>NW_022589713.1:23757103-23986862 GCF_004348235.1 Phoca vitulina
TTTTCTTTTTTTTTTTTTTTTGAATTTTTCTTTTTCCCTTGTTCAACCAACATCTTATCAATCCCTTTTTTAAAAATCTTTTTTATTTTTCTTTTTAGAGTCATATTCTATCCCTTCATAGTAGTTAACCTTATTTTTTGGTATATATATAAGTTGTTCTCTCTTTAAAATTTTGGGATACAGTTTCTTCTAACAGATCAAAATATACCCTAAATCTCTAGTGTATGTCTTTGTTCTAGTCTCCTGCCTGATCACATTCTCTCCCCCCCTTTTTTTTAATTTCTCTTCCTTCTTTTTTCAACCAAATTCTTATCATTTCCTTTTATAAAATCTTTTATAATTTTTATCTTTACAGTCATATTCCACCCTTCATCATATTAACCCTTATTTTTGTACATATATAAGCTTTTTTTCTTTAAAATTTTGGGAGGCACGTTCTTCTAACAGACCAAAATACACCCAAAATCTAGTGTGTGGCACTGATCTATTCACCAGCCTGATCATATTTGATCATATTTTTTTTTAATCTTTTTTGCTTTTTTATTTCTTTTTTCTTTCTTTCGCTTTCTTTTCCCCCGGTTTCAGGTCTCTTCTGATTTCTTTAGTGTATATTTTTCTGGGGTCGTTGTTACCCAGTTAGCATTTTGTTCTCTCATTCATCTATTCTCCTCTGGATAAAATGACAAGATGGAAAAAATCACCTCAAAAAAAAGAACAAGAGGGCGCCTGGGTGGCTCAGTCGTTAAGCGTCTGCCTTTGGCTCAGGTCATGATCCCAGGGTCCTGGGATCGAGTCTCGCATCAGGCTCCCTGCTCGGCAGGAAGCCTGCTTCTCCCTCTCCCACTCCCCCTGCTTGTGTTCCTGCTCTTGCTATCTCTCTTTCTGTCAAATATATAAATAAAGTCTTAAAAAAAAAAAAAGAACAAGAGGCAGTACCAACTGCCAGGGACCTAATCAATACGGACATTAATAAGATGTCAGAACTAGAGTTCAGAATGACAATTATAAAGATACTAGCTGGGCTTGAAAACATGGAAGATATTAGAGAAACCCTTTCTGGAGAAATAAAAGAACTAAAATCTAACCAAGTCGAAATCAAAAAGGCTATTAATGAGGTGCAATCAAAAATGGAGGCTCTGAGGGAGGGGGGAAACATGGTGGAGGAGTAGGGGACCCTATTTCATCTGGTGCCCGGAATTGAGCTGGATATCTACCAAACCACTCTGAGCACCCATGAAACCAGCCTGAGATGTACGAAGATCTGGATCTCTACAAGCAGAATATTGCAGGCGGTTGGTTTTGAGGTACGAGGCGGGGAGCCATGATTCTGCGGGCAGATACCTGAGGATAAAAGGTAGTGGGAGGGGGCCTGGCCATGGGGATTCTACACCACCAGTGAGCGACAGCCTCGCGCGCTGGGGACTGGGCACAAACTCGCAGACTGGTAACAGCAGGGGAAGGACTTTAGGGCAGCCCCCGGGGCGGAAACCCAGAGCGGCAGGGTTGCGCGCATGTGAACTGGGAACGGCTGGCGGTTTTAGAAGCACAAAGGGCAGAGACATGCCCCGACCTGGAGGCAGGACTGGGAGTGCTGCAGAGGGGTGCACAACCCAGGACGCTGCAGTTTACAGCAGCATGGACAGAAACGGAGAGAGTGTGGCCTGGAGAACTCACTGAAGAACAGACTGCGATCTCTGCTCTGAGGCAGAGGGTTGGAAATGGTCTCTTCTGCTCTGACTCGTAGAAGAGACACGGAAAGCCACCAGGGAGAGCCGCCAGAGAACAAAAGCCCCAAAGACTGATTCCCACTGAGCCCATCCCCCGCCACAGGGGGGCAGGGCAACCCCGCCCAAACAGGGTTGCCTGAGTAACAGCGCGGCAGGTCCCTCCCGCAGAAGACAGGCTGGGAAAACAAGAGGCCAGCAACCCTAAGGTCCCCAAGAAAACAGGTGCATCTTGCTTGGGTTCTGGTCAATAATTTGGACTCTATACATTCCCTCAAACACCCATCAACAGAATGACTAGGAGGAGGAGCCCCCAAAATAGAAAAGACTCACAGATTATGACTTATGCAACAGATTTACAAATGGATGCAGATATAACCAAGATGTCGGAGACGGAATTCAGGCTAGCAATTGTGAAGACAATGGCTAGAATGGAGAAATCAATTAATGGCAACATAGAGTCTCTAAGGGCATGAAAGGTGAATTGGCAGAACTTAAAAATGCTATCAATGAGATCCAATTCAATCTAGATAATCTAACAGCTAGGGTAACTGAGGCAGAAGAGCGAATAAGCGACCTGGAAGACAATATAATAGATAAAAAGGGAAAAGAGGAGGCCAGGGAAAAACAACTCAGAATCCATGAAAATAGAATCAGAGAAATAACTGACACCATGAAGCATTCCAGTGTCAGAATCATTGGGATCCTGGAGGGAGTGGATAGAGAGAGAGGACTAGAAGATGTATTTGAGCAAATCGTAGCTGAGAACTTCCCTAACCTGGGGAATGAAACAAACATTTCCGTCCTAGAGGCAGAGAGGACCCCTCCCAAGATCAAGGAAAACAGGCCAACACCCTGGCATGTAATAGTAAAACTTGCAAATCTTAGAACCAAGGAAACCATCTTAAGGGCAGTGAGGGGGAAGAGATTCCTTACGTACAGGAACATCAGAATAACGTCAGACCTATCCACAGAGACCTGGCAAGGCAGAAAGGCCTGGCAAGACATATTCAGAGTACTAAATGAGAATAACATGCAGCCAAGAATACTTTATCCGGCAAGGCTTTCATTTAGAATGGATGGAGAGATACAGAGCTTCCACGACCGGCAGAAACTGAAAGAATATGTGACCACTAAGCCGGCACTGCAAGAAATATTAAGGGGGGTTCTATAAAAGGAGAAAGACCCCAAGAGTGAGCTACAACAGAAATTTACAGGGACAATCTATAAAAACAACGTCTTCACAGGCAACATGATGACAATTAATTCATATCTTTCAATAATCACTCTCAACGTGAATGGCCTAAACGCTCCCATAAAACGGCACAGGGTTGCAGATTGGATAAAAAGACAGGCCCCATCCATATGCTGTCTACAAGAGACTCATTTTGAACCTAAAGAGACCTCCAGACTGAAAGTGAAGGGATGGAGATCCATCTTCCATGCCAGCGGACCCCAAAAGAAAGCTGGGGTAGCAATTCTTATATCAAACAAATTAGATTTTAAACTAAAGTCTGTAATTAGAGACACAGAAGGACACTATATCATTCTTAAAGGGTCTGTCCAACAAGAAGATCTAACACTTGTAAATATCTGTGCCCCCAACATGGGAGCAGCCATCTACATAAGCCAACTTTTAACCAAAATAATGAGTCATTACTGATAACAATACGTTAATTGTAGGCGACCTCAATACTCCACTCTCAGCAATGGACAGATCATCTAAGCAGAAAATCAACAAGGAAACAAGAACTTTGAATGATACACTGGACCAGATGGACCTCATAGATATTTACAGAACATTCCACCCTAAAACAACAGAATACTCATTCTTCTCGAGCGCGCATGGAACTTTCTCCAGAATATACCGCATACTGAGTCACAAATCAGGTCTCAACTGATACCAAAACATTGAGATTATTCCCTGTATATTCTCAGACCACAGTGCTCTAAAACTGGAACTCAATCACAAGAAAAAATCTGGCAGAAATTCAAACACTTGGAAGCTAAAGACCACTCTGCTCAAGAATGTTTGGGTCAACCAGGAAATCAAAGAAGAACTTAAACAATTCATGGAAATCAATGAGAACGAAAACACATCAGTCCAAAACCTATGGGATACTGCAAAGGCGGTCCTAAGGGGGAAATACATAGCCATCCAAGCCTCACTCAAAAAAATAGAAAAATCCCGAATTCACCAACTAACTCTACACCTTAAAGAACTAGAGAAAAAGCAACAAACGATGCCTAAGCCACGCATTAGAAGAGAAATAATTAAAATTAGAGCAGAAATCAATGAATTAGAAACCAGAAACACAGTAGATCAGATCAACGAAACTAGAAGTTGGTTCTTCGAAAGAATTAAAAAGATCGATAAACCACTAGCCAGACTTATCCAAAAGAAAGAGAAGGGACCCAAATTAATAAAATTATGAATGAAAGGGGAGAGATCACGACTAACACCAAGGAAATAGAAACAATTCTTAGAAATTATTATCAACAACTATATACCAATAAACTGAGCAACCTGGATGAAATGGAGGCCTTCCTAGAAACCTATAAGCTGCCAAGACTGAAACAGGAAGAAATTGACAACCTGAATAGGCCAATAACCAGTAACGAGATTGAAGCAGTGATCAAAAACCTCCGAAAAAACAAGAGTCCAAGGCCTGATGGATTCCCTGGGGAATTCTACCAAACATTCAAAGAAGAAATAATACCTATTCTGCTAAAGCTGTTTCAAAAAATAGAAACAGAAGGAAAACTTCCAAACTCATTCTATGAGGCCAGCATTACCTTAATCCCCAAACCAGGGAAAGACCCCATCAAAAAGGAGAATTTCAGACCGACATCCCTGATGAATATGGACGCCAAAATCCTCAACAAAATCCTAGCTAGTAGGATCCAACAATACATTAAAAGGATCATCCACCACGACCAAGAGGGATTTATCCCTGGGATGCAAGGGTGGTTCAACATTTGCAAATCAATCAGTGTGATAGAACATTAATAAGAGGAGGGAGAAGAACCATATGGTCCTCTCAATTGATGCAGAAAAAGCATTTGACAAAATACAGCATCCTTTCCTGATTAAAACTCTTCAGAGTATAGGGATAGAGGGAACATTCCTCAAGTTCATAAAATCCATCTATGAAAATCCCACAGCAAATATCATCCTCAATGGGGAAAAGCTGAGAGCCTTTCCCTTAAGATCAGGAACACGTCAAGGATGCCCACTCTCGCCACTATTGTTCAACATAGTACTAGAAGTCCTAGCAACAGCAATCAGATAACAGAAAGAAATAAAATGTATTCAAATTGGCAAAGAAGAAGTCAAACTCTCCTTTTCCAGATGATATGATACTTTATGTGGAAAACCCAAAAGACTCCACCCCCAAATTACTAGAACTCATCCAGCAATTCAGTAATGTGGTAGGATACAAAATCAATGCACAGAAATCAGTTGCTTTCTTATACACTAACAACGCAACTGTAGAAAGAGAAATTAGAGAAACGATTCCATTTACAATAGCACCCAAAACCATAAGATACCTCGGAATAAACCTAACCAAAGACGTAAAGGATCTATATTCTAGGAACTAGAAAACACTCATGAAAGAAATTGAAGAAGACACAAAAAGATGGAAAAATATTCCATGCTCATGGATCGGAAGAATAAACATTGTTAAAATGTCTATGCTACCCAGATAAATCTCTACCTTCAGTGCCATCCCAATCAAAATTCCAATGACACTTTTCAAAGTGCTGGAACAAACAATGCTAAAATTTGTATGGAATCAGAAAAGACCCCGAATTGCCAAGGAAATATTGAAAAAGAAAAACAAAGCTGGGGGCATCACGTTGCCCGATTTCAAGCTATATTACAAAGCTGTGATCACCAAGACAGCATGGTACTGGCACAAAAACAGACATATAGACCAATGGAACAGAATAGAGAGCCCAGATATGGACCCCCAACTCTATGTTCAAATAATCTTTGACAAAGCAGGAAAAAACATGCAATGGAAAAAAGACAGTCTCTTCAATAAATGGTGCTGGGAAAATTGGACAGCCACATGCAGAAGAATGAAACTTGACCATTCTCTAACACCATTCACAAAGATAAATTCAAAGTGGATGAAAGACCTCAATGTGAGAGAGGAATCAATCAAAATCCTAGAGGAGAACATAGGCAGTAACCTCTTTGACATCGCCCACAGCAACTTCTTTCAAGATATATCTCCAAAAGCTAGTGAAACAAAAGCAAAAATGAACTTTTGGGACTTCATCAAGATAAAAAGCTTCTGCACAGCAAAGGAAACAGTCAACAAAACATAGAGGCAACCCACAGAATGGGAGAAGATATTTGCAAATGACACTGCAGATAAAGGGCTGGTATTCAAGATCTATAAAGAACTTCTCAAACTCAACACCCAAAAAACAAATAATCAAGTCAAAAAGTGGGCAGAAGATATGAAAAGACACTTCTCTGAAGAAGACATACAAATGGCTAACAGACACATGAAAAAATTGTTCATCATCATTAGCCATCAGGGAAATTCAAATCAAAACCACATTGAGATACCACCTTACACCAGTTAGGAGGGCAAAAATGGACAGGGAAAGAAACAACAAATGTTGGAGAGGTTGTGGAGAAAGGGGAGCCCTCTTACACTGTTGGTGGGAATGCAAGTTGGTACAGCCACTTTGGAAAACAGTGTGGAGGTGCCTCAAAAATTTAAAAATAGAGCTACCCTATGACCCAGCAATTGCACTCCTGGGTATTTACCCCAAAGACGCAGATGTAGTGAAAAGAAGGGCCATATGCACCCCAATGTTCATAGCAGCAATGTCCACAGTAGCCAAACTGTTGAAAGAGCCAAGATGCCCTTCAACAGATGAATGGATAAGATGTGGTCCATATATACAATGGAATATTACTCAGCCATCAGGAAGGATGCATACCCAACTTTTACATCAACATGGATGGGACTGAAGGAGATTATGCTAAGTGAAATAAGTCAAGCAGAGAAAGTCAATTATCATATGGTCACTTATTTGTGGAACATGAGGAATAGCATGGAGGACATTAGGAGAAGGAAGGGGAAAATGGAGGGGGTATTGGAGGGAGGGATGAATCATGAGAGACTATGGACTGAGAAACAAACAGGGTTTTAGAGGGGAGGGGGGAGGGAGAATTGGTTAGCCCGGTGATGGGTATTAAGGAGGGCACGTACTGCATGGAGCACTGGATGTTATACGAAAACAATGGATCGTGGATCATCACATCAAAAACCAATGATGTATTGTATGGTAACTAACATAACATAATAAAAGTGAAAAAAAAAAAATGGAGGCTCTGACTGCTAGGATAAATGAGGCAGAAGAGACAATTAGTGATATAGAAGACCGAATGATGGAGAATAAAGAAGCTGAGAAAAAGAGAGATAAACAGCTACTGGATCACAAGGGCAGAATTCGAGAAATAAGTGATACCATAAGATGAAACAATATTAGAATAATTGGGATCCCAGAAGAAGAAGAAAGAGAGGGGCAGAAGGTATATTGGAGCAAATTATAGCAGAGAACTTCCCTAATTTGGGGAAGGAAACAGGCATCAAAATCCAGGAGGCACAGAGAACCCCTCTCAAAATCAATAAAAATAGGTCAACACCCCGACATCTAATAGTAAAACTCACAAGTCTCAGAGACAAAGAGAAAATCCTGAAAGCAGCTCAGGATGAGAGATCTGCAACCTACAATGGTAGAAACGTTAGATTGGCAACAGACCTATCCACAGAGACCTGGCAGGCCAGAAAGGACTGGCATGATATATTCAGAGCACTAAATGAGAAAAATATGCAGCCAAGAATACTATATCCAGCTAGGCTGTCACTGAAAATAGAAGGAGAGATAAAAAGCTTCCAGGACAAACAAAAACTAAAGGAATTTGCAAACACGAAACCAGCCCTACAAGAAATGTTGAAAGGGGTCCTCTAAGCAAAGAGAGAGCCTAAAAGTAACAAAGGCCAGAAAGGAACACAGACAATATACAGTAACAGTCACCTTACACGCAATACAATGGCACTAAATTCATATCTTTCAGTAGTTACCCTGAATGTAAATGGGCTAAATGCCCCAATCAAAAGACACAGGCTATCAGATTGGATAAAAAAACAAGACCCTCGATATGCTGTCTGAAGAGACCCATTTTAGACGCAAAGACACCTCCAGATTGAAAGTGAGGGAGTGGAAAACCATTTACCATGCTAATAGACACCGAAAGAAAGCTGGGGTGGCAATCCTTATATCAGACAAATTAGATTTTAAACCAAAGACTATAATAAGAGATGAGGAAGGACAGTATATCATACTTCAGGGTCTATCCAACAAGAAGATCTAACAATTGTAAATATCTATTCCTCTAACATAGGGAGCAGCCAATTATATAAGCCAATTAATAACAAAAACAAAAAAACACATCAACAACAACACAATAATAGTAGGGGACTTTAACACTCCCCTCACTGAAATGGACAGATCATATAAGCAAAAGATCAACAAGGAAATAAAGACTTTAAATGACACATTGGACCAAAGGGACTTCACAGATATATTCAGAACATTCCATCCCAAAATAACAGAATACACATTCTTCTCTAGTGCCCATGGAACATTCTCCAGAATAGATCACATCCTAGGTCACAAATCAGGTCTCAACCGGTACCAAAACATTGGGATCACTCCCTGCCTATTTTCAGACCACAATGCTTTGAAACTAGAACTCAATCACAAGAGGAAAGTCGGAAAGAACTCAAATACATGGAGGCTAAAGAGCAACCTACTAAAGAATGAATGGGTCAACCAGGAAATTAAAGAAGAATTTAAAAAATTCATGGAAACAAATTAAATGAAAACACAACTGTTCAAAATCTTTGGGATGCAGCAAAGGCAGTCCTAAGAGGAAAGTATATAGCAATACAAGCCTTTCTCAAGAAACAAGAAAGGTCTCAAATACACAACCTAACCCTATACCTAAAGGAGCTGGAGAAAAAACAGCAAATAAAGCCTAAAGCCAGCAGGAGAAGAGAAATCATAAAGATCAGAGCAGAAATCAATGAAATAGAAACCAAAAGAACAGTAGAACAGATAACGAAACTAGGAGCTGGTTCTTTGAAAGAAATAACAAAATTGATAAACCCCTAGCCAGACTTATCAAAAAGAAAAGGGAAATGACCCAAATAAATAAAATCATGAATGAAAGAGAGATCACAACCAACACCAAAGAAATACAATTATAAGAACATATTATGGGGGCACCTGGGTGGCTCAGTCAGTTAAGTGTCTGTCTGCCTTCGGCTCAGGTCATGATCCCAGGGTCCTGGGATCGAGCCCCACATCGGGCTCCCTCCTCGGTGGAGAGCCTGCTTCTCCCTCTCCCTCTGCCTGCCTCTCTGCCTACTTGTGCTCTCTCTCTATCTCTCTGTCAAATAAATAAATAAAATCTTTAAAAAAAAAAAAAGAAGATATTATGAGCCACTGTATGCCCGCAAATTAGATAATCTGGAAGAAATGGATGCATTCCTAGAGATGTATCAACTACCAAAACTGAACCAGGAAGAAATAGAAAACCTGAACAGACCTATAACCACTAAGGAAATTGAAGCAGTCATCAAAAATCTCCCAATAAACAAGAGCCCAGGGCCAGATGGCTTCCCAGGGGAATTCTACCAAACATTTAAACAAGAATTAATACCTATTCTTCTGAAAGTGTTCCAAAAAATAGAAATGGAAGGAAAACTTCTAAACTTGTTTTATGAGGTCAACATTACCTTGATCCCAAAACCAGAGAAAGACTCCATCAAAAAGGAGAATTACAGACCAATATCCCTGATGAACATGGATGCAAAAATTCTCACCAAAATCCTAGCCAATATGACCCAACAGTACATTAAAAGGATTATTCACCACGACCAAGTGGGATTTATTCCTGGGCTAAAAGTTTGGTTCAACATCCGCAAATCAATTAATGTGATGCAATACATTAATAAAAGAAAGAACAAGAACCATATGATCCTCTCAATAGATGCAGAAAAAAGCATTTGACAAAGTACAGCATCCTTTCTTGGTCAAAACTCTTCAGAGTATAGGGATAGAGGGTACATACCTCAATATCATAAAAGCCATCTATGAAAAACCCACAGCGAATATCATTCTCAATGGGGAAGAACTGAGAGCTTTCCCCCTAAGGTCAGGAACATGGCAGGGTTGTCCACTATCACCACTGCTATTCAACGTAGTTCTAGAAGTCCTAGCCACAGCAATCAGACAACAACAAAAAAAAAATAAAAGGCATCTGAATCAGCAAAGAAGAAGTCAAACTCTCACTCTTTGCGGATGATATGATACTTTATGTGGAAAACCCAAAAGACTCCACCCCAAAACTGCTAGAACTCATACAGGAATTCTGTAAAGTGGCAGGATATAAAATCAATGCACAGAAATCAGTGGCATTCCTATACACCAACAATAAGACAGAAGAAAGAGAAATTAAGGAGTTGATCCCATTTACAATTGCACCCAAAACCATAAGATACCTCGGAATAAACCTAACCAAAGACGTAAAAGATCTGTACTCTAGGAACTACAGAACACTCATGACAAAAATTGAAGAAGACACAAAAAGATGGAAAATTATTCCACGCTCATGGATCGGAAGAATAAACATTGTTAAAATGTCTATGCTGCCCAGAGCAATCTATACCTTCAATGCCATCCCATTCAAAATTTCAATGACATTTTTCAAAGTGCTGGAACAAACAATCCTAAAATTTGTAAGGAATCAGAAAAGACCCCAAATCACCAAGGAAATGTTGAAAAAGAAAAAGCTGGGACATCACGTTGCCCAATTTCAAGCTATATTACAAAGCTGTGATTACCAAGACAGCATGGTACTGGCACAAAACAGACATATAGACCAATGGAACAGAATAGAGAGCCCAGATATGGACCCCCAACTCTATGGTCAAATAATCTTTGACAAAGCCGGAAAAAATATGCAATGGAAATAAGTCTCTTCAATAAATGGTGCTGGGAAAATTGGACAGCCACATGCAGAAGAATGAAACTTGACCATTCTCTAACACCATACACAAAGATAAACTCAAAATGGATGAAAGACCTCAATGTGAGAGAGGAATCCATCAAAATCCTAGAGGAGAACATAGGCAGTAACCTCTTTGACATCGCCCACAGCAACTTCTTTCAAGCTATATCTCCAAAGGCTAGTGAAACAAAAGCAAAAATGAACGTTTGGGACTTCATCAAGATAAAAAGCTTCTGCACAGCAGAGGAAACAGTCAACAAAACAAAGAGGCAACCCACAGAATGGGAGAAGATATTTGCAAATGACACTACAGATAAAGGGCTGGTATCCAAGATCTATAAAGAACTTCTCAAACTCAACACCCAAAAAACAATCAAGTCAAAAAATGGGCAGAAGACATGAACAGACACTTCTCCAAAGAAGACATACAAATGGCTAACAGACACATGAAAAATGATCATCATCGTAGCCATTAGGGAAATTCAAATCAAAACCACATCGAGATACCACCTTACACTAGTTAAAATGGCAAAAATGGACAGGGAAAGAAATAACAAATGTTGGAGAGGTTGTGGAGAAAGGGGAGCCCTCTTACACTGTTGGTGGGAATGCAAGCTGGTACAGCCACTTTGGAAAACAGTGTGGAGGTGCCTCAAAAATTTAAAAATAGAGCTACCCTATGACCCAGCAATTGCACTCCTGGGTATTTACCCCAAAGATACAGATGTAGTGAAAAGAAGGGCCATATGCACCCCAATGTTCATAGCAGCAATGTCCGCAGTAGCCAAACTGTGGAAAGAGCCGAGATGCCCTTCAACAGATGAATGGATAAAGAAGATGTGGTCCATATATACCATGGAATATTACTCAGCCATCAGAAAGGATGAATACCCAACTTTTACATCAACATGGATGGGACTGGAGGAGATTATGCTAAGTGAAATAAGTCAAGCAGAGAAAGTCAATTATCATATGGTTTCACTTATTTGTGAAACATAAGGAATAGTATGGAGGACATTAGGAGAAGGAAGGGAAAAATGAAGGGGGGGTAATCGGAGGGAGAGATGAACCATGAGAGATTATGGACTCTGAGAAACAAACTGAGGGTTTTGGGGGGGGGATGGGTTAGCCCAGTGATGGGTATTAAGGAGGGCACGTACTGCATGGAGCACTGGGTGTTATATGAAAACAATGAATTGTGGATCACTACATCAAAAAACTAATGATGTATGGTATGGTGACTAACATAACATAATTAAAAAAAAAAAAAAGACAAGTGATAACAAATGCCAGCAATGATGTAGAGAAAAGGGAACCCTCATGTACTGTTGGTAGGAATGTAATTTGGGACAGCCACTGTGGAAAACAGTATGAGGTTCCTCAAAAAATTAAAACTAGAACTACAGTATGACCCAACAGTTTCACTTCTGGGGGTTTATCTGAAGAAAACAAAATAATTTGAAAAGATATATGCACCCCCATGTTCATTATATCATTATTTACTATAGTCAAGATAGGAAACAACCTGTGTCAATTCATACATGAATGGATAAAGAAGAGTGGTGTGTATATATGTGTGCACATTATATACATACAATGGACTATTATTCAGCCATAAAAAGGAACGAAACCTTGCCATTTGCAACAACATGGATGGACCTGTAGGACATTATGCTAAGTAAAATAAGTCAGAGAAAGACAAATACTGTATGATCTCACTTATATCTGGAACCAAAAAAAAAAAAAAAACAAAAGCCAAACATGTCCTTGATCCAGAGAAGAGATTGGTGATTGCCAGAGGCAGAGGGTAGGGAGTGGGCAAAGTGGGTAAAAGGAGTAGAAAGGTACAAAGTTCCAGTTATAAACCAAACTAAGTCCTGGGGATGTAATGTACAGCATGGTGATTATAGTTAATAATATTTTGCATATTTTAAAGCTGCTAAGAAAGTAGATCTTAAAAGTTCTCTTCACAAGAAAAAAATTCTGTAACTATGTATAGGAACATATGTTAATTAGACTTACTGTGGTGATCATTTTGCAACCCAGTAGATCCCCTTTCCCATGGGGAATACTTTTAAGATCCCCAGTGGATGCCTAAAACCACAGATCATACCGAGCCCTGTATATATTATTTTTCCCTGTACACACATACCTATGATAAAGTTTAATTTATGAATTAGGCATAATAAGACATTAACAGCAATAACTAATAATAAAATAGAATAATTATAACAATATACTATAATCAAAGTTATGTGAATGTGGTCTCTCTCTCAAAATACCTTACTGGACTGACTTACCCTTCTTCTTGTGATGACGTCAGATGATAAAATGTCCCAGTGATGAACTGAAGTGAGGTGAATGGAGTAGGCACTGTGATGGAGCCATGGGCTACTGTTGACCTGCTGACCTTACGTCAGAGGAGGATCATCTGCTCCTGGACCATGGTTGATGACCGCTAACTGAAACTGGGGAAAGTGAAACCAGGGATAAGGTGGACTACTATATATGCAAATATCAAATCAGGAGTTGTGTGCCCGAAACTAATAAGTGTTGTATTACATAATAAATAAATTACCAAAGAACCCCATAATGCTGTGATAAAAATGAGATTTAGAGCAGAGAGCAACTAGCAAACAAGGACGTCAGAGTGGGCCCAGAAAGACGGATGGACTTAGATTCAGCTGTAGCATTTAGCATTAGGTAAGTGGGAAAGAAGGCAGTGCGAGGTGTCCCACTCATAGTGTGATGTTTCGTAAGTACCTTAACGACGGCAGCCCCAGTTACGGAGTGCTTGCTGTGTGCCATCATCTGCTTATAGTAGCCCCCGAGGCAGGTCGGGCTGGTGACCCTCCTTCTGCAGATAAGGATGATGAAGAGGTCAGACCACCTGCTCACCGTGACACAGCTAGGAAGTGATGGACTTGGCGGAGAGTCGGAGTCTGCAGTCATGTCTCTCTACACTATACTTGCCTGCTAATAAAGTGTCAATAGCCTGATACGAATTCTGGCATTTATAGTGGGGGTTTTAAAGTTTGTTTTTCATTAAATTACTGGGTTTTTTTGTTGAAACAGAGGACACTTTGCTGAGTTGCTGAGTTACTGGCAGTTTGTTGGCAAAGACAAAAGCGCAATGGCAGCAGAGTACTTTGATTCCTTGAAGCAGTATGAGAAAACCTGTGAAGGCGAGGAGAACATGATTTGCTTGGCTGATCTTTATGAAACCCTGGGGCGATTTCTCAAGGATCTAGGCCTCCTCAGTCAGGTAACTTCAGCAGGGGGTCAGAGGTAGGTAGGTTTTTCCTGTTTGCTCTTCTGTCCTTGCTAGGAGTTTAGTGCAGTTTTCATTTGTTGTGCTAATGAGATTGCAGATCTTACAGCATTTCACTCACTTGGAACTGGCCTTTAACCTTTTTTTTTTTTCTCTAGGCTGTGGTGCCTTTGCAGAGGTCCCTAGAAATTCGAGAAACAGCTTTAGATCCAGATCACCCAAGAGTGGCTCAGTCCCTCCACCAACTAGCAAGTGTGTACGTGCAGTGGAAGAAGTTTGGCAATGCAGAACAGCTGTATAAACAGGCCTTAGAAATCTCTGAAAATGCTTATGGTGCAGAACACCCCCATATTGCTCGTGAACTTGAGGCACTGGCAACTTTGTACCAGAAACAAAATAAGTAAGACTTAGATCAGTAATACTCTGGTTTTACGATGGGGAGTCACATTCTTAATGTACTTATGTGGTAAGCTTGGTTTTGTGGCTGTGTTACTTTTCTTATCCAATATTCTTTTGAATCTGCCATGTTCAAAGATTATTCTTGGTCTTGGGTCTTTGTGGAGTAAACAGAAAATTAGAACTACGAGATTCACCTCCATTTGAAGATGCGTGGATAGAACATGGACTTTGGAGTCATATAGTCGGGTTTGAATCTGGGCTCCTTCACCAACTAGCTTTGTAATATTAAGTGCACTGCTAATACAGGGCAGCAAACGTTGTCCACAGGCCAAGTCCACTAGGCCCCTTGTTTTGTAAATAAGATTGTATTGGAACATAGTCACATTTTTTCATGTACATATTATCTGTGGTTGCTTCCATGATTCAACAGAGTTCCATAGTTGTAACAGAGACTATGTGGCCCACAAAGCCTAAAATATTTACTATGTAGCCCTTTCCAGAAAAAGTTGACCAATCCCTGGCATAACAAAAAGTCTCATATCTATTAGACACCCACTGAATGGCCTCTTTTCCTCTATCAGAAATCATGTATCGTAAATGATGCATATTGGAATTTTTTCTTTTAATTTCTAGAGGTGTTGTTTCACACAAATTTTGTGTGAATTTCATGTTTATATTTGACCAGAAATTAGCATGTACAGGAGAAGGTGGTAGAGGAAACTAAAATTTTAGATTTTCATTTAGTTAGGTCATCCTTTAGAGATTCAGAGTGAGTTAAATCAGTTAAAAATCTGTTAAATGTCAGCTACTTGGAGGATTAGGTTTGTTTTGTTAGATTTTGTTTTATGAAGGTTTTTGTTATTTTTAATTCCATGTGACTATCATTTTTAGAAATTATGCTATATTTAAGAGCCAAAAAAAGCTTTGCACTAGGTAAGGAATGCCTTCATTTCACTGAAGTATGATACTTTGGACATATGCTTCTTTTGTTTGACTTTATTGTTTTTTTTTTTTTTTTAAGATATGAACAAGCTGAACATTTTAGGAAAAAATCCTTTAAAATTCGTCAGAAGGCTACAAGGAGAAAAGGCAACTCGGTAATGAGAGATTTCTTTTGTGTTGTGTTTAGAACCAGAGGAAAAGCGCATCTCTGAATATCATAATATAGCTGCATACACCTCATATGTTTAAGAACTTTAGATATTAAAGTGATTTCAACAAAAGTACTAACATTTTCTTATTTACACATAATACATGTTAAGTATTAGTATTACTGAGAAGTACAACTTAGCAGACTTTAAAAAAGTGGAACTGTATATTATGGTTATTTTGCAATATATACATATGTGAAATCATTATGTTGCACACCTTAAACTTACACAGTGTTTTATGGCAATTATGTCTCAGTGAACATGGAAAAATTTTTTTTTTACTTTTTTAAAGTGGAACTATAAAGTTCATTTGAAGGTTAGACTTTGGAAGATGGACTTAAAAGCTGCTTCAATTCTTTAAAGGAAAAACAAATAAAAAATTTAATTATGTTAGATTCAGATGCAAAGAAATTCTTACCTTTGAGCACAAACACACAAAATTATTTTCATTTTTCTAAGCTGCTGATAAAATCTAAATATAGCCTGTTTTAACTTCAAAATGCTATGTAAATTTTTTAAATATACTTGACATAGGGCGCCTGGGTGGCTCAGTCATTAAGCGGCTGCCTTCAGCTCAGGTCATGATCCCAGGGTCCTGGGATCGAGTCCCACATCGGGCTCCCTGCTCAGTGGAGAGCCTGCTTCTCCCTCTCCCTCTGCCTGCCTCTCTGCCTACTTGTGCTCTCTCTCTCTATCTCTGTCAAATAAATAAATAAAATCTTAAAAAAAAAAAAAAACATTTAAAAATATACTTGACATAGAACATTCTGTAAATTTAAGGTGTACAGCATGCTAATTTGATACATTATGTATTGTAATCTAATTGCCATTGGAGTGATAGCACCTCTGTCATATCACATAATTATTGTTTCCTTTTTATGGTGGGAATAGTTAAGATCTAATCTCTTAGCAAGTTTGATGATTTTAATACAGCATTATTGTCTACATTCACTATACTGTGCATTTGATCTCCAGGATTTATTTGTCTACTACTTGCAAGTGCTAGGTGCAATTTAAGTACCTGATGTTTTTAAGTGTTTAAGCCGTGGGATTGGTAAGTATCTGCAGGTTAATTCTGTGTCCTGATCTTTTTGAAGCACTTGTGACTCAGTTCACTTTGCTAAAATAGCTCATCATCACTTTCTCAAAACAGCTTTTGGTGGATTTTAGAATGTGATGCCATGTGGAAGTATGTGCATTTGCAATAACCACTGGATTAATTCAGTGTGATACTTAAAATAACTGTAATCTACTTTAAGGGAACAAAAGGAGAAAGGATTTCTTAGAACTCCAGTGTAGTATTTCAGAATCAAGGACTGCACTTATTACTTATTCTCCATTTGTGTTTGCTTCAGTATGGATTTGCCCTCTTACGTAGACGAGCCCTGCAGTTAGAAGAGCTCACACTAGGAAAGGACACACCTGACAATGCTCGGACCCTCAATGAGCTGGGCGTTCTCTACTATCTTCAGAATAACCTGGAGTGAGTACCATGATGCTAATAATGAAAACAAGTGTCCATTTTGTCTCTTAGATGCAAAGCTGCTTTCCGTTTCTATCAAGTCAAGCTAGAATAAATTGATAGAAACCATGCCAGATTTCACGTATGGTAGGTTATGAACATATAGCCATGCTGAACAAAGGCCATGGCATTTTTTTACTGTTTCCTGTCACATTGTTTCTTTTATTGGCTAAAAAGTTATTCTGTAGCATCCCTAGTATGTTTTATATGATTATAAAAAGTGTTTTGATAGATACTGTACATGAGACTTCACAGAAGAAACTTGGCACCAAGGGAGAATAAAGGATAGGATGTAGATGGCTGCTGGTTTTGGTCTTCAGTTTATTTGGACTTAAAAGATTCAAAAAGACATTAATACATTGGATATCAAAAAAATTTGATACTTTGGATATCAAAAAAAAAATTAGATACTTTGGATATCAGCTACTGCCCTGGTGAACTTAGCTGTTCTCTATAGCCAAATGGTAAGTTCCCACATATTAACTCTTTATGAATAGTTTTAAGGTATGAAATATAAACATGAAATAGATGTGGCACAGTAAAAGTAACTAAAGAAAATTTAAGCCGGATACTTAACTGGCTTCGGAAGGGGTTTCAATTAAAAATTATATCGTAGTAACTTCAGAGGGAAAAACAATGAATACCAAAATCTTTTGAATTAGGTCTACTAATTTTAAAGGTATCAGAAGTTTGTTTGGAAAATATTTATGAGTTTGTCTTTTAGGAAAAGTCTAGTGGAGAACTGAGGCAATCATCTAGATACTTTAGGCCCTCACACTATCAGGAAAGCATTTTTAATTTTTGGAAAAGGGCAGGAAGGGATGAGGGGTAGGAAAGAGGGAGAGAGAGGACTCTGAGCCAAATCCTTCATATTAACTATCTTGGATTTAAGAATAAAAATGCTTCAGTTCTCCACCTAACTAGGGCTAAGGATTCTTACTTCTAGAGAATAAATTATTTAAACCATTTTGGGGTTTTGTTCGTAGAACAGCTGACCAGTTTCTGAAGCGGTCCTTAGAAATGAGAGAGCGAGTCCTAGGACCAGATCACCCCGACTGTGCCCAGTCTTTAAATAATCTGGCAGCTCTATGCAATGAAAAGAAACAGTATGATAAAGCAGAAGAACTTTATGAAAGGGCTTTAGACATCCGGAGACGAGCATTAGCTCCTGATCACCCTTCTTTGGCCTATACAGTGAAACATCTTGCAATCTTGTATAAGAAAATGGTAAGTAATCCTTGACATGCTTACATGTGTTTTATAATATACCAATTAAGTCATAATTACTGTCAGTAAAATAATTTTCTTCTGATGGATTATTTTCTATGAGCTTTTCAATCATAATGATTAAATTTTTTAACAAGTAGTTGAGTAGAACATTAAAAAATAGTGTATCAGATTTAATTAAGGTACTGGTTTAGTTTTATTAAAATACATTCCAAATACAAATGCATTCATCAACGTTCTAAGTGGAACTCATATTTCAGAAGTTCTAAAATTCAGCCACTATTAAGTTTTCTGAGTTAAGCAGCCATAATCACAACAAATCACCTACTTGTCAGAGGTGAAAGAGGAATCTTTGTAGGTGATTAAATGAGCATTTCAATTTCACAGTTTCTTTTCTTTGCCTGTAATGAAATGTAACCATTCTTTTCCCTAGGGTTCTAGCCTAAGTGATGTTTGGAATTTTTGTAGCTGTTCTAAAAAAAAAAAAAAAAAGTCTGATTTCATTTCATTTAGTGCAGTTACAGAGCTACGTAGACTATCTTTAGACTTTGTGGGACCCTTGCTGGTCAACCTGGGCCTGAAGTTAATGTTTTAGTAAGAATGATGCACTGTTGCTATTTCTGCCCAACTTTCAGGTGAAAAAGAAATAATTAGAGGGGTGCCTTCGTGGCTCAGTCAATTAAGCATCTGCCTTCAGTTCAGGTCATGATCCCAGAGTCCTGAGATCAAGCCCTGCACTGGGTTCTCTGCTGAGCAGGGAGCCTGGGAGTCTGCTTCTCCCTCTCCTTCTGCTGCTCCCCCTGCTTGTGTGCTTTCTCCCTCTCTCTAATAAATAAAATCTTTAAAAAAAATTAGAAGAATCTCGAAGGGATTTGGTGGGAAATGAGATTTTATTTTTGATGCCATATCTAAATTATGTATAGTAGCAAACATTTTACTGCATATTTTAACTTCACTGGTAACTGAGTGATAATAAACATTTTACTGGCATATTTTTCCTTCACTGGGAACTGAGTGATAGAGTGAGCTTTATAAAAGGGCTTTCTGAATTATCAAAGAAAATGTTTTTATATTCAATGTATATTCAATTACATTCAATGCTACATTGAATATAAAATTTCAGTTTGTAGGTGATTAAAAACTGAATATAGATTTCGGTTATCTATAAACTGAACCATTAAAGTAGAAGATGTTTCTGAAATTTTTTTCTCAAAATTACTCTTTAATAGAAAATTTTATTTATGGAAAAAGCTTTGATCAGATGGTATTTATTATTTTAATATTTTTGTTAGATTTCACTTTTGTTTTTTAGGGGAAACTTGACAAAGCTGTACCTTTGTATGAGCTGGCTGTTGAAATTCGGCAGAAATCCTTTGGCCCAAAGCACCCCAGTGTAGCTACTGCCCTGGTGAACTTAGCTGTTCTCTATAGCCAAATGGTAAGTTCCCACATATTAACTCTTTATGAATAGTTTTAAGTTATGAAACATAAACATGAAATGGATGTGGCACAGTAAAAGTAACTAAAGAAAATTTAAGATTACTAATGCTTCCTTTAGTACTTGAGAAATTATTGAAGTTACATTTGTAACATGGTCCTTTCCTCTTAGTGTAAAACACGTACTGAGTATTTATTTAGTTCATTGCATAAGTTTCGTTTTTAAATTCTGGAGACTTTGTACATCTCTTTGTCTAATACTATCTTTAAGCTGTGGCATTTGCCTGTGATAGGTGAAAAGCAGGTATCATACCCACTGAGCAATAAGGAAACAGGTTTTTCTTATATTATTAGATTAAGTTCAGTGGTCACCAAGCTGGGTCTAAAACTTAGGTTTCTGACTTTCTATTATATGCTTCTACCATGATGATTAGTAATAAATTTTTAATCTGTAGGAGGATATTAACATTTTTAAAGGGGCTTACCCCAGTAGATCAGCTTAGTCTAGAATGTTAATAGTAATTTCAGCAACTCAGTGTGTTCAAGTGAATATTACTGGTTTTTTTTTTTTATAAGAAAAAACACATTGAAGCCTTGCCATTATATGAAAGAGCATTAAAGATTTATGAAGACAGCCTGGGTCGGATGCATCCTCGAGTTGGAGAAACATTAAAAAATTTAGCCGTGCTTAGGTAAGAATTTTTTGTTTCCTGTTTCCTGGTAACAGCCAAACTCCATTTTAGAACAACTTTAATTTGACCTATCATAGAACAACACAGAATATTAGTGCTAATTGTTTTTTTCTTGGAAGAGGGGAAGGGGTTGTTTTGGGTTGATTTACTTCAAGATACTAAAGTAGTATCCAGAAGTGAAATAAATGTTGCATAATCTATTTTGTAGAGGAATGTACCATGTAAATAGTGAAAGGTGATTTACATTTGCAGCTAACTGGTTCTGGGGGTAATATGGGCAATTTGCTGCCCTCAAAAGCTATTTACCATTAAGTGCATGTTGATTTTGGGTGCTTAGGTAGCTCAGTCAGTTAAGCATCTGACTCTTGGTTTTGGCTCAGGTCATGATCTCAGGGCTGTGAGACTGAGCCCTGGTCAAGCCCTGCATTGGGCTCCGCGCTGGGCCTGGAGCCTGCTCAAGATTCTCTCTCCCTCCCCCTCTGCCCCTCCCCCAATCCCGTGTGCACACTTTTTCTCTCTGAAAAAAAAAACAAAAAAACGCATGTTGATTTTGCTTTATCTGGGTTTGTGTATCTCAGGATGCAGAGACTTCCCTTAGCAATTCCACTGCATCTATTACAACATGGTCTTAATGGTGTCTATGTGAGGCACTGAGATACACTTCAGCAGTTCAGACAGAAAGAGGAGTTTGGGTATTCTATTTTACTGGTCTGCCTGAGTGAATGCACACGCTGGAAATAGAAAGGAGAGAATGGGGAATTATTCACAACTTGTTATTCTGTATCCTATAAGGTCATTTCAGATTAAGAGGGTATATTCTCATTTTAACAATTTTTTCTCTCAAAGCTATGAAGAAGGGGATTTTGAAAAAGCTGCTGAACTATACAAAAGGGCGATGGAAATAAAAGAAGCAGAAACGTCACTTTTGGGTGGAAAAGCTCCTTCCCGACACTCCTCAAGTGGGGACACATTTAGCTTAAAAACAACTCATTCTCCTAATGTTTTCCTTCAAGGACAGAGGTAATAGCAATTACAATTCATTGCAAATGCACCTTAGGATAAAATAATTAAGAAATATTTGGAACCTAAGGATTTAAAACAAAAAAATGTTGAGTTTATTTTTATTTTGTGTGGTTTAACTGGTATGTGCATAAAATTGCATAGGACTACGTTAAAGTTTGAGTCACGATTGTGTCAGTGTTAGCTGCTTAAAAGAATTAACTTTCTTAATGTATGGGATCCATGGATGTGGACACATTAGAACCCTAAAATGACATGAAGAATTGATCATGAAGAGTGGTTGTTCTCTGTTCAAGAAGACCTGGCATAGCTGTGAAGACAAGGAGTTCAATTCCATAATTCTTTCATCTCTCAAGAGCTACACTGGCCTCACCATTCCTGGTCGTGCTTTTCAGCAGTAGCTTGGCCCAAATCTCTACCTCAAAGAAAAGTTTCAAGAAATAAAGGGATAATGTTCATGGAAGGTTTGAATTATTTTCTGTAAAATGAACTAGTAACAGTTGTCTGTGACTGCTACATTTTTTAAAAAGTCTACCTTTTCCATGAGCAGACTGGGCCAAGCCCTCTGCTTTCTGCTCTCTCTACATTGTTCTGCTGTGTTATATGTATCTGCATAATCTGAAGTTTTTAATGCAGTAAGTCGAGCTCTTAGCATTCTTTGACCTTCCCCAAAATAGGGACATGACAGTCTCCTCTTCTTTCTTAAATGGCCTAAATCTCTCTTCATTTATCTCAAACTCAGATTAGTCTATTTTATATTGAAAATGAAATATGTTTTACAGGTTTTATAAAAGTTGTCACATTTTGGTTTTGTGCCATTTATGTATTTATACATAATAAAACCTTCAATTTTAATACCTTTAAGATTCCAACATATTAATTATAAAGGTGAAAGATATAACCATACTTCACTGTTTTAAAATAAAAGTGCAATTTCAAGGTTTTTTTTCCCACTTCAATTTATACAAGAGAGTTGTAGTTACATAATTAATACTTTGAACATTACAAAAAATACTTGAAAAATATCCATACTGAATAGTTTGCTCAAATTAAGTTTTGGCGGGGTGCCTGGGTGGCTCAGTCGTTAAGTGTCTGCCTTCAGCTCAGGTCATGATCCCAGGGTCCAGGGATTGAGCCCCGTATCGGGCTCCCTGCTCCGTGGGAAGCCTGCTTCTCCCTCTCCCACTCCCCCTGCTTGTGTTCCCTCTCTCGCTCTCTCTCTCTCTGTCAAATAAATAAATAAAATCTTCAAAAAAAAAAAGTTTTGGCAACTTTATTGGGTTTTGGTTAATGTTCTGTAAGGCTTGGCTACACACAGGGTGGTCCATGAACTGGGATCATCAGTATGAAAAATTAGCTTATGAAAAATTAAGACTCTAGAGCCTCTCCTCAGACCTACTAAATCAGAATCTGCAATTTGACTAGATCTCCAGGTGGTTCATATGCACCTAAGTTTGAGAAGCAGTGGTCTAATTTTAAGGCACTATAGTGGTCACTTAGAAGAATTTGGCAGGATCTTATAAAATGAGCATCCTTCTTCCCCTTTTGAGAGAAGTTCAAAAGGAAAGAAGATAAAATATGACCATAGTACATCTTTCTGGGTTTGCCAGCTATGAAAGGTACAAAGTAATTACATTCACAAATTACCATATACTGATTTCAGAATTAAGCTACTAAAGTTTAAAATTTGATTATCTGGTAATATAGTAATTTAATACACTATAAGTAGTATATTAAGTTTAATGCCTCTAAAAAAAACTGCTTTAGGAAATAATCTGAGATTAATATTCTAGAAGAACCCTGAAAAAAGGAAAAAACAGCAAAAGAATAATAGGCCTTTATTCTTTGTTCCCACAAAATTTGGACTTGAAAAACATAAGTGGAAATATAATAGTATTCAAAGTGATTTATGGTAAAAATTCATTAATTAGTTAGGGGTTGAGGACTCCATATATTTCATAAAATTTAAGTTTAAATATACTTTTGAAGCTGCATTTTGATCTTACTTATTGTACTACCAACTCAAATGTTTTCATGTAAAGTGTCTACTTAAAAAGCTAAAAGTAGGGGCGCCTGGGTGGCTCAGTTGGTTAAGTGTCTGCCTTCAGCTCAGGTCATGATCCTGGAGTCCTGGGATCAAGCCCAGCATCGGGCTCCCTGCTCAGCAGGGAGTCCGCTTCTCCCTCTTCCCCTCACCCCCACTCGTGTTCTCTAATAAATAAAATCTTTAAAAAAAAAAAAAAAAGCTGGGACAGACATCTCTTTGTATTTGAGGTTCTCAAATAGAAATATGTTCACATTGATACACACCTTCACAATGAAAAAGGTAGCTTTCAGACAACTCAATTACATCTGAATTGGTAGGAACCAGATAATGGTAGTTATAGTTAATTTTCATTAATACTTTGCAGAAAGAGAAATATGGGAAAAAACTGCAATTGGAGGGTTAAATCTTCCTTAATATTTATTCTTAAATGGTTATTACCATTTTGTGTTGATCAGTGTGTTTGTAGGTATTCAAGGAGTATTTTTATGTGAGAAAACCTAGGATGCATATTCTTTTCACTACATAAAACATTTAAGTGGTACATAAATTAACTTCCCATTCACAATGGGGAAGGGGTTAAAGCTGAACATATTGTTTTACTGTAATTTAGAGCCTTTGTGCTATGGCAATTTGGTGAGTGTGTTTCCTTCTTTCACATTAGAAACAACAGTGTTTAAAAATACGGTCAAGCACTACAGATTTATTTAGTACTATAAAATTCGGTGATGATTAATTTCTCATAATTGGCTACTATATATATGTAAGTTTTTATGGCATACAGACGTTAAGAGAGCACTCCAGGTAGCAAAAGATACCTGTTACCAGATTTTTTTCTGGTAAAATCATCCAACTATTTTTTAATGGAAGACATTAGACAAATTAGATAACTTAGGTAATAGTTGATACAGTATAAGACACCAGCAGTGTGCAATGCCATGTTAAGAGCAGAACAAAGGTAAGTTCTGGCTATTATACTTCATCAAACTATACAATTTTTAAATTATAAGCAAAGTGTAGTCGTGAGTTCAAGCCCCGTGCTGGGTTCCACGCTGGATGTGGAGCTTACTTAAAAAAAAAAAAAAAAAAATTATAAGCAAAGCCTTACCAAATCAGTATACCAGATGTTCCCAAAAAATGGGGTTATTTTTAGAAAAACTACATTTCTTTTTTGAAGTTCAAAACATCTCGAGTAACTAGAAAAAACTACTTTACAGATGAATTCACTATTTCTTTTTTAATGGCAAATGACCTACCAGGGCAACATAAATAAGTTTCAAGGCTACCATCCCCCTACTTTCCTGACCTTACTCTAAACAGAAGAATCACTATATGATTCTAGGATCTCAAAGCAAATATACTGAACATATTTGATATTTGGGACTTTCTGAAATCAGTTTTTAGAACTTTATTTTACAAATGGAAATTGCATTTTTCATTTTGTACTAACATTTCTTCCCTAGAGATACAATTTATTCATTCATACCTTCAAAGTAAAAAAAATCATCAAAACAGAAGATTAGCATAGCATAGTTAACATCCTACTGATAATGGTTACACGTGCATATTTTTTATTGGTCTCCAAACCACTGGGAATTTAACTAAGGCTCTCTTAAGCTTTCATTATTTGTATGCAACTTTAGAGAAAACCAGTTTATCAGTTTATAATTTAGTGGTCATGATCAGGGTAAATGATACTCTTCTAGTGAGTAAATATATGTCAGTCATTACAGATGTAATTTAGGTCTCTTTTATGCCAATACAGGACAACTATCTAATTATCTAGAAAATCAAAATTAAATGAAGTACTCAGAAGGTAGCCCATTTGACGGGTATAATCTAGATGATCTTAAACTAAATTTATTCCTTACTCCTCAATAAAGTGCAGTGACTCCAGATATATGTTCTACACATGCAAGGACTTCTTTCCTTGGTCAGGGCAGAAATATAATAATCTGTACTTCCTGAAAGTACCTTTATTTGTTTATCCATGAAGAAAGCTTACTTTATTTGCATTTGTCTTGTTTTGAATTCACAGGTTTACAAACTTTTCCAATGACTACATTTTAGCTTGTATTTAGTCAGGTAACATTTGAGAGGATATTTTTTATTTTATAGATTATTTTAAATTCACTGTTGGCCAAGTTAATAATAGTGGACAGTTTTCTTGTAGAGAGAGATTCTAAATACAATGAGTAGATACCTGCTAGCTCTAATCAATTGGATGTACCTCCTGTCCTTTCCCTATATTTGAGAACCACATACTACTTTATTATCCATGGCCTTGGGCAACAGACCACAAAGGATTACTGGAAGGAAAACAAATATAGCATCATATTGATCATATTGGTCCTTTCTTCCCACCCCTCCCAAAAGGCCAAAGCATTTCAGTGGCTAAGTTTTCAAGTTTTCTTAACTAGAATGAAACATGAGTTTTAGGAATTACTGATTTAGTTGAAGGGAAAAAGCTCCAAACAACACTATTTTCAAGAAGTGTAACAATTCTGTGAAGATTATGTATCAATTAATGTTGCCCTAAGTTCTGTCAGTTTTTAAACGATTTTTTTAATTGCAAGGGAATAGGCTTAACCTCAGGAAATAAAATATAGGTCAGTCCATTATCTACATATTCTTCATCTTGGCCATAAGGTCTTCCAAGCTTTCACCAGAATCTTCCACAGTTACCTCAGCTACAGAATCTTCTTGCTATCAACAAATGAGGGAAACATAGTGAAAAAATAACCATATAAAATTTGTGATGCTTAGGAATATATAATCACTAAGTTTTAACCATGTTCAACTAGTTTACAAAGTAAACTTTAAGAAATATGCCTTCTAATTTTTAGGACAGACAAAATCCTTTACTTTCCCCACCAATCTTTTGATTTACAAGACAGAAATTTCAATATTCTTGAGATCTCTACTGCAGTGGTATTTTTAAATGGTATTAATGGCTAAAATGCTCAATATACAAAAATGTTATTTTCATTTAATCAAAATCTACTTTATCTGATCCATTCATGAGTCAATAACACTATTTTAGGTCTGTGTTTCAAAGAGTTTAAAAGGCACTATGCCTATTTCCACATTAACACTGAACACCTTCTCTTACACGTCTTAATGCCATTATATATAATGTCAAATACCTAAAACAGTAATACTGCATTGGCATTATAAAATAGGATGAAGATGAAAGAAGATAAATAAACTTTCTCTTATATAACATTCACTTATGGTAAATCAGATTTTGGATGTACCTTTTTGGGAATTGTGTATGCCACTGTAATTCCTTCGGGTAAGTCAGGAACCGGACCTGAGGAATTTTTCAGTTCCTCTTCTGAAACCTCGGATACCAACTCAATACCTGTAGAGTTAAATTTGATCTTACAACAGTTTTCAAGGAACTTAATAAGCAATAATTACTCAAAATTTGTATAATTATAATTATATTCCCTTCCATAAGAGATTTGACACTGCCATTTCAATTTATGAAAGAATTCCTACCCCATGCATTGTCTTCATGTATTATCTCTTCCTCTTCTTGAGCAGCCTCCTGTTTGGGCAGTGCTGCTACCTTTTTCTGTAGAAATCAAACAGTATCAAAGTGTTCTTACTCTCAGGCCTCTGAAGCATTGAGCAAGAATTCAGACAGGCTTTTTATTTTACCAAAAGCAAGAAAGGACTTCAGAGAGATTTTTTTACTTTTGAAGCATGGTGAATTTTTTACTAACATTTCCACCTTAGAGATACCATAAAAAAAACTTTCAAAAATCCAGAATCCATTTATCTTGTATCCAAATCTAAATAACTGTTTTAAATTACTGTCCAAATAATATGACCTCTCATACATTCTGATGGATTGATGTATACCTTATATTCTTCCTGCTGCTTCCTGCAATTTCTGTCATCACACTGAGGATTTGGCTTCATGGACATAGTAGGAAAAAAATCCTGCATTGCATTATATCCAAGGTAAAAACTAACAGTACCAAAATTTAACAGAAACCTAGAAAAACAAATCAAAGTACACTTAAATAAATAAGCCATAAAAGTATTAGAAATAATTGAATTTTTAAAAAACGGTATTGAAGTACGTAATGATTTTTGTAACAAAACAGCACCTTAAGTACTGATGTCAAATTAAAATGTGAAGAATCCCTGAGATATGGTACTAAATCTAACTACTTTAAAAGTTTTTATACACAACTTACTTTAAAGTTTACAATCTTAAATACATAGCTCAGTGAAATTTTCCAAAAGTCTTCACCCATGTAATCACTACCAGATCAAAAACAGAACATTTCCATGTGCCATAAAGCTCCCTTATGCTCCCTACCAGTCAAATCTAATTCCTTTTAGAAGCTTATAAGAGGAAAAAAATCACATACAAAATACAAACAAAAGGAAAAATATTTGCAACGAATGTTAATATATAACAAGACAAAAAACTGACCAAATGATATGAAGCAGACAATTCACAGAAAAATATAAGTGCTCACCCCTTTCCATAAACAACTGAAAATTAAAATGAGATACCCATTTTTTTCACCCATCATATTAACAAAGATTAAAAAGTCTGATGATACCCAATGTTATCAACCAGTGTGGGTGAACCAGGTACTCCTACACTGTGATAGAAATGTATATTTTTGGAGGAGAAATTTAGTACTGTTAAATATTGCATAAACTCCACTTCTAAAAATTCATATTTATAAGAATCATGCAAGATGTTGTCTGCAGCATTGTTAAAAGAAGCAAAAAAAAAAATCTGTAAGTAGTTTTAATGTCCATCAATAAGGGGCTGGCTAAATAGGACACATCCTTAAGAGAACAGTTTATAACCATGATTTCCCCCCCTCATCCTTTTTGTAGCATACTATAAAACGTTTTGTTTAGATAGGGCCTACTAAAGTTTGTACAGTTTGTATGGTTGTGAAGTTTTCTTATATGAACTAGCCCTAGACAGTTGCCTTGAGAGTTCTCATGTATGCTTTTTACAATTTTTTTGCTGGTAGCTGACGGTTCTGATATCAGGGTGCCTCTCTATATCATGCTGCAACTTGTTCTTATTATATTGGAGGGTTAGGAAACATAACAAAGCTTACTAAAGTTGTAAAATGAGAAAAAAAAAATGGCCTGAGATAGAGAACACCTAAAGGGGTTCTGCTTTTAATAAAGTGTGAGTTGTTTCAAAAACCCTTTGACATTAATTTTAGCTGCAAAGAAATCTTTGTTGCTATAGTTTAGATGGTGTGGTTGCTGCATATCTGTTTTTGGATAGCAGAGATAATTATCCTCATTAATGTTTAATCGCATTCATATTTTTAGTAAGAATTAAAGAAGTGTATTTAATGCTCTTTGGTCAAAACTGCAGAGATTTAAATCATTTGGTTAATACTTCATATATAAATACACCAGTACCACTGTACCATTTAACATGAGCTATTCCAAATACAGAGTAACATATGTGTATTAATATGTATGCTTATATTTAAATTAGCTATACTAAGATGTATGTAAATTAAAAGTACATATATATTATACATATTTTTAAAACTTATTTATATTTAAAACTAGATTTTTAAAAAACTAAATACTTAGCTGGTAATTCCAGTATTTGAAATGCTTTATGAAATATATTTTTATCAAAAACAACCAAGACTACTCAGAAAAATTAGCCCTCACTCACTTTAACACATTTTGTACTAAGATCCCAGCAACCACTCCCATAGTGGTAGGAAGACTGGCTGCACAAACACCTTCTCGTTTCAGAGTCTTTTCATCAATATTTGCAGCAACTACAAGTGGTGGAGCACACTATATGAAAAAGAATGAAAGAAAATATATTTCAAAACAAAAGGAAAAAAGTATAACATACTCAAAATAGTATTCCATCTCAAAGTTTGTTTTTTCTTTGAATACATTTTCAATACCCCTAGGAACTCTAGTACTTAATAGTGAAAAAAATAAGCCAAAATGAATCACACATACCGCAAAACAAGCAGATTCTCCAGGAATTATGAGCTGTATATGCCCTGAAACTGCATTTTCACTGACCCCAGACTCCATCCACGTTTGCCCAAGTTCATTACAAGCCTTGGTAGAAACAGGTGAAAACATAAGAAAGAACATAAAAAGAAGTAATTTACTGTAAGTTCTTTTCATTAAAAATTGGATTTTAACTAAATGGATTACCAAGGGTTTTTTAAAATTTTCAAAAGAGGAAAGTTATGAATAGTGGAATTCCTTGGCAAATGCCACTCTATTTAAAAAGTAAACTGACAGGGGCGCCTGGGTGCTCAGTTGTTAAGTGTCTGCCTTCGGCTCAGGTCATGATCCCAGGGTCCTGGGATCGAGCCCCAAATCGGGTTCCCTGCTCCATGGGAAGCCTGCTTCTCCCTCTCCCACTCCTCCTGCTTGTGTTCCCTCTCTTGCTGTGTCTCTCTGTCAAATAAATAAATAAAATCTTTTTTTTTTTAAAAAGTAAACTGACAGCATTTAAGTAAGCAGTCAATAAATATCTATTTAATTAAATTGAATCATGAGGCTTATTGTATTTCCTATTAAAGTAAAAATTCATTTTTCTAAAATAATTTCAGCAACAAAAAACTGCAAAATATCTTCTGAAAAATTGAAAACATAGCAATTCAAAGATTTTTATTTCTGAGAAACCAGGTTTGTAGGCAATTTATACATATTTATATCTTTACTCAAAGTAATAAAAGTTAAAACCAATGCTGACATAGAGTTAAGACATTTTAAGGTAGTCATTTATTTTAAAAATTGTACAACAGAAGTATCTACTATTTTATAGTTTCCTCTATTGGCATAAGAGAGAATAGGATACTGAAACATAAGCCATACCAGCAAGGCTAGACAGATCCCACAGCTATTAGAATAAATTTCAAAAGTAGGGTAAGAAATAATTAAAAATTAACAAAACACATGAGGTCTTAAATGCAGAACTATTCTTAAATGCAGAACTATACAAGAAAATAGATAAATCCATGAGTGTAACATCTTATACAATAGGAATACTTACTGTATTTATTGTCATCCGAGCTTCAAAATTGTCCACACAGCTAAGAACTAGGTCAACAGGTTTTCCCTCTTCTAATCCACCATTACTAGGTAAAGAAAATAAATTTATTTGGAAAAAAAAAATCAGGGCACAAAATACACTCTAATTAGACTGTAGTTGTTCAGGCACACATTTATTCTTTCAGTAAATGAGTACAATTATGACATAATATTTAATATTAAAGATCTAGTATGTATTAAGTAACTAATATGAACATCAATGATACTACATTACTTTGCCTAGAAGGCACAAGAAGTATTAAGTCTATTCACAAAAGTTACCATTTCCCTATCAGCTTTCAGACTTTTATTCATGTTTCACTCCAAATGTAAATGTAATAAAAATTGAATATAATTCAATATCTCAGTGGTGTTACAAAACTCTGCAGAAAACCATTTTACATAGAAATATAATCTAGAACACAGAACTTATAATTGAGGATCCCTTGTTCTATCATTATAATTACAGGGTTTTAGGTTTTTTGGTTTTTTTATTGTTGTTACTACTGTTTTTTGGACAGTATTTACTTTTTACTGAGCTCCTAACACATAAAGATCACACAAAAATTAACTATTTTAAAAACATATCGAATCTACCAACTCACTGAGTTAAACATCAGTGGATTTTATTATTAATAATACTTGTTTAACTGAGCTGGACACCGTGCAAAATATTCATAAATAAAATTTTACCTTATTCTATCCATGAAATGTTGAAAGTTTTCTACTGTGGTTATATTGTAGTTGTGTACTTCAAAAAGAACATCAGGATTAATGTTCCTAAGAGGGAAAAAGGGAATGATTATTAAACTACTGGTAGGAATACTAAGTGAAAGCAGGAAAAAGCTGAGAAAGATCATTCAACAAAGGTTAGAAAAATGGAATTCAAGCTATTCAAAGAAAATCCGAAGCCCTCTTCTACTTCCTTTGACCCACTTCAAGGACTACATTCAAAACCTGTTGACTGCAGGATTACACAAATGTTCCTACCATATATGTTCTCAGAATTAAGCCTTTATCACCTCTGTGAGCTACAGCCTAGCCTGACAAAAGAGCTTCTTTGTTCCTTATTTAATTCAGTGCAAGTATGTTTGAGGCCACAAAGAAACTTCTTAGTAAGGGTTGGCAAAGTATGGCCCTTGGGCCAAATCTGACCTACCACTTGTTTTTTTTTAAACAGTGTTTTTTTTTTTTAAGATTTTTTATTTATTTATTTGACAGAGAGAGACACAGCAAGAGAGGGAACAGAAGCAGGGGAAGTGGGATGGGAGAAGCAGGCCCCCCGCCGAGCAGGGAGCCCGATGCAGGGCTCGATCCCAGGACCCTGGGATCATGACCCGAGCCGAAGGCAGACGCTTAACGACTGAGCCACCCAGGTGCCCCACCTACCACCTGTTTTTATGAAGTCTGCAAGCTAAGAATGGTTTTTCCTTTTTTTAAATGGTGGCAGAAAAGAAAAGAACAGTATTTCATAACATGCTAAAATTACATGGAATTTAAGCATCAGAGTCCATAAACAAAGTTTTATTGGAGCACTGCCATGCTCATTCATTTTTCTATTGCCTACAGCTGTTCTCGCACTACCACTACATAGCTGGGCAGTTTCATAGTTGGCCCTCAAAGCCTAAAATATTTACTATCTAGCCCTATGCAGAAAAAGGTTGCCAACCCTGTTCCAAGAGGTAAGACAATTTGTATAAAACCTGCATTTTTATGGAGAAGAATTTATGCATTAACTTTTTTTTAAGATTTTATTTATTTATTTGAGAGAGAGAGAGAGCACGAGAGGGGAGAGGGTCAGAAGGAGAAGCAGACTCCCTGCTGAGCAGGGAGCCCCATGCGAGACTCGATCCTGGAACTCCAGGATCATGACCTGAGCCAAAGGCAGTCGCTTAACCAACTGAGCCACCCAGGTGCCCCAAATTTATGCATTAACTTATACAAAATGCACAAACTAAGTGTCACTAAATATAGTCTTTAACTGTTATTCCATTTACCTCAAAGTATATTCAGCTGCTTGAACTTTACTTAATCCTGCTTGATGAGGCTGGAAGAAAAGTCTATTCATATTGGCCAGTTCCACCTTGTCATAGTCAAAGAGTAGCAACTAAAATGAAAACAGTGGTATTTTAATGAAAAACATACTAAAATATAAGCTAAAAATAACAAAGAAAAATTAGTGGACTTCACATTTGATGGGTTTAACAGTTTGACAGTAATAATATTAGCTAACTCTAAAATACTAGGTACCATATATTAACTCATTTAATGCTCATATAGGTATAAATGAGACAACTATGGTACATACCCCAAAGTCACTCAGCTAATAGATATGAAAATGGGATTCAAATTCAGGCATTCTCAACCCAGCATCTGCACCTGAACCGTAACACTTACTGACTCTCTAAATGATTCACTGAGAAATCAATGTTTATTCCATTTCATTCTAATCCTTTACTAAAGGCCAAGAACACATTAGATAGATGAAATTTTAAAATAACAAATGTCATAAATTAAAATTATAGTATAACATGACTCCTTTTGTGACTATGACACCATTCTTAACTCATGGCTAAAATGTGCTCACCCCAAACAGAATTACTAACCAGTAAGTTAATTGTTGTTTCCTTCTATATATTTAGGCATAACAGCATTTCTCACACTCACACACTCATACATACACCTTTTTAAAGATCCCATTTCTTATCAGTAAGAAATTATCAGGTTGCACTCAAATATTTCCAAGGTCCCTTCCTTCATCTAAAATTCTGTAACTTTATAACACAATTCTCAGCATCCCAGATTTAAAAATAAAAACAAAAATGGGGGGAAAGGCCAGGGCAGGGTGAGCACAGAGGCAAAGGCTACAGCAGTGGTTGAGGGGGGCTGTGGCTTGTGGTGCACCATCCTGTGCACAGCTAAAATTATAAAAAAAAAAAAAGGAAGGGGGGGATCTTATTAACAACAACAAAATTAACCCAAACTACAGAACAACACCTAGGTAACCCTTTATATCTTGCTAGAAAATACATCACCCCTGTCTGCCCGCTATGATAATTTTCTGAGTCAAAACAAAATATAGCTTATTTCAGCTCATTAGACAGTATTTATTAGGTCAGGCCAAGTATTAAATTTGAGTCTTCAGCCTCATAGCTGGTTTATAAGTTAAGGAAATCTCAAATTTGGGGATAAGAGATATGAGTTGTAGCTCTGTCACTAATTAGCTCTGATCGTGGATAAGTCACTCTCTTTTTAGGCCTGTATCTTCATCTGTAAAATAATGCAGCTAATCTAGATCTGGTGATCCAGGACACCGCAAAAGGGGTAAAAAGTAGGCTGAGTCTCCAATGCTCCACTTCCCTATTTAACCATGAATTAGCTTCTTCTTTATCTGTTTTACATAATGAAAAGAGTTTTGAAACTTAACCTATGCAGATCCTTAACTTACAAACTTGAATGCACACTGGAATCACTACGAGAGTTTTAAAAAATACTGATGTCTGGGTCCCATCCCCAAAGATTGATTCTATTCCACTCTGGATATCAAAATTTTTTAACTTCCCAGGTGATTCTAATTACAGCAATATTTGATAACCACCGTTCTAGAGCCCTGCTACTCAAACTGAGGCCTGGGCTAGCAGCATCAGTATCACCAGGAGCTTGTCAGAAATATAGGGGCACTGCCCCAACTTTAATATGCATATGAATCATCTGGAGTTTTGTAAAACAGATTCTTAATTCAGCATGCCTGGGGGGTGGGGCCTGGGAGTATTCATTTCTAACAAGCTCCCAGGTAATGCTGATGCTACTACTTGGGGCATCCGACTGAGTAGCAAGGATCCAGCAGTTCTTAAAAAATCCCCCCAGAACATCAGAATCACCTGGGGATTTAATACAAATTCAAATTCTTAGGTCCACTCGAAACCTAAAGAATCAAAACCACCGGGGTAGGGTCTGGCAATCTATGTTTTAAGAAGCCTTCCAAGTGATTCTGAAGCACACTCAAACCTGAGACCCATAATCTCCATGATCTCTACTATCCTAGGTCAATCAGCCATGGTTCTTATGTCAACTATAAGCAATTGTTGGCTGGCTTTTGTAAACTTCTTGAAAGACTTTAACATGTTAATAAACATTTTTAGTATTTTTGTGTTGCCTTTTCTATACTGATAAATGAGTGCCAACTTTGAAACCACTTTCTTTTAAGAATTTGGGGGATGGGGGCGGCTAGGTGGCTCAGTCGATTAAGTGTCCGACTCTTGATTTCAGCTCAGGTCATGATCTCAGGTTCCTGAGATCAAGCCCCACACTGGGTTCGGTGCTCAGTGCAGAGTCTGCTTGTCTGCCTCCCCGCCCACCCACCCCCTAGCTTGCTCGTGCACGGGCATGCACTCTCTCTCTCAAATAAATAAAATCTTAAAAAAAAAAAAAAGAATTTGGGGGCATGGGACAGACCAACACATTAAAAAGAGCTGATAAACTTTGTGGGGGAAAATGCTTGCTTTGTCAAAATGACAAATAAAAGAGGGGGAAATCAATTGTGGAAAGCTTTGGTATTCCACCACTAGAAATCTAACATCACAGACTTTAGCTTTACAAATCTAAGACTGGTATAAAGTTCTCTCTCCTTTCTACCCACAACCTAAATCAATTTTAGAAAAAAAAGTGAAAAAAAAAGTACAGATTAAAAAAAAAATCTTAGAGCATTCTCCATTTCAATTTTAAGAGTAAGAAGGGTATTTTCTAACCAGAAGTTTGTATCTCTTAATCCTCTTCACCTATCTCACCCATTTTCCCACCCACCTCCCCTCTGGCAACCACCAGTTTGTTTTCTGTACTTCACAGTCTGTTTTTCGTTTGTTCATTTGTTTTGTTTTTTAGATCCCACATATAACTGAAATCATGTAGTATTTGTCTTTCTCTTATTTCACTTAGCATAATACCCTCTGGACCATCCATGTTGTCATAAACGGCAAGATTTTATTTTTTTATAAGGCTGAGCACAACATAAGGAATATAGTCAACAATATTGCAATAATGTTGTATGGTGACAAGTGGTGACTGTACTTATGAGCTCTGAGTAATGTATAGAACTGTTGAATCACTCACTGTGTTGCAAACCCAAAACTAATACTGTATGTCAACTACAATAAATTTTTTAAAATATTTCTAAATAAGTTAATAAAGGGCAACTATTTTTTGAAAAAAAAAGGTACATGCTTTCTAGTCCATCTTGTATAAAGCATGTTTAAAAAATATTTGTTAGATGCCTGTGTTTCACACACTATCAATTTAACAGCCTTCTCTCCTAAGCTTCTATATCTAAAACATTTAAGCCCAAATTGTAACATATATTATCACAAACACAAAATTCCTGAACAAAATTTAGATATTCCTTGTTTTATTAGCATTAATATCAGCTTCCATTTGGGTGGGGTTGTGTCTCAACTCCTGTGGGTAGAAAGAACAATATGAGGGCGCCTGGGTGGCTCAGTTGGTTAAGCGACTGCCTTCGGCTCAGGTCATGATCCTGGAGTCCCAGGATCGAGTCCCGCATCGGGCTCCCTGCTTGGCGGGGAGTCTGCTTCTCCCTCTGACCCTCCTCCCTCTCATGCTCTCTGTCTCTCATTCTCTCTCAAATAAATAAATAAAATCTTAAAAAAAAAAAAAAAGAAAGAACAATATGAATAAAGACACCACAAATCAATAAACCATTAATAATGAGAAAAATTCCTAATTTATACCTGATTCACTCCAGAAGTGAGTAGTTTCCCATTATGACAGGCAAAGAGAAATGTTTTTACCTTACCAATGCCACATCTTGTCAGCATTTCGGCAGTCACACTACCAACTCCACCAACACCTACTATTGCTACAGCAAAGGTTCGAATTTTCTGTGAAACGCAAAATTATATATTTGTTGGTTAACTTTTCATCAACAACGTCATCAGAAATTATTTTCATTTACTGAAACCATCTTCAAAAACTTGGAAAGGTTTACCATACCTCATAGTCGCTTACAATTCCCATTCGTTTCAATGCCATCAGGCGGCTTAAAACAAAGAAAAAATGTTTTAAAGCTTACAATCTTTTAATTATGATACAGGTAAACACATCATCACAGACAAACACGAACTCAATCACTATTAATGCTTTAAAAGAAATCTTTCAGTTGGCTTTTACCAGATGAAATTAAGTCACCTGGGCAGCTTTAAAAACACTGAATACCCTTCCAGGTGTAGCCTGTGCAACAAGATTTTTTTTTTTAAATGCTCCTCAGATATGCTAATGGACAGCCACAACTGAAAACCATTGACTTAAATGTTAAGTGTACAGATGAGATAGGTCAAAGTGAAATTTCAACATATTTCTGTGCTTTCTTAGCATATGTAAATATTTCATATTTAACACCCAGATTTAATGTTTAACATAGTTGTCTCCACCCATAATGGATGGTGTCTACTTTTAGTAAGGACCTACTGCACGCCAAGGACTCTTAAGAGAGCTACTTTACCTAGTTACTGTAAAGTTTTTAATATATACATTTAAACCTATACACATATACATAAAATTCCCATTCGTTTACACTTTAAAGAGTCAAATAGTTCTACCAGGCTTGCTAGGAAATTCTGCAGTCTTCTGGCCCCGACCGTCCTTTTCCTCTCATTTTCAACTGTTACTAACAAATCTCTATATAGCTCGCCAACATTGTTACCTCTGGATTTTCACTTTTAGGTATTATCTGAAGATTTCACTGGTACCATTGGTCCCTGCTATACACAAGTATTTCCCATGGTTGCTCAGCTACTGAGAGCTAGGATTTGAATCCAATCGGTCGGGCTCTAGAGTCCTTACTCTTAGAACCACTGCACTATACTCAGCCAGCTGAAAGGACAGGAGCGGGCAGGACCGGTCAAGTCGAAGCTTTAAAGCAAGCTAATCCTGCTCTCCCCAAGTCCCCAATTCTGAAATACTGAGAAGCCTTTATGAAACTCGAAGTTTGATGCTTAGTGGGTTTTACATTTAATGTCTTCTGAAAGTTATTACTATCAGCTTTGCGCAGAACGAGGGAGACGTGGACGGGGCATGAGGGAAACCGGACGCGTATCCTCAGCAGGCCGGGGAGCGGCACCATATGGCTGATTCATTCGGCTTTTGGTGGGTGTGGGTGTGTATTTTTTTAAGAGGAAGACTACCTTTCCACCACTACTAAGACTTGGCCTTGCGCGTTTGGGAGCAGGACCCCAGCACAAGAAGAGGAAGGCGGGGAGGCCGTGTTGAGCTTGACAGGAAGGGAGCGCCTCACTCCTGACCACTCGCAGACCTTGACCTCACCCCCTAGCCCGCCTCCGACCCGCAACGCAGGTCACCTGTAGGGGTTGGAGTCCACCACCTCCGGGCTCATCTTCTCGATGCGGACCCGGCCGCCTCCTCCGTCGCCGCGCCCCACAGCTCGCCGACTTCTCTCCTGTGCCAGTTCCCGCTCCAGCTGCTCCACCCGCTGCTGCAGCCGCTCCACGGACTCGGCCATGGCTGGGACCCCGGCGGCCAACGCTCCCAGCCCCGGCCGCCGCCGCCGCCGCCGCCCCACGCTGCTGGGCCTGCAGACCCCGCCAGAGGTAGGTGAGGAGGCCCGTAGCCGCCGCCTTCCCAGCCCAGAACCCTGGGGAAGTGCTCCCAGCGCCGCACAGACTACACGTCGCGGCCGCTCCCGCGGGCCTCCCACCGTACCGCTTCCGGTACGTTGCAGTCATCGCTCCCCCTCAGGAAAAGCAAAACAAAAACAAAACGCCCTTCTTGGCTGCCTTCTTCGCCCCAGTCCTAAGAGACCAGGCCGCAGCAGGGCCGCGAGTCCTTAGCGTCCAAAGCCCGCGGCCTGCGATATTGCCTTTCCAGCCCGGCGGCTAGAAGAAACACCAGGATCTTTTATTCCTGGGCTCAAGGTCCTGACGGACCCTTTTCTGAACCGGACCCTGTATAGGTCTTACGGCTGCCGGTGCATTAAATTTGGGGTGCAAGGGGCCTTTTCGTTCTTAATTGCTCGCAGCGACTAACATGGCTTTGCCTTAAGATTGCGGCCTCCGACTGTGAGACTGAATGAAAATTTTTTAAATGCGAGAACGCGGAGGTCCCCTGGCACATCCCAGTTGGAGCCTAAGTCACCAGATTCCGGGGCAGTGTGATTGGCTGGAGCGGCTGGGTCCTGTCCGCCCCGACGCGTCAGGGCCTCGCCCCCTGGCTGTGGAGTGGTAGTCTCTGCCGCCAGGGGACTCAGCGCCGAAGACCTGTGGAATCTGCGTCTCCGGGCGGCAGCCGCAGCCATGGAGCCCGGTGCTTCCCCTGAGCCCGACTCGGGCGAAGTGTTGCCCCAGCACAAGTTCGACAGCGGGTCCCTAGAGGCCTATCTAAACCAGCACTTGCCCGGCTTTGGGGCCGAGCCCGAGGCCAAGCTGACCGTTACCCAATACAGGTATCGACGCCGGTCTTCAGCAGAAACAAATCTGTGCATTGGGCTTTTCTTAATTTGGCCCTGGGTGGGGTCGCAGTCTCCCTCGTCCCAGCTTCTTTTCCTGCAATGACGCACTCTGCAGCTGGGAGCTGCCGCCAGTGGTCCCCTGCATTTCATTCTGGTTATTTCCGGTTCGAGGACAATAATGGAAGCATCACAACATTCACGGTTCCAACTATAAGAAGGAATCTTTGTTAAAGGATGCAATTACATACCTGGAGGATTCACTGAGGCAATTAAGGTTGGAAGCTCTGTGGAATATAAAGAGGTCTTCTTTCAACTTTTGTTCTGTAACCATTAGATCTTTTTTTCTGAGAAGCAGATGTGATTCCGTTTAATTGGCCCTATTCTCGGAGGTTGAGTTAATGGCACTAGCTGGGGGAATCTGAATTCTAATATTAGATCTTCCACTTAGTAAATCACACCACCACTTTAGGCTTTAGTTCTTTTTGAAGTGAGGGAATGGAACTGGATGACGATCCTGAGAGTATTATTGCCCACCACGAATCTGGCTCTGGTCTGTTTTATAATAGAAAACAAATTTTTAAAAATTTATTCAAAAAATAGTACTTTGGTCTAAACACAGAGCTATAGAAACAATCTTGGTTTTCAGGAAATTCCATCTGCCACTTAATGACTGGGAATTTAAATGTTGCATAAACTCCCTGAGAACTAGTTTCCTAATCTGTAATAAGAACCTGCTCCTTTTGATAATTAATGATGCAGTAATAGGTGAAAGATCTTAAACATTGTTTACAACACAATACTTCTAGGCTAGAAACCTAAGCTGTTTTTAATTCCACCTGCTTAAGCCTCCACTATCTATTGGCCCATGGTGCCTTTTAATTCTATACCACAAAACTCTGATCAATCTCCTTTACCCCTATTTTTATTTTCACATAAATCAGTAGTCAAGGAATACAAATTCCAGTGATAAATGCCACCGGCCTATAGTACTGTTACGATATTTCTTTATCCAGCTACATTCAGCTATGTGAGTGCAGGCAAAGAGTTGGTTTTAAACCAGAATGGGGGAAGACAAGCAAATAACATGGAGAGGGGGCAAGTGTATTAAAGGTGCATTCAAGAGGGTAGTTATGTAATTGGCCATCAAAAGTAAGCGAGTTCAGAAAGGATGTGGTGGGGGAACGGGAGGCTGAGGGACGGTAAACAATGATCAATGGATGGTAGATCCCAGGATTGAAGGATTGTTGGAATCAGTGTACCAGTGGGAGTGAGTGGAAAACTAGATTATGGTCAGAAATAGAAATGCTTAACAAGGAGGATTATGCAGTGCTTGAGTTGTTAATGTTTAAGATGTGTCCCCTAGAGTGAGTGACTGAAGTACTGTAATGGAAAATATCACTAGAGTAGAAGAATTCAAGGGACTGACAGGCCTGAGTGTTAGAATGAACATCTGAGTGGATTTTGAAATAATGAAGATAGGAGTAGTGTAAATAAGAGCAATAGTGAGTCAATAGGCAATGGGGAGAGTGATTGCAACAGAGAGACTAGTTGATTTCAACAAGAAAGGGTGGAGTGTGGTAGTCTCATAACATGAATTCAAAGCTGGGTAACAGGTTTAGGCAGGAAGAAGGCAAAGAGTTTGCAAGGGGCAATGAGTATCAGGAGGGACATAGACTCCATCTCCAGGCCCACTAGATGAGTGATGTGAGGGGAAAAAATCTACCACTGTAGAGGCCTACAAGGGAAACAGGGTCCTCATGGAACACTCAAGTTTTAGTTAGAGCAAGGAGATGAAGGGTCCATTCAGAGAAGAGAGTGATGCTGTATGTGATTATGCTGAAAGACAAAAAGTTCCAGGGATACAGAGGAAGGATATCTCCAGCTCTTTCTGCTAATGTTAAATTCTTCCTTCTCAGTAATCTGATTCTTCGCCAGCCATTTGATGATTCCAATGTACCTGCCAAGAATCTTCTGTTTGGCGTCATCTTTATTTCTGCTTTGATGTGTCTCATCTTCCACCATGGCCCTACTGTTGAATACTTAGGATCAGAGCATGTATGTAAGGGATATTTCACCTCTCTGCTTCTCATCTCCAGCTTTGTACTTTTAAACCTCTTGGACCATGTACTCAATGTTTGCCATGCTCAAACACCATGACGTTGGTCTTTTAATCTTCTCTTTTCTTGATCTCTTATCTAGAGCAAATACATTTGAGATGCTGTTATCATCAGTATCAAATGTTACTTCAGTTTGTACAAATCTAAAGGTACAGGAAGGATATCTGTGAGTTCAAACTTGCCAAACTGGTTGTGATCTTTCATCATTGCTCACTCAATTTCATAGAGTAGATAGTGAAGTTCTAAATTCACTTGGAATGAACTGTGTATTGCACTTAACCAGAATAGTCATGACTTCACCAGTGGTTTCAATACCAAAGTAGTGATTTCAGCATTACTAGGAAAAGGGATGATATCAAAGAGCAGTGAATCCTGAATATTTTCAGATTTATCTCCAGACAAGGGACAAGATGGCTGCCTACATAGCTGCAAACATAAGTAACACCCTTATCAGGATTGATGCTTTTTTCCAATTTTTTCTGTTGAAAAAAAAAAAAAAAATCCTGTAGGAATTTCTAAGTTTCTGAAGCTTGGAAATGCAGCTAAAACCACCCACCAGGATGAGCTCACGGGCCTGAGACTTCTCTAGCAAGATGTGAAGAAAGGGTTAAAAAACCTTTTCTTCTCTATGGACAAATTAAGTTAACTTTCTAGCTCAGTTACTGTGGTAACTTGGTAAAGGTGGCATGTCAGCCTTGTGTCTAGGCAACATTACTTCTGGTGGAAATAATACTTAATTGATAAACTGTATCTGAACTGGTAGGCCTGGAAATAAACTCTAAGTATCTGGTGGGATACTTTGTGTAGCAAGTTCTTGCAACTGCTCACGTCCCTTGTTGGGGTGCTGGGAGCCGTGTCCAAAGGATTGTTACTAGAGGCCATGGCTCCTGTGGAACATGAGGCTTCTGAGCACAGTTGGCACCCATCCTCACCTATGTGGTCTCATTTCTTAGAACCTGAGCTGTCAACAAAGGGCCACAGGGGCCACAGAGTAGATGCCAGAATCCTGCATGGATTCCTGGGATGCTTCCACTATAGAAGCTCATCTGATGCTGCCCTGCTGGAATACTGTATTTCCTGACTTCATATGCTTCCAAGTGAACCAGTGCAGAGGGTAGCCTGTTAGGGTTTTGTGAGATTGATTGTCTAATCAAAGTCTTCTCCAACCAAGTGAGTTTCCCTAACTGCACACTTAAATGCCAAGATTCCATCTTTGTTAATTAAGGTTTGACAAATCAAAGGTGCCACCTCTTTGGTTATAGATCAACATATTTCTTTCAGCACCATGTTTCTTGTCTACGTCTTAAACAATAATTATGGCTATTGGCCTATTGATGATTCTTATGGTATTGATACCCTCAGTGGTTTCTAGACTACATGGCGGCCTGATGCTTAAGAGTGGTTAAATTTAGCCATTACTCTGTTCACAGTGTTGGTGATGATCTTCCCAAGGTGGGCTTCTGCATTTGCGGGGGGGGGGGGGGGGGGTCTTTGTTAGAACCATGGTAGATATGTATACAGGGGAGAAGCTTTTAGTTTGGTGAGATTTTTTTTAAAACAGAAATACATACTTTTTTTAAAAAATTTTATTGTTATGTTAATCACCATACATCACATCATTAGTTTTTGATGTAGTGTTCCATGATTCATTGTTTGTGTATAACACCCAGTGCTCCATGCAGAGCGTGCCCTCTTTAATACCCATCACCAGGCTAACCCATCCTCCCACCCCCCTCCCCTCTAGAACCCTCAGTTTGTTTTTCAGAGTCCATCGCCTCTCATGGTTCGTCGCCCCCTCCAATTTCCCCCCCTTCATTCTTCCCCTCCTGCTATCTTCTTTTTTTTTTTTTTTAGCATATATTGTATTATTTGTTTCAGAGGTACAGATCTGTGATTCAACAGTCTTGCACAATTCACAGTACTCACCATAGCACATACCCTCCCCAATGTCTATCACCCAGCCACCCCATCCCTCCCACCACTCCAGCAACCCTCAGTTTGTTTCCTGAGATTAAGAATTCCTCATATTAGTGAGGTCATATGATACATGTCTTTCTCTAATTGACTTATTTCACTCAGCATAATACCCTCCAGTTCCATCTACATCGTTCAAATGGCAAGATCTCATTCCTTTTGATGGCTGCATAGTATTCCATTGTATATATATACCACATCTTCTTTATCCATTCATCTGTCGATGGACATCTTGGCTCTTTCCACAGTTTGGCTATTGTGGACATTGCTGCTATAAACATCGGGGTGCATGTACCCCTTTGGATCCCTACATTTGTATCTTTGGGGTAAATACCCAGGAGTGCCAATTGCTGGATCGTATGGTAGCTCTACTTTCAACTTTTTGAGGAACCTCCATACTGTTTTCCAGAGTGGTTGCACCAGCTTGCATTCCCACCAAAAGTGTAGGAGGGTTCCCCTTTCTCCACATCCCTGCCAACATCTGCCGTTTCCTGACTTGTTGATTTTAGCCATTCTGACTGGTGTGAGGTATCTCATTGAGGTTTTGATTTGGAAGAAATACATACTTTTTAAATTTATTTTTCTATTGAAGTATTGTGACATTGGGATTTTTTGAGATAAAATTTATCTTACATAAAATTTAAAATTTGAATTATTTTAAAGTGCACAGTTTGGGGGGCCCAGGTAGCTCAGTTGGTTAAGCATCTGCCTTTGTCTCAGGTCATGATCCTGGGGGGTCCTGGGATCAAGCTCCACGGTGGACTCTGTTCAGCAGGGAACCTGCTTCTCCCTCTCCCTCTGCCTCCCGCTCCACCTGCTTGTACTGTCTCTCTCTCTGTCTCTCTCAAATGAATAAATAAAAATCTTTAATAAAAAAATAAAAATTAAAGTGTACAGTTTAGTGGATTTTAGTATGTTCACAGTGTTGTGCAACGAGCAGCACTATCTAATTCCAGAACATTTCTATCACTCCCCAAAAAAACCCTTACCTCCCAATTGTCCCCTCCTCCCATCCCTTAGCAGCCACTAATCCACTTTCTGTCACTATGGATTTACATTCTCGGAACATTTCAGAGAAGTGGAATCATATAATATGTGACCTTTTGTGACTGGCCTTTTTCACTCAACATCAGGGTTTCAAAGTCCATCCATGTTGCAGCACATATCAGGGATTGATTCTTTTCATTATTTAGTTAAGTCCTCCTTTCATGCTGTTGGAGTCTTCAAAAGCTGGGTAATTCTTAAATTGGCCATATTGTAAATGAAGGTGTAAACTGAGTAGTTTTGGTATCTAGAGTGTAGTTTCAGTTCATGTGAGAATTTCTGCTCACCTCGCAGGGAGAGCCAGTGCCCTGGTATCTGTGCATTACCTGGGGCAATGTACTTCCCTGGCCCAGGTGTCCACCCTGGGACCTTGCTTACCACAATTCCCCTTGTGGAGAGCTGCACTTGGGTACTAGCCTCGGTGAAGCATTTGAGGGTTATATCCAACAGCAGATGAAGGGACACCAACCCAGTTATTCCAGCATCCTTTAATTAATTTTCTGACTGATACAACCTCTTCTCCCAGCCTTTTTTTCCTTAGATTTAGACATTGTTCTAGGGATACTTCTGATAACACTCATGATTTGCAGGCAGGGAGTGAGGTCCTCTCTTCTACCTATGTGGGTTATAGATTGTCCACCTGCCACTGTGTTATCATCTGCTTTATATCATCTAAAACAATGTTTTGAGCTGCTGGTAGCACCCCTCTTGGTTTCCCAGCACTGAAATTGATTTATTTTTATTTTGTGTTTCTTTTGACATTTTGGTAGGATTTGGGGAAGAGGGAAAATATCCTTGTAATTGACCTTTTCTCTACTCTTATCTAGATCAGGACAGTCCAATCCAACCTTTTATCTTCGGAAGGGCTTTCAAGCATATGTACTCAGAAAAAAACCACCTGGTTCACTTCTTCCTAAAGCACATCAGGTATGGTATACAAACGCAATAATTCTTTGTTGACAAATAAATGCTTTTTATATACAGAAAAATAATTTAAATTGCTTTTAAAAGTCATCTCATGATTATTAAATAATAATGTATTTTATTTCTTAGATAAAAATTTCACTTGAATTGTATCCCTTGTTGTTTTTAAAGAGAACTTGAGGTTAAAATCTGAGGCTGTCTTTAGTTCATTAATCTTTTTTTTTTAAAGATTTTATTTTTTTTTAATTTTTTTATTTGACAGAGAGAGACATAGCGAGAGAGGAAACACAAGCAGGGGGAGTGGGAGAGAGAGAAGCAGGCCTCCAGCGGAGCAGGGAACCTGATGCGGGGCTCGATCCCAGGACCCTGGGATCATGACCTGAGCCGAAGCAGATGTTTAACGACTGAGCTACTCAGGCGCCCCTAGGTCATTAACCTTGAGCAATAACCAGTCTTCATGTGGATTTGATTCTTTCCTTACAATTGGCTAGATATGCAGTCATATAGTGAATATTTTCAGTGCTGCTCATTTATAGATGTTTGTACTTTGGTTACATATTTTAATTGTGTTTTAAAAATTATATCTTATAACAATATCTGCTCACTGAAGTATCTTTTTTTTTCACTGAATTATCTTAATATATTTGCTCTGACAAACCCACTGATATTTTGCTAATAAGAAATATTTGAATAATCATTTTATAGTATTCTCTAAATATTAGGCTTTGTGAGAATTTAAAAAGATTTGTTAAAAATTGACTGTTTTCAGGAAATAGCTATTATCTGTAGAATTTTAGAGATGAAAACAGGAGAGAACAGAAATCAAAATCCTAGAGAACAGTAAAAGCACTGTGCATATTTAGGGTATTGTAACCATGTATAATAGGTATTTCCCAGGCCCAGCTGACTGGGTTAGGGCCACTGAAGGATAGGCTTAAGATTACAGTAATGGAAAAATGCAGATTCTGGCTTTCTTGGTTCCATATCCAAGAAATATGAAGTAACTTGGATGCTTAAGATTTAAAAAGTTGGGTAACTTTTATTAAGTGTCAACATGGTAAGGCTGAAGGAGAATACCCACTTATGCCCAGAAATTTATGCCCCAATAAACAACTCTCTTTGTCTCTCTTCTTGATAACTTTCTACCAGAAGACATCAGAAAATAACGTAATGCTCTCAGCCCAAGGATCTGGCTTAGTTGGTTTCAACTCCCCTCATTTTCTTCTAAGTCCGCGCTGAAAAAAGCAATGTTCTCACACTGCCATCTGCTTTATGACTCCCTAACCCCTTTGTCCTTACCCCACCCACCCCACCCCCAGCATCAGGGTGATTACAGACGCTTCTTTCATAACCTTTGGTTCCACTGGCTTCTCTCACCTTGGTCATGCGTTTAGTCATGTCCCTGCTCTAGTTAATCTTTATTAACTGCTGCTTTATCCCTGCTGTCAGCTGTCAAAGTGAGCTGCATGGTTTCTCCTCCTTAGAAGTGATCAGTCACAGGGCTCCTGGGTGGTGCACAGTTGGTTAAGCATCGGACTCTTGGTTTCAGCTCAGGTCATGAGATCAAGCCCAGAGACGAGTCCTGTGTTGGGTTCTGTGCTCTGAGCTCAGCAAGGAGTCTGCTTAAGAATCTCCCTCTCCCTCTGCCTCTCCCCTACCCCCATCTAAAATAAATAAATAAATCTTGGAAAAAAAAAAAGGAAAGTGATCAGTCACCACTGAGTCTGGAACAGGTGAGTCAGCATCACAGCTCTGCTATAAGGTGTGTCCTCAGGTCCTGAGTGATAGGCCCATATATCTGTCCTGGTTGAGGAGGCCCTTTTATCTTATTTGGGTTCCTGCTTCAGTACTAGCTTGCATCTCATTGCCTCCTTTCCCCATGGTTATCCTGAGCTCCGTGGTAGCCTTGGGTACCAGGAAGGATTCCCCTACCCCTGCTTTAGAAACAAGTACCTCTTTTGATCTCCAGAAGGAGATAGTGGTTTTTCCCTTCTACCAGCACTTACTGCTCTCGCCCAGCACCCTGTAGCTGACTGTGCCCAGAGCAGTAGAATAGAGACTTGCCTGAGCCCCCTTGGGAGATATGAGAAAGAAAGAGTGAGCAAGAGTAAGCCAATGAGCAAGCAGGGAACTGCTGAGAACAAAGATGTTTTTATGATAATCTGAAATATTGTGGTCGAGAACTGTTGCCTTCATATTAACAGAGCCAAGATTAAGTCCCATGCATGTGCCTATCCTTTAGCCTAATTATCAGGGGGTTTTTAGTGCTGGCTAATTATAATTGTAATAATTGCACTAAGACTACTTTTAAGGAAATTATTATCCTCTAGGTCATTTGTTGATTACTGTTTCAAAATTGATTTCTAGCCTTAATGTAAGCTCACAAATAGTTATTGTATGTCTGTGTTTCTGGGGCACCTGGCTGGCTCAGTTGGAAGAGCACACAACTGTTGATCTTGGGGTCATGAGTTTGAGTGCCACGTTGGGTATAGAGATTACTAAAAAAAAATAACTAAATTTTAAAAAAACTTAAAAATTTCTGTGTTTCTGATTTTTAATAATCTATCATCCTATTTAGATTGATAGAGAATTTAAAGTCCAGAAAGCTTTGTTTTCAGTTGGATTCCCTGTTCCCAAGCCTTTATTGTACTGCAGTGATCCTTCTGTCATTGGAACAGAATTTTACTTGATGGACCATGTGCAGGTAAATTAACACTTAATCTCACTTTATTGTTACTTTTATTTTTAATTATGAAATTAGATGTTAATAAATGATAGTTTATTAATTAGCATTTAGGTAATTAGTTGCAAGGGCTTAAACTTTTGTTTTAATTTGAGCACAGGCAATGTGGGAGGGATGAAATAGACTAGGAACAAATTTAGTTAACTAGGGCCCGTTAGCGTATTCTTAAATTTTCCTCTAGGTGGCAATAAAGAGCTATATGTAATGGCAATAACCAAACACTCCAGATGGTAGGGGGGAAGAAAATGACTCCAAACAGAAAATCAATCCATTAAGCACAATAAATTCAAAGTGTTTTAAAAAAAGTGTTTTTTTGCAAAATGTAACTTGAGAGTAGTTTTTGTCCTTTATGTTCAACTTGGAATGTCCTTGTATTTTTCCTTTGGCACATATACTCTATTGAACACGTTCCTCAAAAGAATGTTTTTCTAGCATGTTCTACAAAGAATTGTTTTTGGTTGTAAACTATTATCCTGATTTTTTTTTTTTTTTTTGAGGCAATGGGGGATTATGACAGCAAATAATTGGTATGAAAACATTTATTTTGTTTTAAATTATTTGTTGTAATTGTTTCCATAGGGTCGAATCTTTCGTGATTTCACAATTCCTGGAGTTAGCCCAGCAGAACGCTCAGCCATGTATGTGGCCATGATAGAAACCTTGGCTCACTTACATTCCTTGAATGTACAGTCATTGCAGCTGGAAGGTTATGGTCGAGGTGCTGGCTATTGCAAAAGACAGGTAATACATCCACATAAAGAGCTCCTTTTCTCAAGGTCTTGGAAATAATATATGTTATTAGTCAAAATAAAAACCTATTTTATACTTTCCTGAAACTTGGGTATAACTTTTAATATCAGCCTTTATATTGGCTTCTTGGTAGCATAAAATAATTTTATATGTTTAGATCAGGTTTTTTTAGCCTAAGCTTCTATAACTAACAACATGTACATGCATACAAATTTAAAGCTTTTCAGCCTCTTCATTTAATTTATCAATATATTTTCTATACAGTTTCCCTTTTTAAGTTAACATATCTATTAAGCACAACTATGTGTTTAATACTTGCTGAGTACTGTGTTAAATGTCAAGAAAATAAAAGTAACTTCTTTCCCTAGAGGAACTTTTGGTCATTTTTTGAGAGACCTGTACATGAATCTCATTTACATGGAACTTGAAAATAGAATAAAGGAGTATTTAATCTAGTAGTAAATGGTTTGGTACTCATGATGAGAGCTATTCCATTCAGAGGGTGGATGTCAGTGTGCCTTTGCTTAGGTGGGGGAAGCTTTGTGGGAGAGATATGTCTTGCATTGTATATATAAGGAAAGAGAAAATCAAGAGTGATAGGGAAGACATGGTGAACATTTCAAAGGGACAGCTAGACCAGATATGTACGGGACTATTTCCTTTTGTTTGTATGTCTTTTTGAGGGGGCTGACTAAAGAGAGAAGGGAACCAAGATTTAGAGAGTACTTATTATATGCCAGGTCCCATGGTAGGTGAGTTGCTGACCTACTCTTTTTAAATCTTTGTAGCAACCCTAAGACATAAATATTATTACCCCCATTTTGTAGATGAGGAATCTAAGGCTAATGGATATCAAATAATACATGAATAAGTGGCTTAGACATAATTTATACCCAGGTCTGTATGATTCCAAAGATGAAGGTCTTTACTGCACTAAGTTGAACAGAATACCTTGGGGAATGTGGAGAGAACTATAAGCTGATAAATAATATGGTCTCAATTGATGGAGGACTTTGAGAAGAGTTTGAGTTGTTTCATTTGATTCTAAGAATAATAAAAAGTCTTTGCATTTCTTATACCTGAAATATATTTAGAAGATTCTGTGGGTAATAAGAAAAGTTATTGAAATGAAAAGTAAAAATATCTCTTCTTCTAGCCCCCATATTTCCTTTTTCAGTGATTACTTATTTCTTGTGACCCTTCCAGAAATCTCCTATTCTTATTTATTTGTGTGTATGTGTTTGTGTACATTCTTTTTTCTTCCACAAAATAATTGCAGAAAAAAGACTAGAACCCACATTTCTTGATTCCTATGCCAGTATTTTTTTTTTCCTGATAAAAATCTAGGTTAGCAAAATGAACTAGATGGAAGAGAGATTTAAATGTTTAAGGCTTTTTAAAAAAATGTTTTAGGCTCATGTGAAGGTCACTTATAGGCATTTGTCTTGAGCATTTAGGAATAAGACCAAATTTGATATAATCGAATTTTGTTTTAATTTTAGAATTGTTGGATCTTACTTCTACTTTCAGCTCCATAATTTTTATTTGTATATCTTTAGGTATCAACCTGGACAGAGCAATATCAAGCTGTAGCTCATCAGGACATCCCTGCCATGAAACAGCTATCTGACTGGCTAATGAAAAACTTGCCAGATAATGACAATGAAGAAAATTTGATTCATGGAGATTACAAACTAGATAACATAGTTTTCCACCCTACAGAGGTACTGTAAGCCATATTTATAATAAATTAAGTAGGTCTTAGCACTTCTGATTTGGGACACAAGTACCAGGTAGATGTTCCCCTCAGGGTTCTGAAGGAGCCCAACCCAGCCTCACGCTTCCCCTACCTTTGGGACTGTCTTCACCACTCAAAACATTTAGGAATGAGTCCTGCAGATTTTCGGGCATAGGTAGCTGCCTACCTTTAAGGCCAAGTCTAACCCTCAGGATATCTGATTTACTACTTAAATAGGATTTGGGAATTTATATGCATGTCACTGTTTTCTTCAGAAAAGTTTTTCATCTACAAAAAATATTTAGCTTATCCAGGTTCTTGCTCTTTTGGTTCATTTCCAGTTCCTTTTCTTATCTCATGAAGAATTTTTAATTTGATTAATTATAAGCTCAGAGGGGCGCCTGGGTGGCTCAGTCGGTTAAACGTCTGCCTTCAGTTCAGGTCATGATCCCATGGTCCTGGGATCGAGCCCTGCATCAGGCTCCCTGCTCATCCGGGAGCCTGCTTCTCCTTCTCCCTCTGCCTGCCACTCCCCCTGCTGGTGCTCCCTCTGTCAAATAAATAAATAAAATCTTTAAATATATGTGTATATGTATAAGCTCAGGGAGGACGGAATTCCAAAAACCTCTTTTGAGGTTTTGAAAGAATTGTGTGAGATTAATGTGACCTTGCTCTGTGGAAATATACACAGTGTAATCTTTATAAAGGGTACAAACAATTCAGAACTATAACCTTCTTCCATGGAACACAGACAGTGAGGCCTGGGATTGGAGGAGTATGGTGGGAATGAGGAAACCCCTTCAGTTCACCTCATTACCTGTATGCCGTTCGACAAGACACTTGGCCTTTAGTGTTCTGACATTAACGTGAAAGATTATAGTTCCCTGAATCCTACTTCCTAAAAGAGGTTTTTCTGGGTTCATTAATTTTCTCAGAATGCTAAGATGTATTAGGGCAAGAAGAGCTGCTCTGAATTCATGTGCCAAGCTTCTGGGTTTCATGTTCTTTCCCTATAGGAAGAAGACAGGAGAAAAATAGCATTATAAATTACATTACTGTCATAATTAAAGTAGTATTATATCAAATCAAAGTTCAAATATAACGTACAGACATGAGCACATTCACCAGCAGGACAGAAAACTTTTTATAGGAAAGTCAATATGGATATTAAAATTATGTATATGTAATTATATATGTGTATGGGTAAACTTTTGTTAATGGCACTGATGAATTCTGAAATAACTTTGTTAAATATGGATTAGGAAGATTAAAGAATGCTAACTAATAACCTGGAAAAACTTTAAAAGTTTATACCTTAAAACCTAGCAGCATCAGGCCTATATTTGATCTGTATCATTTGAGTCGTTAATATTTTAGGAGCCTATCTTTGAATAAGTCAGAGTCTTCAATGTGTTCTATGTACTTTTCTACTCATTGCTTAAACAAGAAAGGAAAAATTCAGACCTAGATCTCTTGAATTTTGTGTCATCAACCAAGATGTTTAAATTTAGGATTAGTCATAATATGCTGAAAGTAATGGTGTAACACTAAGTACCATATAGTTATTCCCTTTTAATTTTTTAATTTCATATTAGAAAACCATTTCTTATAGGAATAAAGTTGTCAAACAGGTGTCATCTTCCTTTAGAAAAGCAGAATATTCTATAGTTGGAAGAGTCATTTTTTAAAAAAGAAACAACTGGTAGAGGCAGAGCATGAAGCTATTTAGCTGCAGTACTGATTTGTGACATATAGCATTTTCTTTTAATGTATTAGGATGATATGGTATCAAGTAAAATGTCTTCTACTTTCTACCCAATAAACCCATAATTAATAGTTAAATTTAATCAATTTCTGCCTCCTGTAAATATTGTAGCTAATTTTTTATAGAAGTAACATATGATTGGCAGAGTACAAGTCAACTAGCATTTATTCATTACCAACTATTTACTCTGAAAGATAGGGTTGGAAAGGAAGTACAGCTCTTAATGAGCTCAAAATACAAATGGAGAGAAAAAAATAATTAGCTAAGAGCAGAAAACAATATATACCCAAGTACTAAAGTGTGTCATACAAAGTGAACTACAAGAACGGTCAGAAGGAAAGATACACTGTGGACTGGCATCGAAAGCTGTGAAATGTTAAAATTTAATTTTAGTTAATAATTTATCTTTTCCACCTCATTTTTAATTTTTTTTACTTATTTTTTAAATGCCCCCTTTATTTATTTTCTTAAGTAAACTCTACCCCCCAATGTGGGGCTCAAATTCATAACCCCAAGATCAAGAGTCACATGCTCTTCCAACTGAGCCAGCCAGGCGCCTCCCACCTCATTTTTTAGATTTCATAAGTAAATGGGAAAATTAGAGTACATTTCTTTTTTTTGTGAGAGAAAATTAGAATGTTTCTTTTTTTGTTATTTTCTATCTTCTTGAAAATAGCCGTTATGACAGGTGTGAGATGATATCTCATTGTGGTTTTGATTTGTATTTCCTTGATGGTGAGTGATATTGAGCATTTTTTTCATGTGACTGTTGGCCATCTGTATGTCTTCTTTGGAAAAATTTCTATTTAGAACTTCTACCTATTTTTTTAATTGGATTGTTACTTTGTTATTGAGTTATAGGACTTCTTTATCTATTTTGGCTATTAACCCCTTATTTGATATATAATTTGCCAATACCTTGTCCCATTCAGGAGGTTGCCTTTTTATTTTATTGATGGTTTCCTTTGCTGTGCAGAAGGTTTTAAGTTTGATGTAGTCCCATTTGTTTATATTTGCTTTTGTTGCCATTGCCTTGGGAATCAGTTACAAAAAAAAAAAAATACTGCAAAGAGCAGTGTCAAGGAGCCTACTGCCTATGTTTTCTTCTAGGAATTTTGTGGTTTCTGGTCTTGTATTCAAGTCTTTAATCCAGTTTGAGTTAATTTATGTATGGTGTAAGATAGTGGTATATTTTCATTCTTTTGCATGTGGCTGTCCAGTTTTTCCAATACCATTTATTAAAGAGACTGTCTTTTCCCCATTATATATTTTTGCCTCCTTTGTCATAAATAATCAGCTATATACATGTGGGTTTTTTCCCTCGGCTCTTTATTCTGTTCCATTTATCTTTATGTCTGTTTTTATGCCAATACTGTTTTCATTATTATAGCATGATATAATTTGAAATCAGGAAGTATGATGCTTCCAGCTTATTCTTTCTCAAGATTGCTTTGGCTCTTTGGGATCTTATGTGGTTCCATACAAATTTTAGGATTCTTTGCTCTATTTCTGTGAAAAATGCCATTGGAATTTTTATAGGAATTGCATTGAATCTATAGATTGCTTTGGATAATATCGATATTTTGACAATATTAATTCTTCAAATCCATGAGCATGGAATATCTTTCCATTTGTTTGTGTGTTCTTCAATTTATTTCATCAGTGTCTTATAGTTTTCATTGTACAGATCTTTTACCTGCTTGGTGAAATTTATTCCTAGGTATTTTATTCTTTTTGGTGCAGTTGTAAATGGAATTTTCTAAATTTCTCTTTCTGATAGTTCATTGTTACAGTATAAAAATATAATATTGTTGTATGTTGATTTTGTAATCCTGCAACTTTGCTGAATTTGTTTATTCTAATAGCTTTTTGGTGAAGTCTTACAGCATTTTCTATATAAAAATCATGTTATCTGCAAATAATGACAGTTTCACTTCTTCCTTTCTAATTTAGATGCTTTTTAATTTCTTTTTCTTGCCTAATTGCTCTGGACTTCCAATACTATGTTGAATAAAAGTGGCAAGAGTGGGCATCCTTATCTTGTTCCTAATTATTAAAGGAAAAGTTTTCAGCTTTTTACCATTGAGTATGTTTGCTGTGGGCTTGTTATATATGGGCCTTTATTATGTTGAGGTGCATTCACTATAACAACTTTGTTGAGAGTTTTATTATGAATAGATGTTCAATTTTGTGAAATGTTTTTTCTGCATCTACTTAGATGATCAAATGATCATTTTCTCAATGTGGTATATAACATTGATTTATTTGCAGATGTTAAACCATCCTTGCATCCCTGAAATAAATCCCACTTGATCATAGTGTATGACCTTTTTAATGTATTGTTGAATTTAGTTTACTAATATTTTATTAAGGATTTTTGCATCTGTGTTCATCAGGGATATTGGCCTGTAATTTTCCTTTTTGTGTGTGTGGTGTCTTGTCTGTTCTTGGTACCAAGGTAATGCTGGCTTTATAAAATGAGTTTGGGGGCCACCTGGCTGGCTTAGTTGGAGGAGTATAAGACACTTGATCTCAGGATCATGAGTTTGAGCCCCACGTTGGGTATACAGATAACTTAAATTTTAAAAAAATAATAATAATAATAAATAAATAAATAGGGTTTGGAAGTATTCCCTCCTCTTCAGTTTTTTGGAAGAGTTTGAGAAGGATAGATATTAAATCTTATTTGAATATTTGATAGAATTCACCAGTGAAGCTGTCTGGTCCTGGACTCCTGCATCTGCAACTCTGTTTCCTTCCCTAATTTTCGGTCATTATTTCTTCAAATAAGTTTTCTGTTTCTTTTTCTCTCTTTTCTCCTTGTGGGACCCCTGTAATACAAATGTCATTTCACTTGATGTTGTTTCATAGGTCCCTTAAGCTATCTTCACTTTAAAAATTTTTTTTTCTATTTTGTTTTGGTGAGTTTCACTCCCCCATCTTCTAGGTCACTGATCTGTTCTTCTGCTTTATCTGGTTTGTTGTTGAACCCCTCTTGTGCATTTTTTCAGTTCATTTATTGCATTCTTCAGCTTTTTGACTTCTGTTCAGTATTTCCTTATATTTCTATCTTTGTTGAAGTTCTTGCTGTGTTCATCCATTCTTCTTAGATCAGTGAGCATCTTTATGACCATTACTTTTAACTCTATCAGGTAAATTACTTATCTGCATTTCATTATGGTTTTTTTCTGGGGTTTTATCTTGTTTTCTTGTTTGGAACATATTCCTTTTTCCTCATTTTGCTTGATTCTCTTTGTTTCTTCTTCTTTTAAAGATTTGTTTATTTGAGGGGGGGAGGGGCAGAGGGAGAGAGAGAATCTCAAGCAGACTCCCAACTGAGCATGGAGCCCGACACAGGGCTCGATTTCACAACCCAGAGATCATGACCTGAGCCAAAATCAAGAGTTGGATGCTTAACCGACTGAGCCACCCAGGTGCCACTGTCTTTGTTTCTATGTATTAAGCACAACTCCTATCTCTCCCAGTCTTAAAGGAATGGTCACAGGAACATGAAATGTGTTTCACTCTGCTGTCTGTGCAGTGTCCTGGGGGTGATAGCCTGCCAAGGACTGCCTCTCTGATTGTTTCAGCCCCATGGAGCCCAGAAATGCAATCCCCCTGGCCACCAGAGCCAACAGTCAAGGGGTGTCCCTTGTGTGAACAGCTTTGGTGGGGCCATAAAGGAGGGATGGGCCAAGATGATACCATCCCCTGGATTTACTGGGATGAGGCCTCAAGGGAGCACCCAGCTGGGTAGCCCACTTGCTGAGTTCAGTGAGGCAGGGCCATGTGGTAGCACAGGGTCAGACCATGCCTGTTTGCTGGGTTTAGTAGTGTGGTGCCACAGGGCAAGCAGGACTAGCAAGATATACAGGGAGAGTGCAAAAATGACACCTGCCAGCATCTGCATCCCCAGAGAGAGTTCAAATAGATCCTGGCACTCCAGCAGATGCTTTAAGATTGGCCAGTGAATCTCCTTCATATAAGGTCTAAGTTCTTTTCAACTTGCTGCTTTTGATGGGTCCCAAGATGGGTAAATCTATACATGAGCCCTTTAAGAGTGGAGTCTCAGTTTCCTGGAGCCTTTTGGTTCTCCTGGATGTGAATCCTATTGGTTTTCAAAGCCAGACATTTTAGGGTCTCATCTCTCTGGTGCAGATCCCAAGGATGGGAGTACCTGAAGTGGGGCTTAATCCCCTTGCTCCTCAGGGATATAGTCCATATTTATGAGATCCCTCCTGCTTATGGGTTGCCACACTGAAGGGTAGGATTTTTGGTGAGACTACATCTCTACCTCTCCTACCCATCTTGATGTAGCCTTTTTTTATTTTTAAGTAATCTCCACACCCAACATGGGGCTTGAACTCACAATCCCAAGATCAAGAGTCACATGGTCTACTGACTGAGCCAGCTAGGTGCCCTTGATATAGCCTTTCTATCTTTTATTGTGGAGGAGCTGTTCAGGTAGTTTTCAGGTCTTTTTCAGAGAAAGTTGTTCTATGTGGAGCTGAAGATTTGGTGTATCTGCGGAAGGAGCTGAGTTCAGGGTCTTCCTATGGTACCATTTGAACCACTCATTTTAACTTTTTATTTTAAGATAATTATAGACTCATAAGAAGTTGTAAAAAAAAAAAAAAAAAAGTGCAGAGGGATCTTGTATGCCTATCATCCTAATTCCCCAAATGGATCTCACACAATTATAGTATATTATCAAAGCCAGGAAACTGAACATTGTGTGCCTTTTAAATTGGATAAAGAAATACCAAAATTTCAGGGTTGTTGGGAAGCTAAAATGAAGTAATCAGTATGGAGCAAGTAGCTGGTACCTGGCATAGCTGTGCTCAACTTGTTTCAAATTTCTTCTTCTTTTCCCTTTGTTTTCTCTATTTTCCCCTCTTTCTCTATTTTGCTTTTTTCTAAAATTGCCTATCAAGCTCTATCCTTTATAAAACTATTAAGGTAGAAGTAAATATTTCATAATACATACTAAGACTTAAACAGTGGTTGTAAGGGATCAAATTATAGGAGACTTTTAAGTTGTACATTTCTGTAATGAGTAAGGTTTGAGGTTTTATCATTTTGTGGTTTTTTTCAAAGAATAGCATGTTTTATTTTTATCATCAGAAAACACAAGAAAGAAGACAAAAACAAACTTAAATGATAAACCTTCCAGGAATGTGTGTGGTAAGCCAGTAAAGGATTACGAAAGGTTATGGCAAAACCAGAGCACATTACTCAGTTTTGTAATCCATATTTTCCAGTTACTTGTACATAAAGTATTTGAAGCATGTTTGAGCGAGTATTTCCGTAGTACAACATGCTTACTGCAATGTTTAAAGAAATCCAGCCTTCCTGAAAAATATTGTTAATTTTCTAAATATAAATTTACCCATCTGGCAGAGAAATGTTTAAGGAGTTTAATGTGCATTTCAACTTGAAAAACAAATATATTTAATTAGAAACAGATAAACCTAGAGATAATTCATCTACGTTCATTAATTAGTAGTCAGATGTATTTAAGATAACAAATATATGTAATCTGGTTCTTCTGAAGTCATCTATCTTGCAGCCTTTTATATATTAACTTATGAAGAAAAAAGATTTGATATGCAAACAAAACTTGTATTTTTAATGACTTTTTCTTTTTAATTTCCTTCATTATCTCTTAAATGTTAGTGTAGTTGGGCAGAAGCATAGTTACAAAATTTAATTTTATTGCTAGAAAAAATGTGGCAATTGGGTTTTTTTCAACACCTTTACATAACTTTTTTTTTTTTTTCAGAGAGGGAGAGGGTGAGATAAAATCTTAAGCAGGCGCCACATCCAACAGGGAGCCTGACATGGGGCTCGAACTCATGACCCTGAGATCATGACCTGAGCTGAAATCAAGAGTTGGACACTAGACCAACTGAGCCACCCAGGCACCCCTACATTACAGATAATTTTTTTTTTTAAGATTTTATTTATTTGACAGAGATAGACACAGCGAGAGAGGGAACACAAGCAGAGAGGGTGGGGGAGGGAGAAGCAGGCTTCCCTCAGAGCAGGGAGCCCGATGCGGGGCTCAATCCCAGGGCCCTGGGATCATGACCCGAGCCGAAGGCAGACGTTTAATGACTGAGCCACCCAGGCACCCCTACATTACAGATAATTTTAAAATACTCTTTAGTAGGGACACCTGAATGGCTCAGTCACTTAAATGTCTGCCTTCAGCTCAGGTCATGATCCCAGGATCCTGGGATCGAGCTCTGAATCGGGCTCTCTACTCAGCAGGAAGCCTGCTTGTCCCTCTCCTGTGCCCCTCGCTCATGCTCTCTCTCTCTCTCACTCTCTCTCTCTCTCTTTCAAATAAATAAAATAATAAAATAAAATAGGGGAGGCAAGATGGTGGAAGAGTAGGGGACCTCGTTTCATCTGGTCCCTTGAATTTAGCTAGATAACTATCTAATCATTCTGAACACCTATGAATTCAACCTGAGATGTAAGAAAAGAATTTCTGGAATTCTACAAATAGAAAAGCGACGAATTCTACAAATAGAAAAGCGACCACTTTTTGCAAGGTAGGAGGTGTGGAGAAGTGAATCCGAGAGGATCTATTAGAAGATAAATGGCAGGGGGAGGGGGCCTCCACAAGCCAGTTCCCAGAAATTGGTATAGCCCCTGAGCACAAAATCAGAACCTTTAGAAATCTGCTCCAGTGAGAGACATCCCTGCCTGAAAGCTGTTCAGGTGGTAAAGTAGGGCAGAATCCTAGGTGGGACAGTGTGGCCTCAGGAGATCCCTGGAATCACAGAAAGAATGGGGGTGCCTGAACTGGCAGTGTTCCCAAGCACTGGAGCAGGGGAAACTGGTTATGGTCAGTGAGCCCGGGAGGGGGCTCTCAGCTCGGTTCGTCATAAACCTCGAATCATGGCATGCTTAGGCGACAGCTCTCCATGCGTGGGCCCTGCAAAGGGCAGAAAGACTGTGACCCTCCACCTTTCCCTAGGAAGATCAGTGTGGGCGTGCACCACAGCAGTCTGCAGAGTTTGGCACACACAAAAGTGAAGACCACCTATCCCTGAAGGTTTACTGAAGAGAGGGGACTGTGATCTTTCAACTCCGGGGCTGGTGATCCAGGAGTGGCCATTTTTTTCATCCTCCAAAGAGGCCTGGAAAGCCTTCAGGAAACAAAACCCACATAGAGCAACCAGAAGCGGCTTACACGGTGGCTGGCCCCCTGGCAAGGGGTGGTGCAACTCCACCCAGGCAAAGACACCTGAGAATCAGTGCAGCAGGCCCTTCCCCCAGAAGACCAGCTGGAAAAACAGGCAAACACCAAGTTTATGGAGCACACAGGACAGCAAAACTCCAGCACTAGGGGAAAATAGAATATAGATTTTGAGCTTTTTTTCTCATGATTTCTTTATCTTTCAGTTTAAAATTTTCCTTTTCTTTCTTTCCTTTTCAACAAGTTTCTTATTTTATCAACTCTTTGTTTTTAAGTTTTTTTTAACTTTCAGTTTTTACATTTACATTTTATAGACATATTCTTCATTTTTGGCTTCCTTTTACTGTATGAAATTTTATTTCTGTATATATATTTAAGTTTTGCTTTCTTTACAATATTGGGATTTAGTGTCTTCTAACAAACAGACCAAAATACACCCAGGACCAAGTGGATCACCCTGTTTTTTCCACCTGGGAGATTATAGTCTCTCTCTGACCCCCCTTTTTTTTCTTTTTCTTTTCTTTTTCTGGTTTCTGACTGTTTCAGATTTGTTTAGTGTCTATTTTGCTTGGGTCATGGTTGATTTTTTATTTTCTCTAGTTCACCCATTCTTCTCTGGGCAAAATGACTAGAAGGAGAAATTCACAACAAAAGAAAGAACCAGAGGTAATACTCTCTGCTACAGATCTAATCTATACAGATAGAAGTAAAATGTCACAGCTGGAATTCAGGATAATGATCATAAAGTTACTAAAGGGGCTTGAAAAAAGCATAAAAGACACTAGAGAATCTGTTAGTGCAGAAATAAAATCTAATCAGGCCAAAATTAAAAATGCTTTAACTGAGATGCAGTCTAAATTGGATGCTGTAACAGCTAGGGTAAATGAGGCAGAAGAGGAAGTAAGTGACATAGAAGACAAGTTGATGGAAAGGAAGGAAGCTGAGGAAAAGAGGAAAAACAACTAATGGACCATGACGGAGGCCTCAAGAAATCAGTGATACCGTAAAGCGAAACAATATTAGAATTATTGGAGTCCCTGATGAAGGAGAAAGAGAGGGACATAAGGTATATTTGAGCAAATCATTCCTGGGTACTTCCCTAATCTGGGGAAAGAAACAGGCATTCAAGTCCAAGACATACAGAGAACTCCTCTCAAAATCAATAAAAATAGATCAACACCCAACATATAATAGCGAAGCTTGCAAATTGCAGAGATAAAGAGAAAATCCTGAAAACAGATTGAGACAAGATGTTCTTAACCTACCACAGTAGAAACATTAGGCTGGCAGCAGACCAATCCACAAAGACCTGGCAGGCCAGAAAGTGCTGGCATGATACATTCAGGGTAGTAAATGAGAAAAACATGCAGCCAAGAATACTTTCCAAAAAGGCTGTCATTCAGAATGGAAAGAGATAGAGCTTCCAGGACAAACAGAAACTAAAAGAATTTGTGACCACTAAACCAGCCCTGCAAAAAATACTAAAGGGGATCTTGTAAGCAAAGAGAGAGCCCAGAAGTAACATAGACCAGAAAGAAACAGAGACAACCTACAGAAACAGGGACTTTACAAGTAATACAATGGCACTAAATTCATCTTTCAATAGTTCCTCTGAATCTAAATGGGCTAAATGCCCCAATCAAAAGACACAGGGTATCAGATTGGATAAAAAAGCAAGACCCATCCATATGCTCTCTACAACAGACTCAGACCCAAAGACACCTCCAGATTGAAAGTGGGGGGGTGGGGGTGGAAAACCATTTCTCATGCTAATGGACATCAAAAGAAAGCTGGGGTAGCAATCATATCAGACAAATTAGATTTAAACCAAAGAATGTAATAAGAGATGAGGAAGAACACTATATAAAGGGTCTATTCAGCAAGAAGATCTAACAATTGTAAATATTTATGCCCCTAAAATGGGAGCAGCCAAATACATAAGCCAATTAATAAAAACACATTGATAATAATACATTAATAGTAGGGGACTTCAACACCCCAGTCACAACAATGGACAGATCTTCTAAGCAAAAGATCAACAAGGAAACAAGGGCTTTGAATGACACACTGGACCAGATGGATTTCACAGATATATACAGAGCATTCCATGCTAAAGCAACAGAACACACATTCTTCACATGTGCACATGGAGCATTCTCCAGAATAGATCACATACTTGGTCACAAATCAGGTCTCAACTGATACCAAAAGATTGGGATCATTCCCTGCATATTTTCAGATCACAGTGCTTTGAAACTCGAACTCAATCACAAAAGGAAATCTGGAAGGAACAGACAAAACACTTGGAGTTAAAGAGCATCCTACTAAAGAATGAATGGGTCAACCAGGAAATTAAAGAAGAATTTTAAAAAATTCATGGAAACAAATGAAAATAAAAACACAATTGTTCGGGGTGCCTTAGTGGCTCAGTTGGTTAGGCATCTGCCTTCTGCTCAGGTCATGATCCCAAGGTCCTGGAATCCAGTCCCAAGTCAGGCTCCCTGCTCAGCCGGGAGTCTGCTTCTCTCTCTCTCTCTTCCTCTCCCCCTGCTTGTGCTCTCTCTGTCTCTCACTCTCTCAAATAAGTAAAATCTTTAAAAAAAAAAAAAATCAACTCTTCAAAACCTTTGTGATACAGTAAAGGCAGTCCTAAGAGGGAAGTACATAGCCTTTCTCAAAAACTTAGAAAAGTCTCCAATACACAAGCTAAACTTACACCCTAAGGAGCTGGAGAAAGAACAGCAAATAAAGCCTAAACCAAGCAGGAGAAGAGAATTAATAAAGATTAGAGCAGAAATCAATGAAATAGAAACCCAGAAAAAAAAGGACAGATCAACGAAACTAGGAGCTGGCTCTTTGAAAGAATAAGATTGATAAACCCCTGGCCAGACTTCTCAAAAAGAAAAGAGAAATGACCCAAATAAATAAAATCATGAATGAAAGAGGAAAGATCACAGTCATCACCAAGGAAATACAATTTTAAGAACATATTATGAACGACTATTTGCCAACAAATTAGGCAATCTGAAAGAAATGGATGCATTCCTGGAAACTCATACACTACCAAAACTGAAACAGGAAGAAATAGATAACCTGAACAGACCCATAACCAGTAAGGAAATTGAAGCAGTAATCAAAAATCTCCCAACAAACAAGAGCCCAGGGCCAGATGGCTTCCCAGGGGAATTCTACCAAACAGTTAAAGAAGAAATAATACCTATTCTTCTGAAGCTGTTTCAAAACATAGAAATGGAAGGAAAACTTCCAAACTCTTTCTATGAGGCCAGCATTACCTTGATCCCCAAACCAGACAAAGACCCCATCAAAAAGGAGAATTACAAACCACTATGCCTAATGAACATAGATGCCAAAATTCTCACCAAGATACTAGCCAATAGGATCCAACGGTACATTAAAAGGATTGTTCACTACAACCAAGTGGGATTTAGTCCTGGGCTGCAAGGGTGGTTCAATATCCACAAATCAATCAATGTGATACACTACATTAATAAAGGAAAGGACAAGAACTATATGATCCTCTCACTAAATGCAGAGAAAGCATTTGACAAAGTACAGCAGCCTTTCTTGATTAAAATTCTTCACAGTGTAGGGATTGAAGAAACATACCTCAATATCATAAAAGCCATCTATGAAAAGCCCACAGCAAAAATCATTCTCAATGGAGAAAAACAGCTTTTCCCCTAAGGTCAGGAACATGACAGGGATGTCCACTCTCACTACCATTGTTCAACATAGTACTAGAAGTCCTAGCCTTAGCAATCAGACAACAAAAAGAAATAAATGGCATCCGAATCAGAAAAGACAAAGTCAAACTCTCACTCTTCGCAGATGACATGATACTGTATGTGGAAAACCCAAAAGACTCCACCCCAAAATTACTAGAACTCATACAGGAATTCAGTAAAGTGGCAGGATATAAAATCAGTGCACAGAAATCAGTTGCATTTCTGTACACTAACAATGAGAAGAAAGAGAAATAAGGGAATCAGTTCCATTTACAATTGCACCAAAAACCGTAAGATGCCTAGGAATAAACCTAACCAAAGAGGGAAAGGATCTGTACTCAGAAAGCTATAGAATACTCATGAAAGAAATTGAGGAAGACACAAAGAAATGGGAAAACATTCCATGCTCATGGATTGGAAGGACAAAAATTGTTAAAATGTCTATGCTACCCAAAGCAATCTACACATTCAATGCAATCCCTATCAAAACACCATCCACTTTTTTCACAAAGCTGGAACTAATAATACAAAATTTGTACAGAACCAGAAAAGACCCCGAATAGCCAATGAATGCTGAAAAAGAAAACCAAAGCTGGTGGCATTACAATCCTGGACTTCAAACTCAACTACAAAGCTGTAATCATGAAGATAGTATGGTACTGGCACAAAATCAGACACATAGATCAGTGGAATAGAGGAGAGAACCCAGAAATGGACCCTCAAGTCTATGGTCAACTAATCTTCGGCAAAGCAGGAAAGAATATGCAATGGAAAAAAGACATTCTCTTCAACAAATGGTGCTGGGAAAATTGACAGCCACATGCAGAAGAATGAAACTCGACCATTTTCTTACACCATATACAAAAATAGACTCAAAATGGATGAAGCACCTAAATGTGAGACAGGAATCCATCAAAATCCTAGAGGAGAACACAGGTAGCAACCTCTGTGACCTCAGCCACAGCAACTTCTTGCTAGACACGTCTCCTAAGGCAAGGGAAACAAAAGCAAAAATGAACTATTAGGACTTCGTTGAGATAAAAAGCTTCTGCACAGCAAAGGAGACTGTCAACGAAACTAAAAGGCAACTGACAGAATGGGAGAAGATATTTGCAAATGACATATCAGATAAGGGGCTAGTATCCAAGACCTATAAGGAACTTAGCAAACTCAGTACCCAAAAAACAAATAATCCAGTCATGAATTGGGCTAAAGAGATGAATAGACATTTCTCCAAAGAAGATATACAAATGGCCAACAGACACATGAAAAAGTGCTGTACATCCCTTGGCAACAGGGAAATACAAATCAAAACCACAATGAGATACCATCTCAGAACTGTCAGAATGGCTAAAATTAACAAGTCAGGAAACAACAAATGTTGGCGAGGATGTGGAGAAAGGGGAAACCTCTTACACTGTTGGCGGGAATGCAAGCTGGTGCATACACTCTGGAAAACAGTATAGAGGTTCCTCAAACAGTTGAAAATAGAGCTACCCTAGGACCCAGCAATTGCGCTACTAGGTATTTACCCCAAAAATAAAAATGCAGTGATCCGAAGAGGCATCTGCACCCCAATGTTCATAGCAGCAATGTCTACAATAGCCAAACTGTGGAAAGAGCCAAGATGTCCATCAACAGATGAGTGGATAAAGAAGATGTGGTGCGTGTGTGTGTGTGTATATATATATATATATATATATATATATATATACACACATACAGTGGAATATTAGCCATCAGGAAGGATGAATACTTACCATTTACATCGATGTGGAGGGAACTGGAGGGCATTATGCTGAGCGAAGTGAGTCAGTCAGAGAAAGACAATTATGATTTCACTCATATGTGGAATATAGGAAACAGCACAGAGGATCATAGGGGAAGGGAGGGAAAACTAAATGGGAAGTCATCAGAGGGAGAGAAAAGCCATGAGAGACTCTTAACTGTAGGAAACAAATTGAGGGTTTCTGGAGTGGAGGTGGGTGGGGGCATGGGGTAATTGGGTAATAGGCATTAAGGAGGGCACAGGATGTGATGAGCACTGGCTGTTATATACAACTGATAAGTTATTGAACACTATATCTGAAACTAATGATGTACTATATGTTGCTAATTGAATTTAAATAATAAAAAGTAAATAAAATAAGATAAAATATTCTTTAGTAAATGCTCGTTGGTAGTAAAACCAGGCTTGAACTCCAGCCTATAGACTTGCAATGTTATATAATTTTTTCTACATTGTACTGCTTTTCCTCTCTACTGGAACTGGTCAACCTCAGGGGTGTCTTTGTCCTTGACCATACCCGCTTTGCCTTCTGTTTCTCTTATTTCTTATACCTCCCCTGAGATGCTACAAATTTGATTGCTCTTACTTTAGAATCCATGGACCCTAATGACTTCATTTGACTTCTTATCCTGCCTGGCCCATGGGGGCATGATCAATTATTTCAAAAACTACTTTCTTTATTGTCAATTGAATTAATAATTCTTTGTCAATATATACAAGTAATATAAGAGTTATAAAGTTTCCTGACCTTACATTACTTATTATTCCAGAATCTTCTCACCTCTTGACTTTATAGAGTCTCTAACCCTAATCTTGGGTCATTATATTTTTGCTTCAGAATAAAGTCATGAATCAGGTTAATGGGGTGTGGGACACATGTATGTTGCATAATTTCATCTAGGCTGTAACCACATCTTTTTGTAAAATCTATTATTTAAATTTTTTTTCAAATCTTTTCCATTCCTCTCAAACTACCAAGTTGCTTTTCTCATTTAGATTCCCACTTTCAGTGTATGGTCTTGCCTTCTACTTGACTCACTTTTGTCCTTAGTTGCTTTCTGGCCCAAGCTGCTTTCTGGGGATCAGAGGCCCCTTGAAGTCCTCTTGATGTTGTTGAAGACGTTTCAGCAATATCTCTGTCATGCAGATTGATGGGTAAGATTTTTCTTAAGCTTCATTGCCACGAAAAGTTGTCACTCTTAAGCAGCTGATTTGTTTTGAATCTATATACACTATAAATATTTTGACTAGTCATGATTCTCATTTTATTTTGTCCATTGAAAACTCAGAGCAGTTTTTGTTGTCCACACTAACAACTGTATATGACCTATGACATTTAATTTCATGTAATAACCTTACCCCTAGTTTTATCTTTTTATATAAAATTCTATTAATATCTTCTTCCCTGCCTTCTTCATCTACTTTTTGTCATGTTGGATTGCATGTGTTTCTTTTGTTTTGAAAAGGTAATATACATACATGTTAATAACATTCAGTAGTACAGAAAGCACACATGGAAAAATAAAATTCAATGTAAAAGATAATCAGCAAAATGAAAAGCTGTTTGTTGTGCTGAGGTTTCAGAAAAACTGTCAGAAGTCATTTTAGTAATAAGTTCTTTAGCAGGAAGATGAACTAGTAAAGGTTCATTTTAACTACTAGGAGTTAGGCTGAGCATGATATAGCTCTATACACAAACAAGCATGGATGGTATTCTGATAAACTATTGCTACTTAATTTACACTAATTGATGAACCATCAGCTTTTCTCACTGGCCATTGTTTTATAGCTTTGTGCAACTACCTAAAAAATGTTTTAGATATCTTGAAACTTAACTCCAGAGAAGATTCCCAGTTTTCATTGAAAAAAAGGTAATTCTTAAGCAAGTGTCTCATCTTCTTTTCTTTGGATGTTAAGAACATAGAAACAAATAGAGTAATATAGAGAAAAATATGTCCAATCCTTTTTTGTTGTTTTCTTAACAACTCTAGCTCATATCGTAATTTATAGTACAGTATAACCACAACAATAAAAGGTCTTAAGTCAGATCATTGAAGAGGGGGTGATCAATTTTTCCCTTAGTTATAATAGCAATTTTTTTTTTTTTTTTAGTTTCAGAGGTAGAGTTTAGTGATATAATAGCAAATTTTTGAATGCCCACTATATGCCAGGCTCTGTACTTATTCATGGAATTTTGGCAATCTATTATGTGCCAGGGACTTTGCTAGGAACTGGTAAACAAAACAGATACGCTACCTGCCCTCATTTAATTTTTACACTAACTCTATATAAGAAGTATTTTATGGCTGAGAAAATTTGCAGCTCAGAGAGGTTAACTAGATTTGTCCAGAGTTGCACAGCCAATAAATGGTGGAGCTAGGATTTGAATATAGGTCTGTCTTATTCCAAAGTCTGTTCTTCCACAAAGTTACAATACTATGTACAAGTGTGCCAGAGGGGTGAGGGAGAAAGTTATATAAAGGCTTGGAACCCAGTAATTTGCATTGCCTAGATGAGCCTGCTGTTTTATCTGGCTTGGATAATCCTGTGTAGATGATTGCTGCAGCCTCCTCACTGGCCCCCCTACAGTCTATTCGAAACATAGCAGCGAGAGTGACCCTCCTAAAATACAGACTCTATCAGGTCACTCCTCTGTACCGAAACCTCCAGTGGAGGTTCCCCTCCCTATACCTGACTCCTTCTTCCTCCATACCTTGGAATAACCATAGCCATTGCTATTAGTTTGTTGTATATCCTTTCAACTTTGAGTATTGGTTTATGACCTTTTTTATTTAAACAAAAATAGTTTCAACTATATGTATTCTGGCAAATTGCTTTTCCCCTTGTATTTACAGTTGAATATCATATCCTGTGTTCTTAACATGAGATATATATTCCCTTGATATGTATTGTGATAAAGTAGAATGAGGAAAGTTTTCTGTTTTTATGAAATTCAAATTACATGACTGTTCTATGCTGCTATATAATTGTGAATTTTATAGTCATAAAACAAATAGTATCTTTTATAACAACTATATTTTTGTAGCTACAGCATGAAATAACTCATTTTAAAAATTACCATTGCCTCGGGGCACCTGGGTGGCTCAGTCAGTGGAGCATACAGCTCTTGATCTTGGGGTCATGAGTTCAAGCCCCATGTCGGGTGTAGAGATTACTTAGAAATCTTTAAAAAAAAAGAAAAGAAAGGGGCCCCTGGGTGGCTCAGATGGTTAAGCATCTGCCTTCAGCTCACGTCATGATCCCAGGGTCCTGAGATCGAGCCCTGCTTTGGGGCCTGCTTCTCCCTCTCCTTCTACTGTCCCCCTGCTTGTGCACTCTCTCTCTCTCTCTCTCTGTCAAATAAATAAAAATAAAATCTTAAAAAAAAAGAAACAAAAAATGCCAAAAAAAATTAGTTGCCATAACAATGTAATATTTGTTATGCTGTAAGATTTATCACCGGAGCAAACTCTTTTTTTCCTTAAAGATTTTATTTATTTGTCAGAAGAGAGAGAGAGCACAAGCAGAGGGAGCGGCAAGGCAGAGGGAGAAGAAGACAGAGGGAGCCACCCAGGCGTCCTGATAGCAAACTGTTTAACTGTACATGACGTGACATGACATAGATGCTTAAATTTTAAGTAATTATTAGAATTTCTTCTTTACCATAGTTAACCCTCAGTTGAACAATTTCACTACTTTTGTTTCCCCTCATTAGTAGAGATATTAAGGGTATGTAAACTAAAATACAAGAGAACTGATGGCCAATAATGGAGCCAGCGGACTTGGCTCTACATATTCAAAGCTAATTAGTTATTTGGTAAATGAGATGTGCCATTGTAGGTAAAGACTACAAACTATGTAAACTAAGACTTGCTTTTGATAGAAAATAGGATTTCATTTATTTCCCTGTTTTAGTTTTGTATTAAATATGTTAAAACCTTTTTATTTTTAATTGCAGTCTCGAGTTATAGCTATACTGGATTGGGAGCTTTCAACCATTGGTCATCCTTTGTCAGACTTAGCTCATCTCTCCGTATTCTACTTTTGGCCACGGACAGTCCCAGGGATAAATCAAAATTTTTACTTTCAAGAAAACATAGGTATGAAACCATAATGTTGCCTAAATTGCTATTAATATCAAATTATATTTATTCATAATTAAAAGGTAAGATTATATTGCAATTTTAGATAAGTAGCTTTTATTTGTTTCTTGAAATGTTTCTGTTTTTTAACGATTTTATTTATTTATCTGAGAGAGAGAGCGTGCACGAGCATGGGGGAGAGGCAGAAGGAGAGGGAGAAGCAGGCTCCCCACTGAGCAGGGAGCCCGACTCGGGACCCTGGCATCATGACCTGAGCCGAAGGCAGATGTTTAACTGACTGAGCCACCCAGGCACCCCTTTTGAAATCTTTCTACATCATTTTATTCTTGATTTTTCTGAACAATAGCCTTTCACTTTTAGTAGTTTATGATAAAATGTAACCCTTTATATACATCATTCTTTTGGAAATCAACATTCAGAACATGTTTGTTATGTGGATTAATGGTTATTCAGTATTATATAAATATGTGATATTATTACATTTGAAATATTCACCATGATATCTTTATTAAATTTTATAGTGTGTGCTGTTTTTATAGGGATACCATCAATAGAAGAACTGATTTCAATATATTGCCGCTGCAGGGGAATTAATTCCATTCTCCCTAACTGGAATTTCTTTCTTGCCCTTGCATATTTTAAAATGGCTGGAATAGCACAGGTAATTGATTTTTCTTAACCTGTTTTTCACCATTATTTATTAGTGTACTGTTCATGATATTTTCTGGTCTTCAGGAGTTTTATATTTTTGTTCTTAGATCATTTTGCTTTTGATAATAACAAATACCAGGCATGGGTGAATATGAATCCAGAATTTACAGAATAGGAATTTGGCAAGGGAAAAAATTGAGTAGCAAAATGTGTAATCATTTTTTGATATGATAAACTTAAGAGATAGGGGAGGGAAGAGAGATAGAAATAATGATAAAAAGAGCAAAGCATGTGAAGATTGGTTATTTCCTGAATATCCAATTTAAGAAAGAGATAAAATCTTTTAATGATGTCTGTTTCAAACTATAAAACCATTTATTAACCAGGGCTGGTGATGAGGAAAGAAATACTTTTGCATGTCCCAAAGCCTAGCACAGTACCTAGATTATAGTAGCCTCTTAATATATATTTTTGAGAGAATAGATGAGTAAGATTTTCCATTTTCTAACAATGTCATATTTATGTGATTAATTTTAAGAGGAAATTGAGCATAAATTCAGTTTTTTTAAATTACAGCTTAATCTAAAATGTATTTTTTAGGAGGGAGGGGCAAAGGGAGAGGGAGAGAAAGAGTCTTAAGCAGGCTCCATGCCCAGCACAGAGCCTGACATAGGTAGGGCTGGATCTCACAACTCTAAGATCATGACCTGAGCCGAAATCAGACTCTGATGCTTAACTGATTGAGCCACCCAGGCGCCCCTAAGATGTATTTTTCTTTATACTGATTTAGTTTCCATGTGCTTTGAACCTCAAGAATTTAAGAAATTGAGATGCTTCATCAGTGACAAAGTACTAGGGCTTGGAGGAATAAGTAAATAAGAGATTTTAGAAACAACAAAGAATGGGAAAAGGATTAAGGTTTTTTTTTTTCCTTGTCTTCAGAGTCCATGCTATCCATGACTAATTGAAATGTCTTCTAGGATATAGTTGTATTACATTTCATCCTGTATTTTAGAATCATGTTAATCATGTGGGTTGGATGGGTTTCTCAAAAGAGGATTTATGGTATGTTTTTCATATTTGTCAGTTTCCACAAATCAGATACCAAATGGGCTTTGAACTTAAAATGGATTTTCATTTCAAACAAAAGTTTGACTTGGGTTATGTTGTAATTAATATGTATGTCATAGACTATATGTGGTAACAGGGATGATCATAAACATTGCATTCTAGCTACAAATATGAAATTGGAAATGATGGAAGGACTGTTAAGAGAGTTATATTGCATAAAGAATTACATGAAGAAATAAAACTAATGAAATTCAGTTGATTGTGTTAGGGTGGGATGAGCAGGGGAGAGGAGAGTGTGTTAGTACAGAACACGGAGAAGAAAAACTAGTTAGCATTCAACTAACCCTGTTCGAGGAGACAGTTAATTAAACTAGGACTCCAAAAAAATGAGAGAAAATATTCTTAGAGATCATCTCATTGCCTTCTCTTTAATTCTATAGTTTTTAATTTTATCTTGGTTTATTTAGATTTTCCCCCACTATAACAGGAGAATAGTGATTTTTTTTTTAAAGATTTTATTTATTTATTTATTTATTTGAGAGAGAGAGCAAGAGAGCATAAGTAAGGGGAGCGGCAGAGGGAGGGGGAGAAGCAGGCCCCCCACTGAGCAGGGAGCCCGAAGCAGGGCTCAATCCCAGGACCCTGGGATCATGACCTGAGCTGAAGGCAGATGCTTAACCGGCTGTCCTGGTGTGATCTTTAAAGTGATCTTTAAAGATGATATAAGGTGATGCCAATTTGGCATCTTTGTTAACTCCTAAGTTCATTATCAAGTTTGATTTGATTTGATTTCCAGTTACAATTCTGTTAGGATGAGAGTGTGTTAAGCAAATGATGCGTGTATACCTCTTTAATTTAGGGGGGTATAATTATCCCTATGTATAAATAAATAGAATTGATGGTCTGATTTACATCTTGATACCTTGTGAGTTTAGTGACTCACATAACTGGGAAACTGGAGAGACTGGATAGCTGAAGAACAGTTTTCAATGAATCTTAATTGCTGTATATTAATTTACTTATAGGGAGTATATAGTAGATATCTTCTGGGAAATAATGCATCTGAGAATAGCTTTCTGTTTGCCAAGGTTGTGCAACCTCTGGCAGAAACTGGATTACAGCTTTCAAAAAGGTAAGCAAAATCAATTCCTTGGCTAAGTCAAATTAGAGCCTTTATTAGATATATGAAGGTTGTAAACTTCAGGGGAATAGGGACTGTTTTTATTGCTTACACCAGGGTTACTGCTGCCACTAACAGCAGTTTTTTGGTAAATATCTTATATGCCTGAAAATAAAGAAAATAACCCAGATTCATGATTAAAAGTTTTGGTTTTTTTTGCCAACTTGAGCATATAAACTTTTATGGAAATGTTTCTTTTTGTTTGTTTCTAATTTTTTTTTTTTAAGATTTTATTTATTTATTTGACAGAGAAAGAGGCAGTGAGAGAGGGAACACAAGCAGGGGGAGTGGGAGAGGGAGAAGCAGGCTCTCCGCTGAGCAGGGAGCCTGATGCGGGGCTTGATCCCAGGACCCCGGGATCATGACCTGAGCTGATGGCAGACGTTTAATGACTGAGCCACCCAGGTGCCCCAGTTTCTTTCTAATATTTAAATTACTTACATATACCTATTCAAAATTACATCTTATAAAAGATGATTTATTAACTTTAGAAGTATTGCTCTCTTCCATCATATTTCATGAAATTTTACTCAGTCATTTCATAAGTGTCTTTGAAATCCATGTCTCATCAGTGGAGCACTTTTTGAGGCATCTAGTTCACTTGCCAACCACACACTCCCATCTAAGAGATGTGATAAATAGCACTTACTGAATGCATAGATGGTGCTGTCCCTGGAAATTCTGTCCAGGCCACAAGTACCCAGGACATAACATTAGGACAGTTATGTTTTACAATTCGTCTTATAGATGGATGTTTGTGTTCTCTCAACATAACAACTGATAGTGTTGCTCTTCATAAAGATCTTTATAATGACGTCCAGTAGTTGTATTTGTGAGGAACATCCTAAGAATAATTACTACATTTCTGTTCAATTTCTTCACTTTCTTTTTGAGAGATTGTGATAAGTGACTTTATAATAAAAATTCAAAACTGCCACTGATTGAGATTATGCCAGGCTTATGTTTTACCCACATAGTGCTTTCAGCATTAAAGTTTCATGTTCAAAGTAAAGTGATTCTACATTCACCCCATAATATGAAAAACTTAAGAAATTCCAAAATATGGTAACTCCTGAGGGATATTTTGAGGGAGTTGGAGAAGACTTCACATTATATTCAGAAATACATAATAATGATTTGGGACACCTTTGTAACTTCTTTTTTTTTTTTTCTTTTTTTATAAAGAACTTTCAGTACTACATCACCGCAGATTGATACTTCCCAACAGTTGTTTGTACTGAGTAAGACCGGCCAGGAAGTTCTTGCTAGGGTGAAGCGTTTCATGAAACAACACATCCTTCCAGCTGAAAAGGTAAATACTGTATAAACAAACAGAATGTATTTGTGCTCAAAGACTGTAGATGGGTTATGTCTGTTATCTCTGCTTCTAGGCGTATCATGGTATCCTATCTTTGTAGTCAGTCCTTACCTCATTCCCCTTCTCACCTTAGCACTGAGCTGCTGCAGAAGCTGATAAGCTAAAATATGCCAAGGGAATGCCACAGATGAATCTTTGGAATTAAAATTCAGTCGAAGGGGATTAACTGTTGTAAAGTTGAGATCCTAAATATATTAGAGTATATATATCCTAAATATATTGAGATCCTAAATATATTACTTTAGGGCCTTTAAAAAAAAAAAAGATTTTATTTATTTATCAGTGAGAGAGAGCACACTCTACTGGGGGGAGGAGCAGAGGGGGAAGAATAAGCAGACTGCACCAGGTGGGGAGCTCCACTCGGGGTCCAGCACCACAGCCCTGAGATCATGACCTGAGCCAAAATCAAGAGTCAGATGCCCAACTGACTGAGCCATCCAAGCACCCCAGGGCCTTTTCATAAGGCAGTGACTTTCAGCTTTTTTTTTTTTTATGGCCCCCTTTGAGAATTAAGAAAACTGTAGACTAAAACAAAATGGACATAACCAGAAAATGTTGCATATCATTTCAATCTGTTCACAGATACAACTACCTCTCTCCCCACAGGCTACTACTTTAAGGTGTTAAGTTTCAGTAAGTTCACTGAGGGTAGAGAAGTAACATGGTACATTCATTCATTCAGTTAACATGTAATTATTAGGTACCTAATAATGGGCTAGGCATCTGGAGAGCCATCAAAAGTAAAAGAAAGAACAAGACAGCTAATGATTCCACAGAGCCTACACTTGAGCACAAAAGAAAGACATTCAGTAAGAGATGATAATGCTGTGAAGAAAAGATAAAAGCTGTTATGAAAATACATAAGGCAGGTGGGGCCAGGTATATGTGTGAGTTGCACACTGGTGTAAAAATCGTAAGAGTTTAATTTTAGTCCATTCCTGGCACAAGGTAGGTGGTCATGAACAAATAACTCTAACTCTCAGTGCCTCAATTGTTCATTTGTGATGTGCGTAAGTATGAGTAGATATACAATAAATTCTCATTTTAATTTTCTAAGATTCTGAGAGCTCTAGAGCTAGACTGACAAAATCAAATAGGAAACTGAAAAAGACCAAAATTCTTTAAACAAAAGTGTTCAGAGTTGATATGTGTTTATAGGGCAGTTACTGTTGTTACTTGAACTACATAAATAATTATCATATTTTTAATAAAGAACCGGCATGAGGTGAATTTTGCTGACAGTGAGGTATAGTTTTTTTTTAAGAAAATACTACTTAAATAGTCTCCACTTAACAGAGAAAATATACAGAAACAGGGACTTTACAATAATACAATGGCACTAAATTCGTATCTTTTAATAGTTCCTCTGAATCTAAATGGGCTAAATGCCCCAATCAAAAGACACAGGGTATCAGATTGGATATAAAAGCAAGACCCATCCATATGCTCTCTACAACAGACTCAGTTTAGACCCAAAGACACCTCCAGATTGAAAGTGGGGGGGGGCGGTGGAAAACCATTTCTCATGCTAATGGACATCAAAAGAAAGCTGGGGTAGCAATCATATCAGACAAATTAGATTTAAACCAAAGAATGTAATAAGAGATGAGGAAGGACACTATATCATACTTAAAGGGTCTATCCAGCAAGAAGATCTAATAATTGTAAATATTTATGCCCCTAAAATGGGAGCAGCCAAATACATAAGCCAATTAATGACAAAATTAAAGAAACACATTGATAATAATACATTAATAGTAGGGGACTTCAACACCCCAGTCACAACAATGGACAGATCTTCTAAGCAAAAGATCAACAAGGAAACAAGGACTTTGAATGACACACTGGACCAGATGGACTTCACAGATATATACAGAGCATTCCATGCTAAAGCAACAGAACACACATTCTTCACATGTGCACATGGAACATTCTCCAGAATAGATCACATACTTGGTCACAAATCAGGTCTCAACTGATACCCAAAGGTTGGGATCATTCCCTGCATATTTTCAGACTACAATGCTTTGAAACTCGAACTCAATCACAAAAGGAAATCTGGAAGGAACTCAAACACTTGGAGTTAAAGAGCATCCTACTAAAGAATGAATGGGTCAACCAGGAAATTAAAGAAGAATTTTTAAAAATTCATGGAAACAAATGAAAATGAAAACACAACTGTTCAAAACCTTTGTGATGCAGCAAAGGCAGTCCTAATAGGGACGTACATAGCAATACAAGCCTTTCTCAAAAAACAAGAAAGGTCTCAAATTCACAAACTAACCTTACATGTAATGGAACTGGAGAAAGAACAGCAAATAAAGCCTAAGCCAAGCAGGAGAAGAGAATTAATAAAGACTAGAGCAGAAATCAATGAAATAGAAACCAGAAAAAAACGTAGGACAGATCAACGAAAGTAGGAGCTGGTTCTTTGAAAGAATTAATAAGATAGTCTTGCTCTTTCATTTATAAATGTGAATGGGAAATCAAGGGAAACATGAAGCACAAAAAAGAAGTATCACAAGTTGGGTTGTGATACATCTGCTGAACTTAATATTATGCAGCTATTAAAATATTTACAAAGAATTTTCAATGTAGAGATGCCTGGGTGGCTGAGATGGTTGAGCATCTGCCTTCGGCTCAGGTCTTCTGCCTCTCCCCCTGCTCATGCTCTCTCTCTGTATCTCTCTGTCTCAAATGAATAAATAAAAAAAAAAAAAAGAATTTTCAATGTAAAAGAAAATGCTTTATTATAAGTAAAAAAAAAAAAAAAGCAATCTATAGCTTTAACAGAAGATTGTCAATATTTTGTGTGGCAGGGAAAGCCACAGTCATTTTGTCTTTGCAGATCATTCAAATCTAGAATATATCCATGCATAATAACATGAGCTTTTTCTTCCATTAAAAATCTTAAACTGGGGGACCCGGCTGGCACAGCCAGTGGAGCATGCAACTCTTGATCTTGGGGTTGTGGGTTTGAGTCCCATGTTGGGTATAGAGATTACTTAAAAATAAAATCTTAAACCAACATCTGTAAAAGTATTTTATCCTGTAGAATGATTCTGAACAATACTAATCCCTGTCTGTAAACATATACATTTGAAATGATAACTGGAGAAAAGTAATTAGCTTTTTCAAAATAGGAGGGGGAAAGCCTGTGAAATTCTATCCAATATTATTATAACTAAGTTTATAAAAATTAAAAGTCATGTCTAGAAAACAAGATTATGTCATATAATACACCAATATTTTAACAGTATACATCTTTAGTCAGACTTTTTATGACTTTTAATACTTTTACGTATTTTTCCAAATTTTCATAATGGGAAAAAGTAAGCTTCATTTAAACTACTCAAATGACCTTTGAAATCCCTTAGATTTCATAAAGTGAGAACATAAGAACCCATTTTCTATGAGAATGTTAAAAGGTAATTTTTCCTATTTAAAATGGATAGGAGGGGGCTTGAGTGGCTCAGTCAATTAAGCGTCCGGCTCTTGATTTCAGCTCAGGTCATGATCTCAGGGTCATGAGATCAAGACCCACACTGGGCTCACACTGGGTGTGGAGCCTGCTTAAGATTCTCTCTCTCCCTCTGCCTACCCCCTTCCACGTGTGCATGCTTTGTCTCTAAAAAAAATAAAAATAAAATGGATAAGGAGTCTTTAAAAATAGCATGTAAAACAAGAACTAGCAACATAGTGTTGAGAATACACTTACAATGTAATGAGAACATTAGTCATATTTTCCTATTCAATATAATAATATACTAGTAAAGAACTGTTGCTTTTTTCTAATAGACTTAAGTTTAAAGTGAAAAACATATTGCAAAATTATTTGTAGGCTCAGATTTAAGATTCTGAACTAACATACTGCAAAGCAATATCTCAATCAGTGAATGAGGAAGTTAGATGTTAAAGGTGCTATTTGGGGAGAATTGATCAGGCATCAAGTGTATTTTCTGCTTTCTTCTTTCACCAATATACTGTTTTTCATACTCTAAGAACTAAAGAAAGCTTCTTTGTAATGAGATATTTTATATTAATTCTGACTCCTGCCATACTACAAACAGATTTTGCAGATCTCTAAATGGATAGACTTTAGAACAGGAAGTATTAAATCACACAAGTTTTTAAATAATTATGTTAACATTGGATAATTTAATTTCTCAGAACTGTAGTATCATAAAGAGGTAGTAAGAGATGAGGAGTTCGTAAATGTATTGCATAATATATTTCTTATCAAACACAGTAGCATTGACTATTTCCATGGCCGTACAAGGGATGGAAATAATAAACCCTAAACAGGAAATCTCCAATTCAGCTGACTTCCTGACAGAAATGATGAATGCTGTTCATCCTGGTTAGAAAGTCCTTTGTCTTCTTACAGTTTTCACTAAATACATCAGTTCCCTAGACCAGCCATGCTTAATAAAAAGAACATATTTGTGTGTTATATGATTGTAAAGGAGTGGAACAATTTTAGAAAATAATTTTGTAATGTGGCCTTGTGACAATAGTCACAGATTTTATTTTAGTAATTCTACTAGCCTAAGTTTAAAAAAAAAAAAAATAGATACGGAGATGCTATAATAGCAAAATATTAGAAAATGCCATCATAGTCCATATTTTAGTTCATCTTGATTCTTTTATTTGCACAAATTAGAGATTATTATTACTGTTTCATGTGGCTAGTTTTAAATTTAGATTTACCCATGTATTTATCACTTTATTTACTGGTTCTTCTTGCAACTCAGATGTTTCTTTTAGGATCAAGTTCCTTTAATGAGAATCTAGTGGTAACCTTTTCTTTGATCTTTCTTTTTTCCTTTTTTCCTTTTTTTTTTTTGCTCAGGAGAGGTAAGTAATGATTCAGATTCAGATTCTCTCTGTTTCTTTTTTTCTAATGCCTTTATTTTGCCCTAATTCTTGAAAGATTGTTTTATTGGATATAGAATTCTAGGTTGACAGTTATTTTCTCTCAGCAAGTGAAGACATTATTGCACTGATTTCTGGCTTCATTTGTTGCTCTGGGGAGTCAGTTCTCAATTCTTTAATTATCAGTGATCTGGGGGCACTTGGGTGTTTCAGTCAGTTAAGTGTCCAACTCTTGATTTTGGCTCAGGTCATGATCTGGGGGTCATGAGATCAAGCCCCACGTCAGGCTCTGTGCTCAGCGGGGAGTCTGCTGGAGATTCTCTCCCTCTCCCTCTCCCCCTACCCCTCGCTTGCTCTCTCTCAAATAAACAGATAAATCTTTAAAAAAAATTATCATTGATCTGTCCTTCCACCCTCCCCTCCTTTTAAGAGCTTTTATTTCTCTTTGATATTCAACAGTTTGTGCTTTGGCTTTATTATGTTTTCTGAACTTGAGGATTGGTGTTTTTCATCAGTTCTAAAAACTCAGATGTAATTTTTTCCAGTATTCCCTCTTCTCATACTCTTTATCTAGGGTCCCCAATTAGACTGATGTGAGAACTTTTCTCTATATCCATCATATCCCTTAACCTTTCATATTTTCCTTCTATTGAATTTTTGTGCTTCATCCAAGAAAGGAGTAATTTCTTCATATTTTTCTTCCAATTTATTTCTTTTTTCAGCCATATCTAATCTACTTTTCAACCATCCCTAGGGCAGTGATTCTCAAAATTTGGAGTGTCAGAATTGCCAGGGCTAGTAAAGAATACAGAAACTGTAGGCTCATTGAAGTAGGATAGCTCGTGGATACTTGTGTTCTCATCAAGTGCCCCAAGTAATTCCAATACCACTAAAGTTTAAGAACCACTGCTTGGATTTTTAAATTTAATTAATGTGGTTTTTCTTTTCCTCAAGTTGCATTTGATTCTTTTACTTTTTTGGTTGTTGTTCTTTTACAAATTTGGCCAATTTTGATAACCCTTGTCATACTTTTAATTCCTTCCTTTATTCTTGAAATCTATTGGACACAAATACTTTATTCTGTATCTGATCATTATTTTATCTGTAGTCTTTGGGGAGTGTGATTCTGTTGTTACACTATTGGTTTTGTTAATTTTTGCTAATGGTGGCTTGAAACAAGTATTTTAGTAACACCTGAAGAATTGGGCTTTTTTATTTCTGACCACTGAGGAATTTCCTTATTGTTCTTCCAGCACAGCTATTCATTACTACATGAATTTTTTTTCATTGTTTTAAATATTTTCTCTGGCATTTTTAGTTGTGCTACTTTGAGGGGGGTTCCTATGACCACCCATTGAGCTATATTGCTAAAAATGGAACACTCAAATCTTGGTACAAGATTTTGGAAGTCTGTTATCTCATATCAAGACAGCATAATTTCGTGAGCAGCAAACCTCTGGAATTGTTTATACTCATGTATCTGGTTTTTCAAAGAAGTATTACTGATTTAATAGCAGCTTGAAAAGCTTCTTCACCTAAATATGTTTACTTTGGGTATTAGCAGCTTATGACGTTATTTACTTTGTATTAACTTTAGCTAATGAACTTTTTTCTTGTTATTACTTTAAGGAGGTAATTGAGTTCTATGTTCAAAATGAAAATTCAGTGGACAGATGGAAAAAACCTTTAGTGATTGATAAACTTAAGGTAAGAAAAACAAGAAAACCTTTAATATTGGAAAATGTGTATGCAGGTGTTTTTTGAAACCTTAGTTTATTATTGCTGCTGTTGTTATATATGTAGATAATAAATATATCAATAATAACTTTTTAAAAAGAAAGTTAAAAACAGAATCTATAGTATCAAATTAGGTTACATAGTGTTTTGTATATGGTATGTGATGAAGATAGCCTCTTACAGCTTTGAAAGAAAAAATATGATCAACACCACTCACTACCATCTGTTGCAAAATTGCAATAGACATCAAGCAGGACATTTGTCTCACATGGGCTCAGTCTAATTTCATGTTTTTAAATCCTAACCACAACACATGTAAGAAATTAAAATGTACAAAATAGTATGTTTGGCATAATTATACTCAAATGTGGGAGATTCTGTAATAACTATGATTCAATAAGAAGTACTCAGGAAGGCAAATTTACTTTTTCAGCCAAATCTAAGGAAACTTGGAGGAAAAGGCATTTCTTTAACAGTTAGGAAACTGTTGATTTGTAATGAGTTAGTAACTATTTGGTTTTGCACACTGTAGGGTAAATAAATAACTTCCTAAGTGTTTTTAAATTTCAAAAAGCATAAATAGCAATATCTTTTTAAAAAAAACTCTTTTAGTTCATGGTAAATTATGATCACTCTGGCATATTCATCACCTTGACAGGAAATGGCCAAAGCAGAAGGCCTCTGGAACTTGTTTTTGCCAGCTGTAAGCGGTCTCAGCCAGGTGGACTATGCCTTGATTGCTGAAGAAACAGGAAAATGCTTTTTTGCTCCAGATGTCTTTAACTGCCAAGCACCAGGTTACTATATTATTTAACAACAGAACTTTCTCAGATATTTTGAACAGTGTTTGAAATTCCTCTATTTTATGACAGGAAGTTTTTCTACACAAAGTCATTGGTTTATAAACTTGTCTACAATTTTACCTCTCAGTTACTTTGTTTTAAATATTTTAAAAAAATGGATCTGATATTCTCATTGGATTATTCTTTTGTTAAACATCATTGCATTAAGAGTATTAGTGAGTAGTGGCTACCTCCAAAGGGACTGGCAATATAAAGATTACAGTTTCGTGACTGGGTATTAGATATTTATATGGCTAGTTGGAATGGATAGAGAGTTCCAAATATTTTGGTTAGCCTCACTATCTCTCCATTTCTTTACCAGTTTTTTTTTTAAGTTTTTAAAAATTTATTTAAGTAATCTCTACATTCAACGTGGGGCTCGAACTCATGACCCCAAGATCAAGAGTCACACACTCTTGCAACTGAGTCAGCCAGGTGCCCCTATTCACCAGTTATTTATTGATTACTTACAACGTGCCAAGCACTGTTCTAGATCCTTGGGATGTATCAAAGAATATAATACACAAAGATTCCTGCCCTCATGGAGCTGATGTTCTAATGGAGGGAGACATAAATAAATAATAATAAATATTGTAAGTAAGTAAATTACGTAGTAAGTTTGAAGATGAAAAGTGCTTTGGGGAAAAAAATAAAAAAAAACCAGTACGGTAGGGCCATACTGGAATGCTGGGGAACAAGAAATGCAAATTACAGTTTAACACGGAATGGCCAGGATAGGCCTTACTGAGAAAATGACATTGGATACAGACTTAAAAAAGGCAAGAAAGTTAGCTATGCTGGTATCTGGGGAAAGAATTTCCATAGCACAAAAAATGCATAGACCCTAAGGCAAGAGTATGATGGGTGTATTCCAAGAAGACTCAAGGAGCGTGGCATAGTTGGGAGAATAGTAAGAGAAGATATCAGGGAGGAAAGGGCCTTATAGGGCAGGTAAGGGCTTGTACCTCCTGTGAAATGGGAAGCCATGGGAGATTTTACCAGAGGAGTGACAAGATGTTATGTCAGTTTTAAAAGAATCACTTTGACTACTATGTTGGGAATTAACAAAAGGAGGAAAGGAAGGAAGCAGGGAGTCTGTTGTAATAATAATCCCAGTTAGAGATGATGGGGATTTGTTCTAGGGTGGTAGCAGAAGAAAAGGTGAGAAGTAGAAAGATTCTAAATATATTTTGAAGGAAGAGCAAAGAGGATTTCCTGATTGGATATGGGGAAGTCAAGGATGCCTCCAAAGATTTTGGCATGAAAAATTGGAAGGATAAGGGAAGGAGGCCAACTTTTCTTTAAAAAGGTAATATGGAAGAGGGATGCCTGGGTGGCTCAGTCACTTAAGTGTCTGCTTTCGGCTTAGGTCATGATCTCAGGGTCCTGGGATCGAGTCCCATGTTGGGCTCTCTGCTCAGCAGGGAGTCTCCTTCTCCCTCTCACTCTCCCCCTGTGCTCTCCCTCTCTCTCAAATACATAATAAAAATCTTTCTAAAAATTTTTTTAAAAAGGTAATATGGAAGAGATAAACCTGGAATGTAGTCTGTAGAAGGTGTTTTCAAACCTGGATTTGTCAAAGAACTGGCTAAGGAACTTAAAACAAAAACAGATTCACAGGCTCCATCCCTATAGTTTTGATTCAGTAGGTCTAAGGTAGACCCTGGGAATGTCTTTTGTCTTTTTTCCCCCAGGTTACTCTGGTTATTCTGTTACTCCCAGTCAAGGACCAACATTTGATTTGTTGTAGAAGGATGATGGTATGATATCCTATATTGTCACTGAATAAGTTAGACCTCAGTATTGCCTTTTGTGCTCATTGTATGGCCCTGCTGCTAAAGCTTTCCCAAAAAGAGTTAATCAAGGATGGAACTACCAAAAAGAAGTATATTGGATATCTGAGAGAAAACACAATCTGGTTGCATAGCAAAGTGTTTGCACAGTGGACTTTGACTCTAATTTGGAACTATTAAGGAAGTTATAGACTTCTGATGCACGGTTGAACTTATCCTTGGTAGTTTCCCCTCCTCAAATTACCAATTTATCAAATTACTGCTGTACTACATTTTAATCCAATAATGAGGCTATTGTAAAAGTCAAATCTATCACAGAATTTCTAAAGACTTCATCTCATTTATGTGAAGCTATTACATTATACTGTATAGATGGCATAATTTTGTGGAAGGAGAACTGGTAGTCTTTTAAAAAAATTTTTTATTGCTACTCATAGTGAGAAATATAATTTATATTGTGACCCAATATGTAGCATATGTAGTTGTATGTGTATGTTCATGGACGGATGGATGGATTGGGCAAGGGACTTGGGGAACAAGAAATGAAAGGCATATATATTACTGAAAAAGGGTTTCATGAAATAATAGTTTCCTTTATTACATACAATATATTCAGATATTTTCCAGTGAGTCTAATCTAATGTGTTCTATTTTGATCTATTTTATTTTTTAGCAAATGCTAGCCATATTCCATTAAATTGATTTCATGACATACTAATGGGTCATAATATGAAAAAATAATGCTATAGAAGACTTCCTTTGCAGACGCAGCTCTGCCACTATTTCTCCATTTGACCCGTGAACTCACTTTTCACTAGAAGATCATTTGCCTAGCATTAAAATTTCTAGTATTAAAATTTCATGAGTCTATCAATTGTACTGTCTAAATGATATCACCAAACTGCTGAAATTTTAAAATTGGCCAGGAAAATACATTTTCTTTGGCCAAAGTATGATTAGCAGCTCTCCTTAGCAAACAAGGATGTATAAAACTGTAAGTAGAAAACTAGGCGTTTTCTCTTTGTAGTGGAGATATCTTCATGAAGGCCTTGGGGCATTGTGTTTTGGAGCATTTCCAAAGCAGATAAAGAAGGGAATGTAATTGATGCCAATTAAATACTTTGGGAGGTTTCTTAAGTATAAAAGATGAATTTCTACTCAAGCTTTCCAAATAGTTCGAAAAGCTTTGGAAACATATGTAGTCTTCCAATTTGTCTTTTGTTTTGTTTTTTTGCCCTTCATGAAGTCATACAATATTGTATATTAGAATGTTGAATATAGCAATTTTAATTCTATAGCTATTACTAGAAAATTTGGGGGGCCTATGGGCTGATTTGGGGGAGAGTAATTTTTTTGTAGAAGTAACTTATCTAGGCTTTTTTCCAACCTGTAAATGATAGCTTCGTTTTGCCAGCTTCTCAGAATAAACTGACAATTTTTGGGAAGACCTTAGTCAATATTTACCTCATTTGAACTATAACGAGAAACAGTGAATTTAAAATAAGCAAAGAAAACAGTGAGCTTCATTAATTATAACTCAAGATTCATTTTCTCCCTCAGTCAAAAAGAATTTTAAGCTAATGTTAATCTACTAGGAATTTTGTGCATTTTAATGTAACTTTGGCTCTGTTAATAGTGTCTGAACAGAGTGCAAATACATTTTGAGAGACTTAACTTTGATTTAACTCCATTTTCATAGGCATTTCAGTGACTGTCCTTCGAGTCATGTTTAGAGGTGATACTGAAAAATTCTTCCTGAAAATCTTAATGAATAACCGGGGCACCTAGGTGGCTCAGTCGGTTAAGCATCCAACTCTTGATTTCAGCTCAGGTCATGATCTCAGGGTTGTGGGATTGAGCCCTGTGTTGGGCTTCCCACTCAGCGAGGAGTCTGCTTGAGATTCTCTCTCTCCCTCTCCCTCTTCCCCCCCCCACTACACGATCTCTCATTCTCTCTCTCTCTCTTCCTAAAATAAAATAATCTTTTTAAAAAATCTTATGAGTAATCAGTTTTCAAGGGAAAGGGTTTTTTTTTTTTTTAATTTTTATTTACTTATTTGTCAGAGAGAGAGAGAAAGCATACAAGCAGGGGGAGCTGCAGGCAGAGGAAGAAGCAGGCTCCCCACTGAGCAAGGAGCCCGATGCGGGACTCGATCCCAGGACTCTGGGATCATGACCTGAGCCAAAGGTAGATGATTAACCTACTGAGCCACCCAGGCATCCCAAGGGAAAGGTTTTAGTTTTTTTTCTTTTTTAGAAGTTTTATAGGAACAAATATCAGAGAAAAGCCCCTAGAGTGTTTTGCTCCATGGCAGATAATGAAGCATTCTTTTTTATATGAGAGTGATAGTAGTATATCAGTTACTGAACAATGCCCTCTGAGGTTTAGAAAGGGTCTTTGAAGTTATCTGCTGTCATTTTCTATCAGGGATTCTGTGTTTAGCATTCTTGAGATACTACCTAGTACTTTTCTAGATGGTAGGGGGTACACAAAAGTAAGAGCAATGGTAGAGGTAAAGAGACAATATTACTCTGAGTTCAGAGGAAGGAGATATTTCTGACTGGGTAATCAGAGATTCTTCACAATGGAAGTGGCTCAGAAGCAGGAATTTACTTAGGAATGATGGGTAGAATTGGACTTGGGAGAAGGCTTGGCACAGGCAAATATGTGAAAGTTAGCACAGTGTATGTTTGAGGAACAGGAGTCTCAGCGATGGAGTCTCAGTAGAGCATGTAATGATAATTGTTCTCCAGGAGCATTGCAGTCACTCCTAGCAAAGCGTATTTGCAAGAAAGCAGGGAAAGATTAAGGCAGTAAATTGTTTTCCTTAGTCCTAATTGAGTCAGACCTCAATTAAGACTGAATTAGGGACGAAGCAGACAAGTGTGTAATTCAACACAAATTGAATAAATATGCACCAAATGCCATATACTTATAATAACTATTTATGGCATACCTTCATTATAAATTATATTTATTATGTTTCAAAATATTTTTTTAAACAGATGTTTGCCTTAAAAAGATACATGTGTATATTATCAACATAAAGTTTGGATTTCATATTGGTAAATTTTTAAATGCAAAAGAAGTGTTTTTTTCTTATTACTTACAGACACAGGGAACATGGAGTTGCTTCACCTATATGGAAGTGAAAAGCAGAAGCAGCAGTGGCTTGAGCCTCTTCTTCAAGGGAACATTGCCTCCTGTTTCTGTATGACAGGTAAAAGCAAATCATGGTTCTCCCCTTGTGCAGTCAGTCATCCTGGAGTTATTATAGATGAGCTAAAATGAAAGAACGGCTTTGTATTTCAGGCAAATTTGCCCATGGACAGAGATAGGCATATGTTTGTTTTGAGCCCAATTTCAAATTTTGGCATTTTTAAATGTGCAGAATAAAATTGTCCTCCCCTTTGGGAGGATACCAGGTGATGTTTTCTGGCAGTTTACTTTAGGCATTTAGCAGCAGAGTAAACCTAACTTCATAATCTTTTGACTTGCATTTCTAAAATTGCCATGTATGTATATTTAATATCTTTTTTGCCCTTGTGTATGAAATAGTCATCTTTGTAATAATTTTTATTGATAGTTACAAAATACTTAACTCTGCCATAAACCTAGAAAAAGAGACCATTCAGCAATGCTGGTCACATAGTTCAAATTATGATCATATGGGGAAGTAAAATTAGGAGCATGTTAAAAATGGGTTTGGTACCATTTGTACATAGGAAACAGCAATTGAGAATTCTTCAAAGGAAAAAGTCATCATTTTATAGTTGAGTTTAGAATTAAACTAAATGTCATCTGGTCATAATTTTAGCCAGATTTAAAAGTCTTCTATAACACTGTATGTATTTATAATAGCAAAACTGATCTCCATTTAAAATCAGTGAGAGGCATTTATTGAACATCTGCAGTGACATGTTGTCTACAAAGCACTAATTGGAGGTTACAAAATAAGTACACAGATCCCTTTCTAAAGGAACCCCATGGGTCTCTAGTTTTAGAAATAGAACACACAAAATATCTGAAGGACCCATTTAAAAGAGCAGCATATTAACAAGTGCAGATTACTATGATTGAGGGCTAGCCTGTACATTTTGAAATGCCATATAGTAAAGCAGTTGTGTGAGGGTGTCCCATGGAAAACTTTCTGAAGACATTGTGCTGAGCAGGCTTTACAGAATGCAAAATAAGTCAGTGAGAGCATTCCTGATGGAATTTGCAAGGTACAGTTGGAAATTGTCTAAGATAGTAAACTAGATGGTGGGGAAATCTGGCTTGCAAATATTTAGTATTTAGTAGATTTCCACTGTGGACAGTAAACAACAATATTCCTAATCTGCTTTTGATGATTAGAGAGAGGATTGACTGCGTTATCTCAAATCATGTATCAGTGAGGAAGCCAAGAACACAATTCAGATTGCTGATCCCAGTGTTCGAAATTCATTCATTCTTCCAATGCACATTTACTGAATACCTACTATGTGTAGGTTATAGGAGAACCAGAGTGGAAGAAGGGAGGAAGGTTAGGAACATGCCTCTATCCTCAAAGAGTTCACATTTCCTTATCTAAAGTCTCTTTGTAAACTGGTGATGTCTGCCTGCCTGTAAATTCAACCTTTGCTTATTTATAGAGCCCAATGTAGCTTCGAGTGATGCCACAAATATTGAATGTAGCATCCAGCGAGATGGAGATAGCTATGTAATTAACGGCAAGAAATGGTGGAGCAGTGGTGAGTATTCAGATCCATCCTTTGTCCCAGGTGCTGTGCTAGAATAATATGATACATAGTTATTAGTTTCATGATCACCATTCTTTAAATTCTGCCTTTGAAAGCATATTCAAATTTAGAAATATTTGATTAAACGAAAGTAATTTTTTAAAAACATTTATTTATTTTGGGGGCACCTGGGTGGCTCAGTCGTTGGGCATCTGCCTTCGGCTCAGGTCATGATCCCAGGGGCCTGGGATCGAGCCCCGCATTGGGCTCCCTGCTCCGCGGGAGGCCTGCTTCTCCCTCTGCCACTCCCCCTGCTTGTGTTCCATCTCTCGCTGTGTCTCTGTCAAATAAATAAGTAAAATCTTAAAAAATATATATATTTATTTATTTTGGAAAGAGGGAGAGAGTGCAGGGGTGGGGGTTAGGGCAGAGGCAGAGGGAGAGGGAGAGAGAAACTCCAAGCAGACTCCATGCTGAGTGCGGAGCCCAACCTGGGGATTGATCTCACGATCTGAGCCAAAACCAAGAGCCACAGGCTCAACCGACAGTGCCACAAAGGCTCCCCAAAGAAAAGTAATTTTAAAATAACATATCTTGATTAGGTGATATTTATTTTAAGAGCAGAAGACATGTCTTTTTTTCCCTACAATTTTACAGTTCACAGGTGTTTGTTTGTTTTTTTTTTTTAAGATTTTATTTATTTGACAGAGAGAGAGAGACACAGCGAGAGAGGGAACACAAGCAGGGGGAGTGGGAGAGGGAGAAGCAGGCTTCCCGCAGAGCAGGGAGCCCGATGCGGGGCTTGATCCCAGGACCCCGGGATCATGACCTGAGCCGAAGGCAGATGCTTAATGACTGAGCCACCCAGGCGCCCCTACAGTTCACAGTTTTTTAATAGTTTGCGAGAGAGAAAATTCATATTAGTGCACACTATTGATCAATGTAGTTTCTATCAAAATTAAATTTCAGTAGGGACATATTAAATGAACTGTAATAATTTATAAATGTAGTTAAAGAGATAAGATATACATGTTATTAAAAATTGTGTCACTTTTATTACTGTGTTACTTTTATTGCTTAAAAATGCAAGTGCTTAAGCAAAATAATAAGAATCTATACATAAGAAAATGTATTGGTTAGTCAACCCTCAATAATAGACTCACATAAATGGATGAGCCCTTTAGGAAGTCACAAAATTGGCATCTAGGTAAATATGATTATCTAAAGATTGCTTCTAGAGTATACATGTAAATCTAACAGGATAACCAGTTTATTACTAAAGAAAATTGACATCATGGAAGCAAATTATATGTTCAGAAATTTACCAGGGATAAAAAGAAAAAAAAAATTTACCACGGGTATATTAAAAGGGCCAGTAAAGCTTTTTATGTAATTTCTTAATTGTTAAATTGTTATTCTTTCTGGGGTCTTAGGAAATCACAAACTAAGAAATAGGAAAAAAGGATTAAATTTTGCTGTATAGTTATTCAAGTACTGAAATTATGCAGTGAGATCATTCTTACATTAAAATTTAGATCATTTAAAATAATTAGAAATGCCCCTTAATATAAGCCTTTTTATTAATCTGTTTCAGATGGCCTAATTCATAGCATACTGTTTTTATTATTTATGCCTGTTAATACTATTTTCCTATATTGTTAATTTTAAGTTCATGTTTTGTGCATTTATTATTTCGTTTCCTCCTCTTTCTGGTTGCTATATTCTCCCCATCCTCCCCCCACCTCTTGATTGCTGTAAATTGGCACCACGGTGTTTGAGATTTAAGTTTCAGAATAAAGCAGATGTTTTATCTGAGGGAGAAGCAGCATTCATGTGTATCGAAGCAAGAGATAGCAGTGTTACATTTAAATGCTAAAAGTACTGGTTGGCTCTGTAGGATCTTCTGAATCAAAAGGAATCTCCTCCACGTTTTGTCTTTGTCTTCTCCAGGACCCATATTTCTTAGCAACTTTCATAATGTAGTTTTTAAAAGAGGCTCCCATGAAAACATACAGGATTGGGTTGAGGCAGCTGTGAAAGAGTGCAATGCTCTCCGTGATTTGGACGGCAACATCCATGCGTTTGCTCATGTCGCAGTCGGTGATCAGGGAGTAGATGATGTCTATGACTTGGCAGAACCTGACAATGTTATAAGGCAGCTGAGTGACAATGAAAACTATAACTACTGTGAGCAGAACTTTGAGGGGTCGAGATTTTTTAATGTTGGGCATCCTGATGAGTGTCCTTGCTGTGACAAAGTAGCACACTCCCATAATAAGAAAGGGTATTACAAATCCGATGCAGATTTCCAGCATTTGAATTGATGCTTTCACTGAGGTTCCTAGGTGATATGGAAAGATGGGAATGCACCTAGCCTTGTGATTTACTGTATAAAAAACCAGCTGAGGTATACTCAGCAAGATGGCAGCCGTCCAGACACAGGAACAGATAAGCCAGCATGGTTTCCCCACTCCTGTTTGACCTGGGGCTTTAGTTACTGCCCAGTATCTGTCTATGCTGATACAAGCCAGAAACTGCATTCCAGAGACGAAGTTGACTGTGTACAAGGCTGAAGTGACTTTGCACATGATTCTCCCTAACACCCATCCATGAACTGCATTAACTGCCCAAAAAGGCAGAGTGAATAGAAGGAGTAAATCTGCCACTGCCAAGTTCAGGATGTACACATCTGTTTTGGTTCTCTGCTTCTTGTAATAGGCATAAATTGCCACAACTATGGAATTGCCTGCAATTCCAATGATGAAAGCTATTGTGAAGAAGGCAGGCAAGAAAACTTTTGCAAATTTTCTGACTTCCTCTTTTATACAGATCACTTCATACTGACTATAGTCATGAGTGCCATTCACTTCATTTTCTTCATAATAGTAATCTGTTGACTGGTTGTGTTCCAAAGCCATGGCTCCAATCTAAATGTCAAAAAGAACATAGAATATTCATTTTAATATTGTTTAAAAGGAAACACTTTTTAATCTAGCATATGTTTTGTTCTTTTACTAGAGAGTAGATTGTTGCTATAACATAGGTGAGGCTGAATCTGCTGCTTTTTGAAATTTGAAACTCTTCAGTGGAAGCCACACTGGAGTATATGCCCAAGATTAGTTCTTCATCCCCTGTTTTTACAAGTCTGTGTGCAGGAGCTGGAATTTACACAAGAACAATAAAAATAATACCCTGAGGAACTTTCTTTTTTTTTTTTTTTTTTAGAGATTTTATTTATTTATTTGACAGAGAGATTACCCTGAGGAACTTTCTTAATCATTAAACCCTAAATCAAAGTAATGACTTTTATGTAAAAATAGTTTTTAAAATATGAAAATTTAGTCATTTCAACAAAAGGAATAAAAAGTCTTATATTTTTTACATATACAACTTTGTGATTCTTATGTAGGATATTGGCAGTAAATTAAGTACATTATTTTATTCATCTAAAATAAATTTATTTTTATTATTTATAAACATTTTTAAAAATAAATTTATTTTAAAATAAGTTAAATAAATTACCTCAGTGTTTATACTTAATTTCACTAGTTGGCCTTTATAAAACAAAGTTTCCTCTAGTTAGCTTCCCTTCAAACCCTGTCACACATGCTGAATGTATGCTATCATTCAGTAGCATCATTCCACTAGTTACCGAAGTCTTAAGCCTACACTGTCCTTGACCTCTCTCATCTTCATCCCTAATTTCCAGTCAGACCCTAAATTCTGATTTTACCTTCCCAATAGATTGTGAATCTGCCTCTTTCTTTTAATTTGCCCTCTTTGACACATCTGCACCATTCGACCACCATTGTTCCTTACCTGGCCTATTACAATATCTTCCCAACTGGTATCTGCTACTCTTAATCCTCCTTACCACCTCTTTGTCAAAATCATTTTTCTTACTGCCACCAGAGTTCTATATCTCTGAAATGTCAATCTGTCACTCTTCTGCTTAGCTCCTCACCTGAAAGACACATTACTCCACCTGAAAGATACAATCCAAGCTCCTTAGCATGATGCCCAAGGCTCCCTCCATAATGTGGTCCTACCCATGGTTCCCGCTACATCTCTCTACTATGCACCCCACACTGTGCTACATCTCTCTACTATACGCCCCAAACAGTTAGAGTACTCATCTGCAAGCAGTTTGCTGGCACACACCATGCTGTAGCACGTGTCTACATCATTACTCATTCTGTTCCTTCATCTGATAGACTGTTTCCTGCCCTTCTCTTAAAGGGCCAATTCCTCCTCAGTTAACTTGGACATCACCTCCCCAGAAGACTTTCGTGATCCAATAGCTATATCTACATACATACGTTCATTCTCAGAGAACTGACCCCATCCTGTGGAAAAGATGGGTTTCTTAGTTCCCTAAGAGTATGACCTGTTGGATTTATGTTTGTAATGAATACCTTATGGAGTGGCTGATATACACTAGGTGCTTAGTAAATATTTGTCAAACTAAAGGTTTTACAAGCAGATATAAAGCTATTAGTCTAGAATAGATAGATTATATGGTAGGAATCTTCTTGTCTCATCATTAGTTATTTTATGGTATTGGTTATTAACACCTTATAGAAGTAAGATAAGCTCGCACAGAATTCACAAATTTTTTTGTTTGTTTTTGTTTTTTTTTTTAAGATTTTATTTATTTGACAGAGAGAGAGAGAGAGAGCACAGGCAAGGGGAGCGGCAGGCAGAGGGAGAGGAAGAAGCAGGCTCCTGGCTGAGTAGGGAGCCTGAGGCGGCGCTGGATCCCAGGACCCTGGGATCAGGACCTGAGCCAAAGGCAGACGCTAAACCAAGCCAACCAGGCGCCCCCAGAATTCACAAGTTTTAAAATGTATATAAAATTGACTTTCAGTGTTTTTATTTTACTGCTGAGTTTTATTTTGCTTTTTCCTTAGCCTTTCTGTCTCCCTTTGGTTATTTTTGTCCTTGGAAGAAGCTCTAACATTCTTATAGAATCATTCAAAACAGTGTGCCAATTTATGATACATTTCCAAAAGAATATTCTTATTCTTACTAACCCTTTTTGGATGAGTAAAGCAGAGAAGGCTCCTCAAGGAAACGTACCACATAGAAGAATTGCTTTCATTATGTACAAACCAGGAGCCAACAATTTAAAATGACTATTTTTACCCTTAAGTTTATTTGAAAAGTTCCAATCTGGAAGACCATTCTATTCTGATCATCATTTTCTTATGTGTTAATTATTAACACAGTATGAACTTTGTTCTTTCTTTCTCATTCATCACAAATCTTGACCCTTGTGATAAGGAATAATATGCCCAAATAATATAAGACACTAAGGAAGTATATTTTTAAATAAGAATCTTACTAAAAAATGTGAGTAAATAGGACAGGAATGGAAATTATTTGCAGGAATTGATCCTTCTGGCAGATATACAGGAACATATTTTAGATGTCTTTATAATTATTACAAGAACAAAAAAATAGCATTTGTAAAATAAAGCAGAAAATAATGGTATAGCAAAACCTATTTTCTCATTAGCAAAGTTTTATAGGCAAGTAATGATATTAACATAATACCAGAAATAATAAAATATTTTCTTCTTGCTATATTCAGATTTTTGTTTTAAGATTAAAGTGTATAGCTGTTTTCAAATAGCTCTTTTTTGCACATGTTAACATTTAGACTTTTGTGCATTAAGACTCTCTTTACATAGGTAAATATACAAAGTCTTTGGGCTTTAAAAAACAATCTTATCCAAGTTAGAATGAGAAAATGAAAAAACCAACCTGTTTCAGCGTACAGAGAGGAGCAGTCTTGAGTGTAGAGTAAAATCAAATGACCTCTTTAACTCAGGCTACTTTTGTTTTCGTTTTACACCCCGCCTTTGTCTTGCATCCAAGAGGGCTTTCCTGAAATTTAACCTTGTGAGCACTTGATCTTTTATTTTTTGTATAACCATGCTGTGAAGTCAAATCCAAGTTCTAAAGTGTCTTAGGGTACAAATTTGGGGAAGAATTCCATCTTGTTTCAAAAACTACATACCTTTCAAAGTTTCCACTTAGATGAAAGGAACAAGAAAGTGCCTGCTGCTGAGGAACCAATGGCCAAACCAAAAAAATTCACCCCAGAGAGCCTCAAGGCAGCTAATGAGCACTTGTAGGTAGGATCTAGAGAAATACTCTCAAAAGTTATTTTGTTTAGGAAAGAAAAGAAAAATGACTTTAACTCAGAAGGTTCTTTTTAAAGACCAAATTATCACAGACTAAATTCTGAGTAATAATTAGGCATTTATAGAACTTAATATTTTTTGTGTCACATCATTTAATATTTTACTTAAACTATTAAACTACTCTTGACTTTGCTATATTTCTTCCCTATCCTTGACCCCAGAGTATGCCTTTCCCCATGACTTTAAACTCTCTTGCACTCTTTAAACTTTTTTTTCAAAGACCAGCATACAAACCTTCAAAATCCTTTTGTCTGGGGACGTTGTTCTTCCCACGCTTCCAAACAAATGAAAGTTCGAGAAGAAATGCGGGCAGATTCAGCCCTTCTATTTGAACTGGACTCTCCATACATTTGTATAACAATACCCTTTATTTCTTTTCTCATGCAAAGCTAGGCTCAGTCTCCACCTGCAGAAATTATAGGCAGCATATAGATGGGTCTTGTTTTTTTATCCTTTCTGACACCATGTCTTTTGATTGGAACATTTAGTCCATTGACATTCAAAGTAATTATTGATATATATGTATTTATTGCTATTTTGTTACTTGTTTTGTGGTTGTTTTTGCAGTTTTTCTCTGATCCTTTATTGCTCTCTTTCATGGTTTGCTGGTTTTCTTTAGTGATATACTTGGATTCCTTACTCTTCATTTTTTGCATATCTATTACTGTTTTTTGATTTGTGTTACCATTAGGTTTATATATAACATCTTTTGCTTATAGTAGTCTATATTAAGCTGATGGTTGCTTAACTTTGAACTCATTCTTTACTCCTCTCCCCTCCACATTTCAGATATTTGGTATCATATTTTACATCCTTTTATTTTGTGCTTCTCTTGACTGATTTTTACAGATATGCTTAATTTTTTTTTCTTTTGTGCTTGTATTTTTTTTTTAACTCTTACTTATGGTTTTTGTTTTCCATTCACAGAGTCCCCCTTAACACTTCTTGTAGGCATGGTTTAGTGGTCATGAATTCTTTTAACTTTTGTTTGTCTGGGAAATTCTTTATCTCCCCTTCTATTCTGAATGATAACCTTGCTGGATAGAGTATTCTTGGCTGCAGATTTTTCCCTTTTAGCACTTTGAATATATCATGCCACTCTCTTCTGGACTGGAAAGTTTCTGACGAAAATTGAGCTGATAGACTTATAGGGTTTCCTTTGTATTTAATGGTCTTCTTTTCTTTTGCAACCTGTAACATTCTTTCTTTATCACTGTTTTTTTTTTTTTTTTTTTTTTGGTTTGTTTTGGTTTGGTTTTTTTTTGCCATTTTAATTGCTCTGTGTCTTGGTGTGGACCTCCTTGGGTTGAATTTGTTGGGGGGAATCTCTGTGCCTCCTGTGTTTCCCTTTCCAGATTCAGGAAGTTTTCAGTTCTTATTTCTTCAAATACATTTTCTGCCTCCCTTTCTCTCTCTTCTGGGATCCCTATAATGTGAATATTATTATGCTTGATGGAGTCACTGAGTTCTCTAAGTCTATTTTCATGATGCAATATTTGTCTCTCACCTTCTCCGCTTGATTGCTTTCCATTACTCTGTCCTCCAGGTCACTGATTCGTTCCTCTGCTTCCTATAGCCTACTATTTATTTCATCTATTGTATTTTTAATTTCATTTATTGAGTTTTTCATCTCTGATATGTTAGTTTTTATCTCTTTGTCAAGGGTCTCACTAATGTCCTCCACCTACTTCTGAAGTCCAGAGTATCTTTACGATTATTACTTTAAATTCTCTATCAGGCCCATTACTTATTTCTGTTTCACTTAGATCTCCTGCTGTGATTTTATCTTATTCTTTCATTTGGGACATATTTTTCTGTCTCCTCATTTTTCTACCTCTCTGTGTCTGTTTTGGTATTAGGAAAGTTAACTATATCATCTGCTCTTGAAAGTAGTGGCTTTATGAAGAAGAGGTTCTATAGTGCCCTGCAGTGCAGTGTCTGCTGTTCACCAGAACCTGGCACTTCACCTGTGTGTGTTGCTTGCATCCTGCTCTTGTGTCCGAGTTGCTTTTCCTTTCAGTCCAGACATCTACACTGAATCTCTGCCTGTTGTGGGCTGTGCTTGCTCTCTGTGATGTTAGTGAGACCCACGAAGGCTGGTTCTGAGGGGGGCATGACTGCAGAAGGGCTTGCGGGCAGGGCGGCGGACTTAGCAATATTTATTCTGAGCTTCTAGTCCTAGGCTGGATCCCCTGAAGTGCAGAGGCATTAACAAAATTTGTGCTGAACCCAGGGCTGAAGCCAGCAGTCTTGGAGTGGGCAAGTGTTCCAGGAGAACTTATGGGTGGGGTGCATTGCTAGCAGGTCAGGCAGATAGCTTTCTGGTTTATTTACCCAGAGGTGATTGAAATCTAGTTGTAAACATGGGACAGTGGTCCTCCTACTTGGCCATCTTCGCAGACCTCCTCTCTTACCTCTTGTTCTTGATCTTATATACACTGGAGCAGTGTGAAGTGAACAAGTAAACCTCCCCTAAATTCTCAGACAGGCCCACAAAATCCTGCAAGGTCTGCCTCCATCCCTCATTGCCTCTCTGACCTTATTTCCTACTCCTTTACACTTTGCTTGTTTGGTCTGCCACACCAACTTTCTTGCTGTTTTGGAATGTACCAGTCACATTCCTTCTTAGGGCTTTTGTACTGGCTCTTCTCTCTGTCTGGAATGTGCTTCCTCTTAATATTTGCAGGCCTTACTCCCTCATCTCTCAAGGCTTTGTGCAGTCACCACCACCTCCTCACTGAGGCAATCCCTGATTACTGTATTTAAAATACCCCTCACCTGCCTATATTCCAATCTAGCTTACCCATAGTACTTATCCTCTGTTAATTTACTATATAATTTGTATTATGTTTGCTGTTTTCTCTCGCCCTGTATTAGAATATAAGTTTTGTCAGAGCAGGGACTTTTATTTGCTTTCTTCAGTGATACATACCAAGTGCCTAGAATAGTGCCTGGCACATAGTCAATATTTTGAATTAATAAATAATCCTACTTTCCTTTCTGATTATCAATTTCACTTTCCCTTGATGCTATACTTCTTTAATGATTCATCTATAACTGCAGCGTCCATAATTAACAATTATGTAATCTCTTCAATCCATCTATATTATATGTAGAAACAATACTGACTTGTGAGCCCTTGTTTAGTGCTATTACTCCTATCTAGAATACTCCTCCCCCTCCACTTTAGCTCCCTAACTCCTATTTAGGATTCAGATTCAGATCTGACCTTAACATTACTTAATTCACGAAGCCTTCCTTAACCTTTTAGATTAGATCAGATGTATGTACTTTTTACTCCTATAGTACAATCTCACTCTGTTATTAGTACTTAGTAAAATTTTCTATCAGTAAAATTTTCTGTCTTCCATAGCAATCATGTATCCTGCTATATCCTCAACATTTAGCTGTGTGCCTTACTTATGGTACCAGTTTATTGAATAATAATTAAATACATGAATGAATGAATGAATGAATGATTCAATAAGTTAATCAGAGTTTAACTTATCCTCCACAGACAAGTTTAGCAATGGAGCTGGAATTTTTTTTTTAAGATTTTATTTATTTATTTGACAGAGAGAGAGGGCAGAAGCAGGCAGAGCAGCAGGCAGAGGGAGAGGGAGAAACAGGCTCCCCACTGAGCAAGGAGCCTGATGCAGGGCTCAATCCCAGGACCCTGGGATCATGACCTGAGCCAAAGGCAGACACTTAACCAACTGAGCCACCCAGGCACCCCTGGAGCTGGAATTTTAAATCCAGATCTTCAGTCTTAGGCTATTTCCACTTTATCATACGATCTCTTATACATCTTTGTTATTCCATGATATCATCTATTATAGAATCTTGGTAATTTCAAAGGATATCTAAAAGTATCCTTTTCCTTTGTTTTATACCCCCAACAATCACATGCCTTCTTGTAAATAGGATTCCCTTCTTGTAAATCACTTATAATGCTATAATCTTTGTATCTTTCAAAATCACACATCATTTTTTGCTAATTCACACACATACCCAGCCCTTGGGGCATAAAGGATCTCAGGATCAAGCCGTTTTTGGTGTTATATACCATGTGAAACTAGTTTATTGCCTGGCCTTTTCCTGTATTTTCCTCCTCCCCAAAAAGAACTAGAAGAGATGCTGTTGATAGGGGAGTCTTGACAAGATATGAAAGGCAATCATATAGCTTGGAGATTAGGGAAAAGCATCATTTACCTTAAGCAACTTAAGAAGGTGCCCCCCCCCCCCGTTTTTGGTACTTGTCTCCTACTTCTCATATCCCTAAGAACAGAGTCTTTATGATTCCAGCTGGCTGCTCACCATAAATTGTCTCTCACCCTTACCTGCCTTAACATACCAATGTCCCTCATTCCTGAAGAATCTCTCTCTCCACATCCATTTCTCAGCCTTCCTCTTGTAGTGCCATTTTGCTCAGTGATAGATGTTTGGGAAAGCAATCTAACTAAACTATATAATGTATTATCATTGAAAATATCATTGATATTGAGATATGTATTGAACATTTAGATCATCCCATGATTTCTCTTTAGTGTCCATATTACATATTCCTATTGTATGTGAGTTTTTTACTTAGCATTTTCTGTTGCTCCAAATTCACTATAAATGTAATTTTTTTTTAAGATTTTATTTATTTATTCAAGAGAGGGAGCGAGAGCGAGCATGAGTGGGGAGAGGGGCAGAAGGAGAGGGAGAAGCAGACTATCCGCTGAGCAAGGAGCCGATGTGGGGCTCGATCCCAGGACCCTGGGATCACGCCCTGAGCCAAAGGCAGCCACTTAACCAACTGAGCCACCCAGGCCCACCTATAAATGTCATTTTTATAGCTAAATAATATTTTGTTGTATAGATCATAATTGGCCTTCCCACTACTCAGCTATTATAGGACTTGCAGAGTTTTTCTAGTGTTTTGCTATTACAAGTGATGCTATAGAAAGCATCTTTGTAGATAATGTGGGAAACTGAACTTAATTTGAGAAGTGTTGAAGAATGTGATTAATTATGTGTAATTGTCTCTTTCTTACACAAAAGATAGGGTTCTTACCATTCACAGTATAGACTAATTGTAGAGTTCTTCAAGATAAGTGCATTGAAAGATTCCTTATTCTTTTTGGAAGGGTTCCATTGTATGGACACAGCCCAGTCTATTTAAATAGTCTCCTATTGATGGATATTGGTTTATGTCCATTTCTTTGCAAATACAAACAATACTACTGCAGTGAATAATACTGTGCATCTCTCTTTTCATTCAGGAACAGCTATATCTATAGGATAAGTCACAGAAGTTAGATTGATGGATCAAAGAGTAATTGAATCTGTAATTTTGATGGATATGGCCAAGTTGTACTACCTAAGGATGTTACTTTGTATACCCATCAATAATGGCAGTGTCTATTTCCATGGAACCTTGCCAACAGAATGTGTTATTTGACTACTGCTTTGCTTTCTAAATGACTTGTAACAGATTCAGTACTCTTCACATCTTCTTGCTGGCCATGTATGAAATACTTTCCCCCAATTGGTTTTTTTTTTTTTTGCTTTTTAATTTTGTTTTTAATGTACAGTAGTTTTATATAGACAACTCAGTTGATCTTTTTCTATTGATTTCATTTATCATTTTTAAGGTTTAAAAATTTTTTCCCATCCAGACAAATTTCATAAATATTATTTTTTCTTCTAGTTTTTTTATGGCTTGATTATTTAAATTTTTAATAATTTTCAACTCTGATATTTGGAATTGATTTTGATCCAACTATATTCTGTAACAATGACAACAGTAGTCCAGCATTTAACATTTATTGCATAATATACTATGTATAGCCTTCCTAGAGGTAGAGTAAGTGAATTTCAAAGGGTGTTTCCCCCCATTAAAAATAATACATATTCCAAGAGTAAACATTAGATTGGGGCTTTTTCTTTCTTTCTTTTTTTTTTTAAGATTTTATTTATTCCTTTGACAGAGAGAGCACAAGCAAGGGGAACAGGAGGCAGAGGGAGAGGGAGAAGCAGGCTTCCCAGGAGCCCGATGTGGAGCTCGATCCCAGGACCCTGGGACCATGACCTGAGCCAAAGGCAGACGCTTAACCGACTGAGCCACCCAGGCTCCCCGATTGGGGTTTTTTCTTAAATGGAGGATTGTATGATAAACATTTTTTTAAGAGATATTTATTTATTTATTTATTTTTTTAGATTTTATTTATTTATTTGTTAGGGAAAGAGAATGAAAGCACAAGCAGGGAGAGCTGCAGGCAGAGGGAGAAGCAGGCTCCCTGCTGAGCAAGGAGCCCGATGCAGGACTCAATCCCAGGACCCTGGGATCATGACCTGAGCCGAAGGCAGACACTTAACTGAGCCATCCAGGCATCCCTGATACACATTTTTTTAATAGATGGAAATTTCATTGTAAAATGGCACTTAACTCATAATGGTTTTTTTTATTCCAATTTGAATTGAAGCTAAGTGTTAGTATTAAAACTTTACTAAGCTAAGTGAAGTTTAAGTATTTCACCTCAAATTCAATGTAGAAGAAATAGCCTTGAGACCTTGTGGATGGCTAACTGTGCTTCATGTTATATACTGTTTACATCACTTTATTGTTATCACACCCATACCCAATGGTCATGGTTTTTTTCCACCTGCCGTTCTTCCTTGTGTTAGAGAATGATTTTGTTTGATAACCATATGGTTTGTAAGAGCCTAAAAAATTAAAACTTCCCAGCAAATATCAGAGGATATTTTCAGCCTGACTTAATCCTGGCACTTGAACAGCCTTGAAATACCAGAGTCTGAATTAAAAACAAAATTATTTCATAGTGCCATCTGTTTTCATTCATGGAGGCCTGTGACACAAAAGATATATTTAAATGTTTCCTAGCCTATTCAGATTTCCTCTAATATATTTCATTTACAACATTTGGTATCCTGTTCATTAACTAAAATAATAAAAAAAGAGGGTCGCCTGGGTGGCTCAGTTGGTTAAGTGTCCAACTCTTGATCTCAGCTCAGGTCTTGATCTCAGGGTCCTGAGTTCAAGTCCACATTGGGCTCCCTGCTGGGCATAGAGCCTACTTAAAAACAAAAAAACAAAAAAACACAATAATATAAAACAGCAAAAGCTCTATTTAGAAGAAGGATGTGTTTCAGCTGCTGCACCTTCCAAGTTCTGCTTGTAGCTAAGTTGAGATGATATATTTGTGAGGGGTTTTTCCCATTTTCTGAAACATCAATGTTAAATCAAAGTATCTTAATATTTACAACCTATGCACTCACCCTTATTTCCTCTACTTAATGACCACAAAAGGAGAGCCAGTTTAGAAGTTTTAGTTTTTAGAATCTGAATTGTTCTCCATATTAGATTGAATGAGGCAGAATCAAAGAATTATTTGCCTTGTTTCTTGAGTTTCTTCAAAATTTACCTGATATCTGAAATCTGTTAAGCAGTTACTTTAATGCCATGGCAACAATTTTTCATGATAGAGCAAGACAAGAAATGCTATTGGGAAATACTAGAGAAAAATATATTCTGGGTATTGGAAAAAGAGGGCTTTCAGCTAGGTTTAGGGAATTACTTAGAAAAGATTTTGCTTTTGAAGGATTTAGCTTCTGGTCATCTGAGTTTAAAATCCACAAAACCTTAAAAGATTTATCAAAAATGTCCTTGATTAACAGGATAGAAAATAGAGAAAGAAAAGATCTCTAGCAAAAATGAAATCCAAATTGTGCCATTGTGTCCTAATCTGATTTTTGAAGTACTCCCACCACGGAAACAATGTGGATTATGTAAAGCAAGTGACCTGACCCTTTCACCCTGTGGGCCTCAAGGCTTCCTACAACTAAAACTTCAAAAACTCTAACTAGAAAAATACTCACTTGAAAATTTAAAAGGGAGCCTCTCTGGAAAATTTTTTTTTCTCTGATTTCTAAGAATCAAAGCACAATTGCATATTATTGCACAGCCAGGACAAATCAAGGGTAAAAAAAAAAAAAAAAAAAATTCCCCAGCCCAGCATTTTCAGATAAGAAATTTCAGTTAAGATTCATAATTCAATGTAGATAATCTGTTATCTGAATTATCCTAATGTTTTTCAGGTTGATCCTCAGATTAGTGGAATTCATTTTTTTACCTATTAGCACCTGTAAAAGTCAGGACACACTCTTATAAAACAGTGATACATAATTTGGAAATTCAAACACGATTCAATAATCAAGGATAGTCAAGTGAATTCACCTTGATGGTATAATCTGAGACTTTTTTAAACTTAATTTTGAAATATGTGAATGGTGGGATCTTTTCTCATTAAAATTTGGCAAGTGTGGCAGCTGAAACATCCTTCTTCTAGAGAGTCCTGTCAGAACTGATTGAAAAGTAGATTCCATTAAATTTGAAAGAACCCAAATTGTTTTAAAACAATTATATTTTAATCTTAAATACATTTTCACTTTACATGTATAATTCACAATATAGGATAGAGGGGATTAGAATTTTAAACTCTTGGTTTTATTGGTTTTAAAGTTTTAGAGCTAAGATTTCTAATTCTGCTTCTTATATGATCATGTTTTGAGGTGATTATTGCATTTCTAAAACATTAGCTGACGCTAATGATAAGTATGTGAATATATAAGAAACTGTCATACTGGATGTGCAAAAACCTGGTTTTGGCAAAGTTTAAAGGCCGGAACTCTAAGGGAGTTCCATTTCTTGTGCGGTGGGGTTAGCACCTAAGATCGACCTCATAGATAACAACTAAAAAGCTACAAAAAACAACTACCTGAAGACACTGGGGAGTGACCCAAAGCAGGCTGATTTTGTAGCAGAGTCAAAATTTGGACGATGAGACAGGCAGAAGGGCAGTTTTTCAGTTTTAGGCTTTGGCTTGGGGACACAGTGTGGTTTGAGAAAGCTGAAGCTTCTCTAGAAAACTCGGGTCTTTGTGTTCTGAGGAACTAGAAGACAGTGCCTGAAACAGCCATCACTGCTGAAAAATGAGATTGTAGGGTGGGTATTCCAGAAAAGCAGAGAGCCAGAAAAGGAGAGCTCCAGACTTCACCTGTAAACTTTGCCCAAGTCTCTGCTGACTCCTGAATCAAAATCATGCAGTCAACTCAAAGCACCTGCAGCTAAGTAAAAAGAACTAAACTAAAATTTGATCTCTAGGGGCGCCTGGGTGGCTCAGTTGGTTAAGCAACTGCCTTCGGCTCAGGTCATGATCCTGGAGTCCTGGGATCGAGTCCCGCATCGGGCTCCCTGCTCGGCAGGGAGTCTGCTTCTCCCTCTGACCCTCCTCCCTCTCATGCTCTCTGTCTCTCATTCTCTCTCTCTCAAATAAATAAATAAAATCTTTAAAAAATAATAAAATAAAATAAAATTTGATCTCTCACCCCACCTAAACTGAAACAGACTCTGCAGTTTGACTCTACCTAAGTTAAGAGCCTAATAAGACAAAAACATCAACATGCTTTGAAGGGATGTAAAAGAATCCAGAGTCTTCAAAACAAAAGAATCACAGTGTCCAGAATACAATTTAAAATTACTCACCAAATGAAGAGCCAGGAAAATATGACCCATTTCTAGGGGAAAGCCCACTCCCAAATGACTCAGATGTTGAAATTGTCAAAGACTTAAGGCAGCCATTATAAATTTGCTCAATGAGGTTAAGAAAAAATAAAAAGAAAATACCAGAAGAGAAATATAATGAGGAACCAATTGGAAACATCAGAATTGAAAAGTAAAATATCTGGGAAAAAAAAAATTACTGAATGGGATTAATAATATAATGGAGATGACAGAGGAAAAATTTAATGAACTTGAAGATAGACCAGTAGAAATTAACCAGTTTGAAGAATATATGGAAAGAAATTAACAGAGTCTTAGGAAGCTGTGGGACAATATCAAAAGGTATAAAATATGTGTAGTTGGATTTCCAGAAGAAGAGAGAAGGAGAGAGAAGAACATACAGATAATGGAATATTATTCAGCACTAAAAACAAATGAGCTACCAAGCCATAAAAAGACATGGAGTAACCTTAAATGCTTATTATTAAGTGAAAAGGCTATGGTTTCAATTATATGACATTCTTGAAAAGGCAAAACTATGGAGACAGAAGATCAGTGGTTGCCAGGGGTTAGGAGTGGGGAGGGATGAATAAGTGGAGCACAGAGGATTTGGGTGGAAGGAAAATACTCTATGATATAATAACGATGGCTACATGTCATTATACATTTGTCCAAACCCATAGACTATACAACATTAGGAGTGAACTATAATATACACCATGAACTTGGGTTGATAATGATGTGTCAAAATAGGTTTGTCAATTATAACAAATGTAGCATCCTCATGGGGGAGGTTGATATGGGGGTTACACATGGGGGCCATATATGGAAAATCTCTGTACCTTCCCCTCAATTTTCTGTGAACCTAAAACTGTTCTAAAAGTCTCTCTTTTTCTCTTTGTGTCCATTTGTGTGTGTGTGTGTGTGTGTGTGTATATATAAATTCCAGAAACTCCAAAATGCCATTTAGTATTGGTTGATATAAAATAAGTATGTTTAACCTGAATTCACAGCCTTTGTTGTCTAATGTCAATACACACTGGAGACTTTTTTTTTTTTTAAGATTTTATTTATTTATTCGACAGAGAGAGAGAGACAGTGAGAACAGGAACACAAGCAAGGGGAGCGGGAGAAGGAGAATCAGGCTTCCCGCGGAGCAGGGAGCCCGATGCGGGGCTCGATCTCAGGACCCTGGGATCATGACCTGAGCCAAAGGCAGACGCTTAACGCCTGAGCCACCCAGGTGCCCCGACACTGGAGACTTTTCCCAAAGTATTGTAAAATGTTCTGTTTGAACATTACATTTCTCTTATATTTCTGAAAATGCTTGTATTTTTCTTCTTGTTAAAAACAGATTCATTCCTTTTCAATATCACAACTTTATATTTTATTTGAAATAATTGGATTTAGTAATATGATTGTGTTTCAAAAGCCCAGTGGGTAAAGAAAGTAGTTTTGCTCTTTATTTCATACAAAATACAGACAATAAATCATATATTTGGGGAAAAAAATAAGAGACAGTTTTGCCTAACATATTTGTTATCTGATTAGTGTGGCATCTAATGGCCAATTTAAGGTTGTTTTTTTAAATTTTTCCTGTTCCAGCGGTGCCTGGGTGGCTCAGTTGGTTAAGTGTCTGCCTTCAGCTCAGGTCATGATCCCAGGGTCCTAGGATCAAGTCCCAAGTTGGTCTCCCAGCTCAGCGGGGAGCCTGCTTCTCCCTCTGCCTCTTCCCTCTGCTTGTGCTCTCTCTCTCTCTCTCTCAAATAAATGAATAAAATTTTTCCTGTTCCAGTTTGTTAAAAGGCTTCTCCCTTCCTTTCTAGCCATAGATGAAATCATCTACAGACATAGCTTTGGAGATGTTGCAGATTCAGTTCCAGATTACTGCATTAAAACATACTGTAGTAATGCAAGTCAAATGAATCTTTTGGTTTCCCAGTGCATATATGTTTACACTATACAGCAGTCTACTAAGTGTGTAATAGCATTATGTTTTTAAAAAAAGTACATGCTTAGGGCTCCTGGGTGGCTCAGTCATTAAGCATCTGCCTTCGGCTCAGGTCATGATCCCGGGGTCCTGGGATCCAGCCCCGCATCGGGCTACCTGCTCGGCGGGAAGCTTGCTTCTCCCTCTCCCACTCCCCCTGCTTGTGTTCCCTCTTTCACTATCTCTGTCTGTCAAATAAATAAAATCTTTAAATAAATAAATAAATAAATAAATAAATAAATAATTTTTTAAAGTACATGCTTAAAAAAATACTTTATTGCAAAAAAGGGCTAACGATTATCTGAGCTTTCAGCAAGTGGCAATCTTTTTGCTGGGAGAGTCTTGCCTCGATGTTGATGGCTGCTGACTGATCAGGGTGGTGGTTGCTCAAGGTTGGGGTGACTAGGGCAATTTCTTATAATGAGACAACAATGAAGTTTGCCGTCTCAGTTGACTCATCCTTTCATGAATGATTTCTCTGTAGCATGATAGTAGAACTTCTTTCAAAATTGGAGTCAGTGCTCTCAAACCTGCTGCTGCTTTATCATCTAAGTTTATGTAATACTCTCAATCCTTTGTTGTCATTTGAACAATGTTCACAGCATCTGCACCAGAAGATTCCATCTCAAGAGACCACTTTCTTTGCTCATCCATAAGAAGGAACTCCTCATCCTTTGTTTTCATGAGATTGCAGTAGTTCAGTCCCATCTTCAGGCTCCACTTCTAGTTCTCCTGCTATTTCCACCACATCAGCACTTAATTCCCCCACTGAGTAAGTCATCCATGAGTGCTAGAATCAACTTCTTCCAAACTCTTGTTAATGGTGATATTTTGACTTCTTCCCATGAATCCTAAATGTTCTTAATGGCATCTAGAATGGTGAATCCTTTCCTGAAGGTTTTTAGTTACTTTGCCCAGATCCATCAGAGAAATCACTAGCTATGGCAGCTAAAGCCTTACAAAAATGTATTTCTTAAATAGTAAAACTGGAAAGTTAAAATTATTCCTTGATCCATGGGCTGTAGAATGGGCGTTGTGTTAGCAGGCATGAAAACAACCTGAATCTCATTGTACATCTTTTTCACAGCTCTTGGATGACCAGGTGCATTGTCAATAAGCAATAATATTTTGAAAGAAATCTTTTTTCTGAGCAGGAAGTCTCAACAGTGGGCTTAAAATATTCAGTAAACCATGTTGCAAACAGATGTGCTGTCATCCAAATGTCATCCAATGTCATCATTGTTCCATTTATAGAGCACAGGCACATTAGCTTTAGCATAATTCTTAAGGGCCTTAGGATTTTCCAAATGGTAAATGATCATTGGCTTCATAGTCACTAGCTGCATTAGCTCCTAACAAGAGAGTCTCCCTGTCCTTGAAGCTTGAAAGCCAAGCATTGATTTCTCTCCAGCTATGAAAGTCCTAGATGGCATCTTCTAGCATAAAGCTGTTTTGTCTACGTTGAAAATCTGTTACTTAGTGCAGCCACCTTCATTTGTTATCTTAGCTCAATCTTCTGGATCACTTGCTGCAGCTTCTACATCAGCACTTGCTGCTTCACTTTGCACTTTGATGTTATGGAGATGGCTTCTTCCCTTGAACCTCTGCTGGCTTCAGACTTTTCTTCTGCAGCTTCCTCATCTCTCTCAGCCTTCATAGAATTGAAGAGAATTAGGGCTTAGCTCTGTATTTTACTTTGGCTTAAGGGAATGTTGTGGCTGGTTTGATCTTCTATCCAGACCACTCAAACCTCTGTTTCAGTGATAAGGCTGTTTTGCGTCCTTATCATTTGTGTGTTCACTGTAGTAGCACTTTTAATTTCCTTCAAGAACTTCTTTGCATTTACAGTTTGGCTAACTGATGCAAGAAGCCTAGCATTTGGCCTAACGCAGCTTTCAACATGCCTTCCTCACTAAACTTAATCATTTCTAAAAGCATTTGATATAAGGTGATAGACATGCCACTCTTCTTTCACTTGGACACTTAGAGGCCATTGTAGGGTTATTAAATTGGCCTAATTTCTATAGTTGTGTCTCTGGGAATAGAGGGGCTTGAGGAGAGGGAGAGGGAGAGAGATGGGGGAACATTTGATTGATGGAGCAGCCAGAATGTACACAGCATTTATCAATTAAGTTTGCAGTTTTGTATGGACACAGTTCTTGGTGCCTGAAAACAATTACAACAGTAACATCAAAGATCACAGACTACCATAACAAATATAATAATAACGAACAAGTTTGAAATATTGCAAGAATTACCAAAATGTGACACACAGACTTGAAGTAAGCATATGCTGTTGGAAAAAATGGTGCTGATAGACTTGCTAGATGCAGGGTTGCCACTAACCTTCAATCTGTAAAAAAAAAACAAAACAAAACAAAAAAACCCTGTGTATCTGCAAAGTGCAATAAAGCCAAGCAAAGGGGGAATGCCAGAGTATGTATGTATGATTGTATGTTCTGATCTGTCTTTGGCATGGAGAAAGCAGTGTTGTGAGTCAAGCTCTAAATCTGTTTAAGATGTTTATTCCACTACCAGCCTAGAGATGAACAGAATCACCCATTTTAGGCACACTGCCTTCCATCCCCTACCCTCCCTTTCCCAGATGAAATCTATTTTTAGTATTTTTATCAATTTGAGTACTTTATAAGGCAGAGCATGTATATATGGTTTCTGGGATTATGTATTATCACATAGAAAGAAGTGGGGAAATGCCCCACCTTATGCTTGGCAATGGCTCCTCCACAGCTGGCCGATTTAATAACGTTCAGATTAAAAGGAGGTAAGGAAAGAGGAAAAAAACATTCTGTTGTTTACTCAGCAGGTCTCTTAGTCTCCTTCTGAGAGCTACAGATTTGTTACAGGATGGTAGGGTAGTTTTTAAAAATGTTTTTAAAAGTAGTAGTCTTGGGGCACATGGTGGCTCAGTCAGTTAAGAGTCTGACTCTTGGTTTCAGCTCAGGTCATGGTCTCAGGGTTGTGAGATCAAGCCCCACGTTGGGCCTCCGAACTCAGCGTGGAGATTGCTTGAGATTCTCTTCCTCTCCTTTCCCTTCTGTTCCTCCCCCACTTGCATGCACTCTCTCTTTCTCAAATAAATAAAATCTTAAAAAAAAAAAGTAGTAGTAGTAATTATTCAATTAGAAATGGTAACAAATTAGAAGATATCTAAGAGCATGCTGTTTCCCATCCCTCCACACCCCAGTGTCATACCCTAGAGAAAACTCTAACATTTTCTATTTTTAGTTCTCTGGTTTCTGCTCTAATTTTAGACAAAATGCTTTTTTTCTCTCTCCCAATTTATTCATCTGTTCATCCATTGACCCCCCCAATTTGAATAATGATGATTTCACTCATTTGTACTATAACTCTCTGCCCTTTCCTAATTAGATATTATTTTAAATTTTCGATTGATGACTTTTTAGACTGAAATGATCTCTAAATCTGTCCTCTACATCCTCATTTGACAGGATCTCTTCAAGTTCCATTTTATAACATAAGAATACGAGTACTCTTACCCCATTCTCTACCTTTTATCCTCCCTTCCATATCATACCTTATGTCAGCAACAGCTTCTACTTTTACATTGTCAGGATTACTAACATTTACGTTCTGTTTTGCAAAATCATGATTGACCACAGGATGACTCAAAACATTGAAAACCAACACAAAGCACTTGCCTTATAGGACTGTGTAAATACTGTTCAGTGGTGGTCTAAATAGTATGTTAGATTTCAAGAAGAGTGTTTCTAGCATCAAAGTCAATTAGAATAGCTTTTCTTATGCTGTATGTATTACTTAAATTCATGCCATATTTTAGTTGGTTTTATATTTGGATCATGGTTCACTTGTATATTTAAAAATTATTTTCCTGGAGTTTCTAATTGCCATTTTTCTTTCATTGCATGATTTACTTCTATCATATTATATCTCCTCCCCCTTACATATATACACATGTGCCTTTAAGTTTTACCTGTAATCATACTGAATTTTCCCTTTTCTGGAAACCTTTCTCTTAGAGTCTTTATTCTTCCTATTCCAGTCTGGACTGATTATCTTTTAGGCATACTTCAGTACAATTATCCTGGGATTTCCATATATTTTCTTTCCTGGGATCGACCATCTTTTGGACCCTATGCCTTCCTTTTTTAATTTACTTCCTTATTTTGCTTGAGTACATTCCTAACTTTTTAAGAAGAAATGCATAAGTAAATAAAATTATCTGAGATCTTGTGTGTCTGAATAGGTAGGTATTTATTTTGCCATCACAGAGATTGATACTATGGATGGGTATAGAATTCTAGATTGAAATCTTCATCTAGCATCCCTTGTTGCTGATGAGAAATCTGATGCAAGTCTAATCCTCATTCCTTTAGAGATGGCTTGTTTTTTTTTCTTTTTGAAACCCTTTAAGATTTTCTCTTTATTGTTGATGTTTTGAAATGTCACAAGCATGTATCTAGAGATAGATTCTTCTTGTCAGTCAATGGCCCTTTTAATCTAAAGACTTTTTTTTTTTTTTTTCAGTTTTAGAGAACTTTCAAGTTTCTTTAATAAATTCTTCCCTTTATTTTTCTCTCCTTTTTTGGACTATTTTCTCTTTTTATTAGACCTCTTTTACTGTGATCTTAGGCTTCATATTTTTGCTCTAAGTGTCTCTTATCTTTGCTCTCCTGTTTTCGGCCTCTGACTTTTTCCTCTGCTCATGGGAAATTTTCTTGATTTGATTTTTAGTGCTTCTATTGAACTTCATGCTTAGCAGTCATGTTAATCCCTAAGAGTTTTTATTTTCTTGTTCTCTGTTTGTTCCTGTTTCATAACATCCTTTTCTGGTTTTATGGCTGCAGAACATTTGAATCTCTCCAATTACATCAACTAGAGTTTTTGTTGTTTGGTTTAACTCATTTTGTTTTGTTTTGTTTAGGTTCTCTCTGTTTCTTGTTTTATTTTGTTCCTCTATGGTCAGTTTTACAGTTTATTTATTTTGGTCATTCTCTTTAATGCTGCAGGCTCTCTTCACATACAACAGATCCTTGGTTTTCTGGGCATACTTAAAGAGAAAAGCGAGGGTAGATGGTGCAGTTTTTCACAGAGCTCTTTTCCAGCCATGTTTCTCTCCTAGGTGGGAATTATATAAAGAAACTTTTGGTGGAGGAGGACTGGGACTCAGTTTAGAGTCACTAATGGGAAGCTAGTTTTCAAGCTACAGGCTCCAAGTCTCAGAATAATTTTATTCAGTTTTTTTGTAACATGCTACATACTTCTCTTTTTCAGGCTATGTGTCACATACCTGCCTATGGGAGGGCCACCTGGTACATCTGCCCACCTATAAATCTTGAATTAATTCACCTTTGGTAGCCTTGCTTCTCAGTCATACCTTCTGACTCTGGGACCAGAACCCTCTTCCTTTGCAGTTTTTTACATCATTTTCAAGACTCTGACTTCTCTGCCCATTTCACTGATCAGCTTGCCTCATCTGCTTCCTAGATATTTATTAAAATCTTTCATCTGTTGGTGACCACCAACATCCCCAATCCTATGCCTCACCTTCTCTGCTTTCTTTTCTGTTATGGCTGTGCCTTCGTTATACTTTTATATATTTATTTCAGTGGAATCTCAGGAGTAATGGAGGACAAACAAATTTCTTCACTCTTGAATCTCTCCAAGTTGGTTTTAGAAAATCTACCAAGGGGCGCCTGGGTTGTTCAGTCGGTTGAGCATCCGACTCTTGATTTTGACTCAGGTCATGATCTCAGGGTCGTGGGATTGAGCCCTGAGTCGGGCTCCTCGCTCAGTGCAATGCCTGCTTGGGATTTTGTCTCTCCCTCTTCCTCTGCCTCTCCCCCTGCTCATGTGCATGCTCTCTAAATAAATAAATTGATTAAATAAATAAATAAGCAAGCTACCAATTTGGTTTCCATTCTGAGCTCTAGCAAATTCTAGATTGGTTTCTACTGTATGGTTTTCTGCTTATTTAGTTCTCCTCAGATAGACCAAAAATACAAGAGTACAGTTATGACTGTACATTCTGTTTCATTTATTTCTTCTATAGAGCCAGAGATTCAACTGTAAGGAATTTTAAAATTTCAAATGTGAGTCCTGGGGTTTACAGTATAAACCCCTTCTCTCTAACTTTACTCTTGACTTTTACCCTTCTGTTTCTTTATCTCTGTTTGCCTTGGTCTCTATTTCTTGCCTAATCAAAACATTCACAACCTTTTATTACAGTATATTGTTATAATTGTTCTATTTTATTAGTTGTTAATTCTTACTATGTCTAAGTTATAAATTAAACTTTATCATAGGTGTGTATGTATAGGTAAAAGTAGTATATATAGGGGTTGGCCCAATCACAGTCTAAGGCATCTATTTGGGGTTCTTGGAACATATCCCTTGTGGATAAGGGGGCACTGCTGTATTTGACATAATTCCCAATAGTTCTCATTGAATGTTCATATGATTTCAGATCTCTTGAAACCATTTTTTTATAAGAAGTTAGAAAAAAGAATCTGATAATTTGTTTAAAGGCTTTGTACGGATGTGTTTAACTTAGTCTGACCCTGTGGTGTGTGGCCTTGTAATTAGAAAGTCAGTTAAATGGTAGTTTCCCTGAGGGACCAGATGCTTAGACTTAACAGGTGAGAAAGAAATGTAGTTTTTGTAAGAAGGCCCCTTTAGGGAATTGCCATAGAGCTCTGAACTGTAATAAAATAAAAGTTTGCATTAAAATGGAAAGAACTTTATATTTCAAATTCCCGACCTTTAATAAAAAAATGAGAACCTAGGCTTACTGACGGTGGAATCAGAGCCTTATATATGTGGACAACTCCAAGTAAATAATCCTCAGCTGCTCCTTAGTATGTCTTGACCAAATGGTATAGTCAGGATAGGTACTGAGATCCTCAGACCAACTCACCTTCACCCAGCTCCATGGTGGGGGAAATGAGGTCTTTCTCAGCCACTGGCTGGGTAGTTAATACCATATAAGTTGTAATACTTTGTTGTTCATATGTCAGAAAATAGGAGATCTAAACAGGAGGAAATACGCTAGAAGAATTTCACAGCCTTTCTAACATGCTGAAATGAGTATGAATGGGAGACCCGTCGCTTTATCTAAGGGTTGCAGCTGTTTTGTGGCTTTGACTTCTGGTTATATTTGTGCAGCAGCTCTCATTGATGGAGTCTACTCTTGGCTTTGCCTGGTCATTTTTCTTCGGTGATGTACAGTTTTGCACATAAGCATTTTTCTAGTGAATCAAGGGTTTTCTTCCTATTTTTTTGCAAGATAAACTTGGAAGGATTAGAACTTTTAGGGTGAAATGTCAGACTAAAAATTTCTTTTTATGATATATTCTGCTCATTTTCCCCCTGGTTTTAGGAGCTGGAAATCCAAAGTGCACAATTGCAATTGTTTTGGGAAGAACTAAAAATGCCTCTGCAACCAGGTAATGAAATAATTGTGATTGAGAAATCTATTTGGGAATAAGAATTGCTCTTTCTTTCTACCCACATAATTTACTTACAATGCACCATTTGGTCAGGGTGCCTGGGTGGCTCAGTCAGTTAAGTGTCCAACTATTGGTTTCCACTCAGGTCATGATCTCAGGGTTGTGAGACTGAGTCCTGTGTTGGGCTCTGCACTGGGCATGGAGCCTGCTTAAGATTCTCTCTCTCCCTCTGCCTCTCCCACCCCTCTGTCTCTTCCTCCCTGTCTAAAAAGATTTTTTTTTTTAATGCACCATTTGGACTTACAAGTCATAATATAAAATGTGAGATTAATGTCACATTTGTGTTTCACAGTTATTTCACTATAAGATTATATTTAGGAAACATTTTAGGAAGTGTTGCTGTATGTTCTTCACTGTGGAATTTCCTATATTAAAAAGTGTTGCTGAATCCTCAAAGCTATTTGGATCAGATTATAAAACATATAAAAATTTTCAGGACTGTCTGTAAGTAATTAAGTGATTAGATATATAGATCAAAGGCCATATAGTCTTGCAACATTTGATATTGTGTATCAGTTCCCAGTTTCCATTGCTGAGCAATGAGAAGCCTCAGTCAAATAACTTTATTTCAAATCATTGTTACTGTTCCAGATCACAGCCTGCATCCAACTCTGCTTGATGTATGTCTTTTACACAATTCCCATTCCAGACATCATTGCTTACATGATTGCATACTAACAACAAAAAAATGACAATTGCAACTCTACCTAGCATCTGTTTTATTTTTCCACTTAGCACACTTTTCCTAACATCTGTTTTTCTTTAACCAGATACAAACAACACAGCATGGTTCTTGTTCCTATCAACACACCTGGAGTAGAAATAATAAGACCTTTGTCAGTTTTTGGCTACATGGGTAAGTACTCAACCAACACGAGCATGCATTAGCAAGCAGGACGATTGGAATATGCAGTAAGGCTGAAGGGAACAGATAACGTTATAATGTAGAAGATGTGTTCTAAAAATCCTTTGGTGCTGACAACTGTCTTAGTATAAATGCCAGTGGAACTCAGAGCAAATAAAGAGAAGTGATGCAGCACTGGACCTCATTTTGTTTACTTTTGGGAAAGGGTAGATTGTATTCAAGGAACAGCGACTAAGACTGCTGCGTCTGTCATCCAGGAGAATGGATTAATGAAATAGACTTAGAAAAATAGTAATCCACAATAAAATTCACTTTTTTTTTTTGTAAGAGAGAGAGAATGGAGGTAGGGGACAGAGGGGGAGAAAGAGAATCTTAAATAGGCTCCACGCCCAGGGCGTAGCCCAATGAGGGGCTTGATCTCACGACCCTAAGATCATGACCCAAGCCAAAATCAAGAGATGGATGCTTAACTGACTGAGCCACCCAGGCACCCCAATAAAATTCATTTTTGTCTTCAAGTTTAGCTTTCTTAACCAATCAAACTACAAAAGCTATTACTAAGAAATGAGTTTTGACTGATTTGAATGCAAAACTTTTCCTTCCTTCTGTCCTTTGGGTGGAATTTCTAAAAAGCAAGGATACCTTTGTTTCCTGCCACCCACCTCAGGCTCATGTTCATTGTTCCCTTGCTGCTCAGGTCATTCACTCAGCAAGTATTTATTGAGGGCTGACCACTGTTCTAGGTGCTTAGAATACATTAGTGAACACAATAGGCTAGGATCTCTGCCCTCACCAAGCTTACATGCTAGGGGAAGGAGACAGTAGCAATAACTATTATAGCAAGTATACTGTATATTATATTTTAATTAATTATTATATTAATAATTATATTAATTATTATAGTATCAGTATATTATAGCAAGTCAGCAGGTAAATGCTATGGAAAAGTTTATTGAACCTGATCCACGTGATCTTCTGTGGTGACTCTGGCTTTCTCTTTATTGTTGAATATGGCTAATAAAAATGTTCAAGTAGCAGATGTAAGACTTGGAGTTTTTATAGAACATTTGACATCACCTTCCATAGGATGCAGCTATAGAATACACCCACAGATTAAGTGTAGTTTGCAGGATGGTGAGGAACAAGCTCACTAGAGCAAATTGTGCAGTGGGATTTGTTAGGCTGCAGAGCAATGGCCTGAAGACCCCCAAAATGGGTTTATAATTTAAGTTGCCTGGAAATCACCTCCATTGCAGAACCTGTGTTTGAATTTTCTGTGAGACAAATTCACCAGCACCGTCTCCAACTCCCATGCCCAAGGCCAAAAGAAACAGTTGTGGAGAAGGTTGATTATTGTCTATTCTGACAGGAAAAGGGTGTGGAATTAGCATGAGATTATCTCTAGAACTTGATGGGGGGGGGTGGGGAGCACGAGGAGGGGTAGGCGGTGTGATGTAAAGACAAAAGTATTCCCAGTCTCCATGAAATGCCAGCATTTCCAAGAGATAAACACGTAGTGAACAAGCCTGGACTGGGAGCAAACATACCTCAAGGTCCAGTCTCTGCTTTGTCTTGAATGCTCAGCCTGCTCTGTCCCTTCCAGGAGGCTCTTTGCATCTTCAGGCATTGATTTACACAATGATAAAATAAGAAACTTGAATTACATTACTCACTTTCAATTTTTGAACTGTTGGAACCTTTTTTTTCCCCAAGCAAAATTTTCTATGGAAGCCCATATATTAAAAATCTCAAAGAAGAAGCAATAATAAAATAATAATAAGATAATCTGATTGGATCTGTGAAGTCACCTTCCATTTTAGTAACTCTACAACTTCAGAAAATGAATTTGAAACTCTAGATCAAATGATTTCTAAAATCTCATCTAAGTGGAACCGTTGAAGAGTTTTCTGGGCTATGGGATCCTAGGGGTTCAGAACTCAGGGTCTGCCTAGGAATATCCAACATATGAGGCTTTTAAGTCCTACTTCTGAGTAATTTCTTTGAGTAATTATTAATTATATATGAGTATTTTTTTGATCAACTCATTTTGCTCTTTAAAATTATATTTTCTATTTTATAGATAATTTCCATGGAGGACATTTTGAGATCCATTTTAATCAAGTACGAGTTCCTGTCACCAATTTAATACTAGGTGAGATAAGTTAGAAAAATGATTCTCCAGTACTGTGTACTAAAATATTTTCAGGTCTAAATCTGGAAAAGATAGGAAATGTATCTTGATTTAGATATTTTTCCCTCTTATCCCATTTGTAAGGGAACATTTTTTCATGGTGGGTTTTCTTACATGGAGTAATATTTTATTTAAGTGTTTGATGTGGTTTTATATATGACATCAATTGAATACATAACTAAATACAAAAAATGTACAAGAGCAACATACTTTTTCCTAAAACGTGACTTTAGGCCTCTACTTGTTTTAAGAAAGCCTCAATGTACTTTCTGAATTCAAGTTTTATATATAAACATATTAGAAGCTTAAATAACTTTGCATACTGAATGCCTGGAATGACTTCATCCTTTTGCTTATTGGAATCCTACCCAACCTTCAGAGAACATCTCGAGTGGCACTTCTTTCAGAAAGGTTTTGTGTTCTTCACCGCATCCACTCAACAAGCCCCTGCTGCCTGCCAGACCCTCAGGATACAATCTGTCTCTCCTTTGCCTTTCTTTGTTCTCCTCCATATCCCTTATCTCTAGCATCCTTGTCCCCACTTCTGGATTCTGAACTCCTAGTGTAGGGACTATGTCTTATCTACCTTTGTAACCACTGCAGCACTTATAAAATATATGCACAGTTGGTACTCAAGAAACAGTTCTTAAATTGGATTAAAATGTTTAACAATGATGGTTTAAAAAACATAGAAATCAGAATTCCATAAATAATGAATGTTATTATAGAGCTTTTTTCCTACCAGAATGCCATTCTCATTGAGGGGGCAGCTCATCATTTTTCAAGATTTGTGTAAATAACAAAGTGTGGGCTGTGGCCACTTTCATGTTCTCCTTTCTTTCTTACAGGTGAAGGTAGGGGATTTGAAATTGCCCAAGGCCGCCTTGGACCTGGCAGAATCCATCACTGTATGAGAACAGTAGGAGTGGCAGAACGCGCTTTGCAGATTATGTGTGAACGGGCAACACAAAGGGTGGCCTTTAAGAAGAAACTGTTTTCACACGTAAGGATGATTACTTATTTGAATTTATTATAGCCTGATGCACTCTGACCTTGAAACAAAACAGCATTACTTGATCATAGGGAGATCTCCTCTACATAAATAAGATACTTTTTTTCCACAAAGTGTATTTGTCTGTACTTAAATGTAGTTTGATGAGAGATTTTTAACTTGGTAAGGTTAATTCCTAATGTGCTTCAACACAGCACAAAGAGTATGGACAATTCCTTCAACTTTCTCAGACTTGTGTTCTCTAGAGAACCCAGTACATTAGCACTCTGTGGATATGAGAGGGCTGGCATAAGGAAGAGGGATTTGCCTTGTTCTTTGGCTTTCTGAAGGAAATTAGTAATACATGAGGAACTATAGGAAAATAACCTAAAACTCAGTGAAAGGAGAGAGATCTAAAAATGGAATGGACTGCTTCTGTAGGAAGCAAGTTCCCTGTTACTGGAGAAATGCAAGTAGAAATGGGACCAATATTGGTGGGATGTTCATGATTTTTTGAATTCCCATCTATAAATTAAGTACTACGGAGTCTGTTGTTTACAAAGCACAATAAACAATATAGTTACATGTGGGCAATATAACCAAAATTAGAGAATATTTATCAAGAGGGAAAAGAAGTTGTAATTCTGACTTCCTTGGAAAACTTTATAAGTGGGATATTCAAATCATCTCCCAAAAGCCCTTCTAACTTTTAGGAAGGCAAGAAAAATTGTTTTTAAATACTCTGTACTTAGGATTGCTAACATTTTAGTGTTAGGTCAAACTTGGGGTGATAAAATTGTATTTGTGTTTGCTGGACATGGATATTTTAGTACATTGGTCCCCTTGTAAAGTACCTTTGTGAGCATCTTTTAAAATTTCACAGTATATTTTTTACCTTAAATTCCTATAGGCTGTGGGTGTTATGCACAAACAATGAATCATGGAACACTATATCTAAAACTAATGATGTAATGTATGGGGATTAACATAACAATAAAAAAATTAAAAACAAAACAAAACAAAAATTCCTATAGGCTGTGTTTGCTTTTTGTGAAATATTATTCAGCATATCTGTGATTTAGTTGTAACATTGTTCTTACAGAAAAATAAAGCCTGTTTTATGGCCCACACCTAGGAATAATTTGTGGGCAACCCCTTTAGTATATGGTGAGGGCAAGGAGTTCAGCTGTTGGATGGACACTGTGGGAAGGAAGTAAGAAGATGTGAACTTTTGGGACCGTGGATACAACTCCATGCTACTCTGAGTAGGAGCTAAAGAGTTGCTCGTGGCATTAGTTTCCGTTCCTACACTTTTCTCTTTTCAAGATTGCCACCAAACCCTGGAGCAAGATGCAGCGAGGACACGGAGAGGTTGATACACAGACATCTTGAACACATAAAAGCACTCTCCTTAAGTTTCATGACAGATTTTTTTTTTTTTTTGAGTTTGAAATGTATGGTACGCTCTTGTTTTGTCATTGTTTTTTTTTTTTTTTTAATGTTATGTTAGTCACCATACAATACATCATTGGTTTTTGATGTAGTGATCCATGATCCATTGTTTTCGTATAACACCCAGTGCTCCATGCAGTACGTGCCCTCCTTAATACCCATCACCGGGCTAACCAATCCCCCCTCCCCCCTCCCCTCTAAAACCCTGTTTGTTTCTCAGAGTACATAGTCTCTCATGGTTCATCTCTCCCTCCAATTCCCCCTCCCCATATTTCCCTTCCTTCTCCTAATGTCCTCCATGTTATTCCTTATGTTCCACAAATATGTGAAACCATATGATAATTGACTTTCTCTGCTTGACTTATTTCACTTAGCATAATCTCCTCCAGTCCCATCCATGTTGATGTAAAAGTTGGGTATTCATCTTTTCTGATGGCTGAGTAATATTCCATTGTATATATGGACCACATCTTCTTTATCCATTCATCTGTTGAAGGGCATCTCGGCTCTTCCCACAGTTTGGCTATTGCGGACATTGCTGCTATGAACATTGGGGTGCATATGGCCCTTCCTTTCACTACATCTGTGTCTTTGGGGTAAATACCCAGGAGTGCAATTGCTGGGTCATAGGGTAGCTCTATTTTTAAATTTTTGAGGCACCTCCACACTGTTTTCCAAAGTGGCTGTACCAACTTGCATTCCCACCAACAGTGTAAGAGGGTTCCCCTTTCTCCACAACCTCTCCAACATTTGTTGTTTCTTTCCCTGTCCATTTTTGCCATTCTAACTGGTGTAAGGTGGTATCTCAGTGTGGTTTTGATTTGGATTTCCCTGATGGCTAATGATGATGAACAGTTTTTCATGTGTCTGTTAGCCATTTGTATGTCTTCTTCAGAGAAGTGTCTTTTCATATCTTCTGCCCACTTTTTGACTTGATTATTTGTTTTTTGGGTGTTGAGTTTGAGAAGGTCTTTATAGATCTTGGATACCAGCCCTTTATCTGTAGTGTCATTTGCAAATATCTTCTCCCATTCTGTGGGTTGCCTCTTTGTTTTGTTGACTGTTTCCTTTGCTGTGCAGAAGCTTTTTATCTTGATGAAGTCCCAAAAGTTCATTTTTGCTTTTGTTTCACTAGCTTTTGGAGATGTATCTTGAAAGAAGTTGCTGTGGGCAATGTCAAAGAGGTTAGTGCCTATGTTCTCCTCTAGGCTCTTGATGGATTCCTGTCTCACATTGAGGTCTTTCATCCACTTTGAGTTTATCTTTGTGAATGGTGTTAGAGAATGGTCGAGTTTCATTCTTCTGCATGTGGCTGTCCAATTTTCCCAGCACCATTTATTGAAGAGACTGTCTTTTTTCCATTGCATATTTTTTCCTGCTTTGTCAAAGATTATTTGACCATAGAGTTGAGGGTCCATACCTGGGTTCTGTATTCTGTTCCATTGGTCTATATGTCTGTTTTTGTGCCAGTACCATGCTGTCTTGGTGATCACAGCTTTGTAATATAGCTTGAAATCGGGCAACGTGATGCCCCCAGCTTTGTTTTTCTTTTTCAACATTTCCTTGACATTTCGGGGTCTTTTCTGATTCCATAGAAATTTTAGGATTGTTTGTTCCAGCACTTTGAAAAATGTCATTGGAATTTTGATCGGGATGGCATTGAAGGTATAGATTGCTCTGGGTAGCATAGACATTTTAACAATGTTTATTCTTCCGATCCATGAGCATGGAATATTTTTCCATCTTTTTGTGTCTTCTTCAGTTTCTTTCATGAGCGTTTTGTAGTTCCTAGAGTATAGATCCTTTACCTCTTTGGTTAGGTTTATTCCGAGGTATCTTATGGTTTTTGGTGCTATTGTAAATGGAATCGTTTCTTTAATTTCTCTTTCAACAGTTGCGTTGTTAGTGTATAAGAAAGCAACTGATTTCTGTGCATTGATTTTGTATCCTGCCACATTACTGAATTGCTGGATGAGTTCTAGTAATTTGGGGGTGGAGTCTTTTGGGTTTTCCACATAAAGTATCACGTCGTCTGCGAAAAGAGAGAGTTTGACTTCTTCTTTGCCAATTTGAATCCCTTTTATTTCTTTTTGTTGTCTGATTGCATGACAGATATTTTTAACACTGTACTAGAGGGAAATTTCCCACCTGCTTTTTGTAAGTTAATGTATCAAGCAGAACAAGCCTGAGCTTTTCAAAAATATGCCTCCCTTCACTGAAAACTTCTTGCATTTGGCACAAAGAAAATGATCTGGCAGAAGCAAAGGAGATGTGGAGCCATGTCATAAACAAAAATCTGAGCCAGATTTTTTTTTTTTTTTTTCAGTTTGTGTAAGTTACATTCCATTTCCCTGAATTTGGAGACTCTTTCCAGCTGCCTTCTAAATTATTCCAGGCACTAAAGCAAAAAGTTCTGTATCAAAATAATGTCTTAGTAAATAAATATGGCAACTCCTTAGAGCACTCAGTTTCTGCCCACTGAATGCTCTTCAGCAAATCTAGGGTTGGTAGAGACCCAACGAAGAACACTTTCCTTTATTCAAAAGCTAAGAAATAAATGTATTTGTGATCTGTTCATGAAGTTATAATCACCTAGCTTTACAGTCATCACAAAGATATTTACTGCTGGGGCTTGTTTGGAGTTGTTACCTTGTTTCAACCTCCAGAGGCATCCAATAGACTCAAGTGTAATTTGAGCCACAAATGTAATTTAAAATTTTCTAGTAACTGAACATTAAAAAAAAAGGCTTTAAATAAAAAAAAAAATTCTAGTAGCTACATTTTTTAAAAATAAAAGAAATGATGAAATCGATTTTTATAATCTATTTTATTTAACCCAGTATATCCAAAATGTTATCATTTCAACATGAAATCAATATAAAAAGATTAAGGTATTCTTCATTCTTTTTTAAAAACTACTGATTTTTCTAAATTGGGTGTATATTTCACACTTATGAAACATCTCAGCTCAGACGAGGCGTATTTCAAATGCTCAGTAGCCACATGTGGTTATTAGCAGCTATCATATTGAATGTCACTGTTATAGGGAAACTGATCAAATATCCACTCTTTAAGAAAGGTACTAGAGCAAACATAACCAAGCATAAAAATGACTGTGGAAGGTTAATGTGGCTCAAATAATAGCACTGTAATTGGCTGCTGGTCAAACTTAACAAATACTGTTCTCCACTGTAAACAACAGTTCTGTGACTAGGAATGGGAACAACAACAACAACAAACCCTTTATGGCCAACCAGAAGCATCTGTCATTGTTTCCTGAGTTTCACTGCTGAATCCTGAAGTTTGGTTGCTTGTGGGATTTATGATAAGGTTTGGTCTCTATATTCTCCACTTACCTCCCCACTTCTCTTCCAAGTTCTGACAAATAGAGAAAACTCACTAAGACAATTAAGAAGCAAGTACCAATTTTTTAAATTAAAAATTTTATTTTGAAATCATTGTAGATTCACATGCAGATGTAAAAAGTAATACAGAGAGATTCCTTATACCCTTCCCTAAGTTTCTCCCAATGGTAACATCTTGCCAAACTATAGTACAACATCAGAACCAGGATATTGTCACTGATATATTCAAGATATAGAACATTTTCATTGCCACAAGGATCCCTTATCTTGTCCTTTCATGGCAACACCCCCTTCCTCATTCTCATCACCTCCTTATCAACCCCTGGCAATCTTTAATCTGTTCTTCATTTTTGAATTTTATCATCTCAAGAATGGAATCATACAATATATAAACTTTTGGGGTTGGTGTTTTGCACTCAGTGTAATTCTTTGGAGATTCATCCAGGTTATGTGTATCAATAGTTGGTTCCTTTTTTATTACTGGGTAGTATTCCTTGGTATTGATTATCACAGTTTAACTGTTTACCTGATGAGGGATATCTGGGTTGTTTCCTGTCTGTGGATGTTACAAATAGAGATCCTATAAATATTCACATATAGGTTTTTGTGTGAACATGTCTTTATTTCTGTGGGATTAATGCCCAAGAATGCTGGTCATATGGGAGTAGCTTGTTCAGTTTTTAAAGAAATCACCAAACTCTTTTCCAGAGTAGCTAAACTATTTTTCATTTTCACCAGCTGTGTATGAATGATCCACTTTCTCCACATCCCCACCAGCATATGGTGTTGTCACTGTTTGGTTTTTTTGTTTTTGTTTTTGTTTTTTTTAAGCCATCCAATAGATTTATAGTGATATCTCATTGTGGTTTTAATTTATATTTTCCTAATGGCTAGTCATGTTGAACATCTTTTCATGTGCTTATTTGCCGTCTTATATCCTTTGGTTCACATCTTATGCCCGTGTTCTACCCGAATTTTGAGTGTGTGTGTTATTTTTTAACTGTTGAGTTTGGAAAGTTTTTCATATATTCTAGATAATGTCCTTTGCCAATGTTGACTTGCAAATATTTTCTCCCTCTCTGTAGCTTATCTTTTTATCCCCTTAACAGGGTCTTTCACAGACCAAAAGTGTTTCATCCTGAGGAGCTCTAATTTGTCAGTTTTCCTTTTATGGATTGTGTTTTTAGTCTCAAGTCTGGGAACACTTTGCCTAGCCCTAGAGCCTGAAGATTTTCTCCTATAATTTTTCTCTAAAAGTTTTACATTTGAATCTGCAATCTATTTTGAGTTAATTTTTGTATATTTCTTTGCCTATGGATGTTCACATGCTCCAACACCATTTGTTGAAAAGGCTATCCTTCCTTAACTGAATTGTTTTCACACCTTTCTCAAAAATCAGTCAGGCATATTTGTGTGGGTCTGTTTCCAGGTTCTCTGATCTGTCCTTTTATCTATGTCTTCCCCTCTGCCAGTACCACACAGTCTTGATTACTATAGTTATATATCAGTCTTGAAATCAGGATGACTGATTCATCTCACTTTATTCTCTTTCAAAATTATTTCAGCTATTCTAGTTCCTTTGCCTTTCCATATAAATTTTAGGATAATCTTATCTTCAAAAAAAAAAAATCCTCCTGGGATTTTGATAGGAATTGTGTTAAACCTATATATCAGTTTAGGAAGAACTGACATCTTTATTATGTTGTGTCATCTAATCTGTGAACACAGTATGTCTCTCCACTCATTTAGCTTTTCTTTGATTTCTGTTACTGTCTATGTGCAGCTTTCAGCATACAAATCCTATGTGTGTTTTGTTACATTTACATCTAAGTATTTTAGTTTTTTGAGTGATTATAAATGATATTGTGCATTTAATTTCGGTCTCCATGTGTTCATTACTAGTATATATAAATATATGTATAAGTATATATAATATATAACTATATATAAATATAATTGATTTTTGTATGTTTATCTTGTATTCAGCAACCTTGCTGAACTCACTTAGTTTTGTAGATCGGGTTTTTTTGTAGACCATGATGTTATCTGTAAATAAGAGAAAGTCTTATTTCTTCTTTTCAGATACATATATATTTTGTTTCCTTTTCTTGCCTCATTGCACTAGCTAAAACCTCCAACACTATATTGAATAAGAAAGAGGAGAGTGAATTATCCTTGCTTGTTCTCAATCTTAGAGGAACATTAAATATAATGTTAGCTGTAGGTTTTTTAGATATTCTTTGTCGAGTTTCCCTCTATAATTAGTTTTCTGAGAAGTTTTATCTTTTATCATGAATGAATTGAATTTTGTCAAATAATTTTTCTGCATTGATTTATACAACCATGCGATTTTTCTTCTTTAGCCTTGTTAATATGGTAGAGTACATTGATTGATTTTCAAATACTGAACCAGCTTTGCATCCTTGAAATAAACCCTACTTTGTCATGGTGTGTAATTGTTTTTTATATTTTGCTGAGTTCTACTTGCTAATGTTTTGTTAAGGATTTTTGCATGTGGATTCATGAAGGATGTTTGTCAGTAGTTTTTGTTTTTGTTTTTTGTACTGTCTTTATCTGCTTTTGATATTAGGATAGTATTGTCTTTACAAAAGGATGTGGGAAGTGTTCCCATCTCTTTTACTTTTTGAGAGAGATTGTCTAGATTGGTATTAATTACTCTTTAAACATTTGGTAGAATCTCTAATGAAACTATTTAGGCCTGGAGATTTGGGGTTGGAGGGGTAGTTTTTTGTTTTTTGTTTTTTTTTTAAGATTTTATTTATTCATTTGACAGAGGTAGATACAGTGAAAGTAGGAACACAAGCAGGGGGAGTGGGAGAGGGAGAAGCAGTCTTCCCACAGAGCGAGGAGCCCGATGCGGGGCTCGATCCCAGGACCCTGGGACCATGACCTGAGCCGAAGGCAGACGCTTAACAACTGAGCCACCCAGGCGCCCCGGGGTAGTTTTTTAAAGATTAATTTCCTTAATAGTTACAGGGCTATTCAACTTATCTATTTTATATTGGATGAGTTGTGGTTGTTTGTATTTTTTGAGGAAGTGGTCCATTTTATCTAAGCTGTCACATTTATTGTTTAGAGATGTTCACAATAATCTTCTGTTACTCTATTGATGTCTGCAGGGTCTTTAGTGATATATCCCCTGTTTCATTCTTGACATTAGTAATTTGTGCCTACCTTTTCCTTTGTTAGTCTTGCTAGAGGTCTGTTGCTTTTACCGATCTTTTCAAAGAATATAAAATATATTAACTATTAATTTACAAAACAATAAAATATAATTGTTATATTAGGGCTTAATATTAACAAGATATTCGTTTCATTGATTTTTCTCTTTTTTTGATTTTATTGATTTCTGCTCTTTATTATATACTCCCTTTTGCTTTCTTTGTATTTATTTTGGTTCTTGAAATGGTAGTGTGGATTACTGATTTGAGACTTTTCCTCTTTTCTAATGTGTGTTTTTTAAATTTCCCTCTCAGTACTGCTTTACCTGTGTCCAACAAATTGTGATATATTGCGTTTTCATGTTAATTCAGCTCAGTGTATTTTTCAATTTCCTTTGAGATTCTTCTTTGACACACGAATTATTTAAGAGGTGTGTTACTTAGTTTCCAAGTGTTTGGAGATTTTCCTGTTACTCTGTTCTTAATTTCTAGTTTGATCCCATTGTGGTTACAGAAGAAACTGTATTATTTCATTTCTTACAAATTTGTTGAGATTTGTTTTATGGCTCAGGATATGGTTTATCCTACTATATGTTTGAGGACACTTGAAAAAAATGTGTATTCTGTTGTTGGGTGGAATGTTCTATAAATGTCTATTAGATCCTATTGCTTGATGGTGTTGTTGAATTCCTCTATATTCTTGCTGATTTTCTGTCTAGTTGTTCTGTCAGTAGTTGGGAGAGGGGTATTGAAGTCTCCAGCTAGAATTGTGGATTTGTTTACTGCTCCTTTCATTTCTATCAGTTCTTGTTTTACATATTCAGCAGTTCCATTGTTTGATACATACACATTTAGGATTGCTACTTCTTGATGGATTTACCCTTTTATCATTGTATAAAGACCCTCTTTGTCTTTGGTAATTTTCTTTGTTCAGATGTCTGCTTCATCTGAGAGTAATATAGCTAGTCCTGCTTTCATTTGATTATGTTTGCATATTACATATTTTTTTATATTACATATTTTTTATTTATTTTGTTTTGTTTTCAACTTGCTTATATCATTATATTTGAAGTAAATTTCTTCTAGTTGGCACTTAGGTGTGTCATGTTTTTTAATCCACTCTATCAGTCTTTGTAATAATTCATGTTATGGCTTAAGTGTGCCATTTAATTTTTTGTTTTGTGTTCTCTGTTTTTCATTTGTTTTCTTTTTCCTGCATTCCTTTAGATTAATTTAACATTTTTAGAATTCCATTTTGATTCATCTACAGTGTTTCTGAGTGTACCTTTTTGTATAGCTCTTTTAGTGGTTGGTCTAGGTATTACATTATAGAAATATATACATATTTGTATAAGTGCATATATTTTATCAGTCTACTGGTGTCCTCATTTTACCAGTTTTAGTGAAGTATAGAAACTTTACCTCCCTTAATTTAAATCTCTTTAACCTTCATTTATAATATAATTGTCTTAAATATTTCTTCTATATAAATTTAAAATGACATCGCAGTGTTACAGTTTTTGCTTTAACTGTTAAACAGTTAAATTTGCTTCAAGAAGCAAAGAAAAACCAATTGTATTTAGCTATATATTTTCGTACTATGTTCATTCTTTCTTCCTGATTTCCTAAGGTTCCTTTTTTATCTTTTCTGTTTAGGGAAATTCCTTTAGCCATTCTTTAAGAATCTACAGGTGACAAATTTTTTGTTTTTCTTTGAGAACATCTTGATTTCTCCTTCATTCCTGATGTATATCTTCATTGGGTATAGGATTCTGTGTTGACATTTCTTTTAGTACTTGAAAAATATCGTACCACTCTCTTCTTTCCCACATACACATTTCCCCTCTAGGTGAGGTGTCATTCTTCTGGCTGCATTTACAGTTGTGTCATTTTTTAGAAGTTTAATTGTGATATGTGTTGTCATGAATTTCTTCAGTTTATCCTGCTCTGCATTCACTCAGCCTCTTAAATCTGTAGGTTTTATCTCTTGTCACATTTGGGAAGTTTTCACCACTATTTCTTTATTTTTTCAGTCTTTCCTTCTTTCTCTACTTCTTGGACTCTGATGACATGAATGTTAGATTTTTTTGTTTTAGTTCACAGGTCCCTAAGATGGTATTCTTTCAAAAATATTTTTCAGTCTATTTTCTCTGTGGTTCAGATTTGACAATTTCTCTTGTCCTATCTTTCAGTTCACTGATTTGTTCCTCTGTCCCTACTGTTTTGCTGTTGAGTCCATCCACTGAGCTTTTTATTTAAATTATTATATTTTTCAGGGGTGCCTGGGTGGCTCAGTCAGTTAAGCATCTGCCTTCAGCTCAGGTCCCAGGGTCCTGGGATCCAGCCCTAGGTCTGGCTCCCTGCTCAGCAGGGGGTCTGCTTCTCCCTCTGCCTCTCCCCCCCCCCGCTCACTGTCTCGCTCTCTCTCTCTAAAATAAATCTTTAAAAAAATTATTTCAGGGCGCCTGGGTGGCTCAGTCGTTGGGTGTCTGCCTTTGGCCCAGGTCATGATCCCAGAGTCCTGGGATTGAGTCCCGTGTCGGGCTCCCTGCTCGGTGGGAAGCCTGCTTCTCCCTCTCCCACTCCCCCTGCTTGTGTTCCCTCTCTCACTGTCTCTCTCTGTCAAATAAATAAATAAAAATCTTTAAAAAAAACTATTTCATTTTTCAGCTATAAAATATCTAATTGGTTTTTCTTTATATCTTCTACTTCTTTGCTGAGATTTCAGTTTTCTTTGATGAGGCTACCTTGCAGAGGGTTTTTATCATGAACAGATGTGTACTTTGTCAAATGCTTTTTCTGCATCTATGGAAATGATCAGACAGTTTTTATCTTTTCTCATTGATGTGATGTATCACATTGATTGTTTTGCAAATATTGAATCACCCTTGCATCCTGGGAATAAATCCCACTTGATTATGGTGAATGATTTTTTAAATGTACTGTTGGGTTCTATTTGCTATTTTGTTGAGGATTTTTGCATCTATATCCATTGGAAATATTGGCCCGTAGTTCTCTTTTTTTTGTGGTGTCTTTATCTGGTTTTGGTACCAGGATGATACTGCCCTATAGAATGAATTTGTAAGTTTTCCTTCCTCTTGTATCTTTTGGACTAGTTGGAGAAGGATGGGTATTAATTTACTATATTCAATAAAATCGGTGAGAGTGAACATCCTTGTCTTATTCTTGATCTTAGGGGAAAAGCTGTCAGTTTTTCACCATTGAGTATGATAGCTGTGGAGTTGTCATATATGGCCTTTATTCTATTGAGGTACGTTCCCACTATACCCACATTGTTGAGAGTTTTTATCATGAACAGAGGTTGAATTGTCAAATGTTCTTTCTGCATCTATTGAGGTAATCATATGATTTTTATCCTTCATTTTGTTAATGTGGTATACCCATTGATTGATTTGCAGATATTGAACCATACTGGCATCCCCAAAATAAATCCCACTTGATTGTGGTTGATGATCCTTTATTGTATTGTTGAATGTGGTGTTGAGGATTTTTGCATCTATGTTCATCAGGGATATTGGCCTGTAGTTTTGTTTTGTAGTGTCTATCTGGTTTTGGTTTCAGCATAATGCTGGTGTTGTAGGAAGAATTTGGAAGCTTTCCTTCCTCTTTCATTCTTTGGAATAGTTTGAGAATAGGTATTAACTCTTCTTTAAATGTTTGGTAGAATTGTGAAGCCATCTAGTCCTGGACTCTTGTTTGTTGAGAATTTTTTTATTATTGAATCATTTCATTACCAGTAACCATTCTTCCTGATTCATTTTTGGAAGATTGTATGTTTCTAGGAATTTATCCATTTATAGGATGTCCATTTTGTTGGCATATAATTGTTCATAGTAGTCTCTTCTAATTCTTTTTATTTCTGTGGTGTCAACTGTTCCTTCTCTTTCCTATTTTATTTGGGTTTTCTCTGTTTTTTTTCTTGATGAGTGGCTAATGGTTTATCAATTTTATTTCTGCTCTGATCTTTATTATCTCCTAACTTCCACTAACTTAGGGCTTTATTTGTTCTTTTCATAGTTACTTTAGGTGTAAGATTAGATTGTTTGAGATTTTTCTTGTTTCTAGATCTATATTACTATAAATTTTCCTCTTAGAACTGCTTTTACTGCACTCCATAGACTTTGAATCATTGTGTTTTCATTTTCATTTGTCTCCATGTATTTTTTAATTTCCTCTTTGATATCTTTGTTAATTCATTGGTTGTTTAGTAGCTTGTTGTTTAGCCTCTACATGTTTGTGTTTTTTCCTTTTTTTGTTGTTGTTGTAATTGATTTCTAGTTTCATACCACTGTGCTTAGAAAAGATTCTTGATATGATTTAAATTTTCCTAAATCTATTGGGACTTATTTTGTGGCCTAATGTAATCTATCCTGGAGAATGTTCCATGTGTACTTGAAAAGAATATATATTCTGTTGTTTTTGGATGGAGTGTTCCCTGTGTATTGTTAGGTCCATTTAGTCTAATGTGTCATTCAAAGACACTGTTTTTTTGTTGACTTTCTGCCTCAATGATCTATCCATTGATGTAAGTGGAGTGCTAAAGTCTCCTACTATTGTTGTATTATTGTCAGTTTCTCTTTTTATGTCTGTTAATATTTGCCCTATGTATTTAGGTCCTGCAGTGTTGGTTGCATAGATATTTATATCTGTTCTATCCTCTTGTTCAGTTGATCCCTTTATCATTATATAATGCCCTTCATCTCTTGTTATGGTTTGTTGTTGTTTTTAAGTAGGCTCCATGCTCAATGTAGGGTTTAAACTCACAACCCTGAGAGTCACATGCTCAAAGGACTGAGGCAGCCAGGTGGCCCAACAGTTTATTTTTTTTTATTTTCTTTTTTTTTAAGATTTTAGTTATTTATTTGAGAGAGAGAGAGTGCACGAGAAGGGGGAGGGGCAGAAGGAGAGAGATAAGCACACTGCCCACTGAGCAGGAAGCCTGACCCAGGGCTCAATCCCAGGACTCTGAGATCATGACCCGAGCCGAAGGCAGATACCCAACCGACTGAGCCACCCAGGCACCCCCAGTTTTTGTTTTAAAGTCTATTTTGTCTAATTATTGCTACACAGCTTTTTTTTTTTTTTTTTTTTGACTTCCATTCACAGATAATATCTTTTTCCACCACTTCACTTTCAGTCTGTATGTGTCTTTAGGTCTGAAGTGAGTCTCTTGTAGGCAGCATATAGATGAGTCTTCTTTTTTGTTTTGTTTTGGTTTTTTTTTTTATCCATTCCATCACCCTATGCTGTGATTGATTAGAGCATTTAGACCATTTACATTTAAAATATTTACTGATATGTTCTTATTGCCATTTTGCTAATTGTTTTCTGGTTGTTTTTGTAGTTCTTGTCTGTTCCTTTCTTCCTCTCTTGGTCTCTTTCCTTGTGATTGGTGACTTTTAAAAGTTTTCTGTTTTGCTATGCTGCCCCTACCCAAACCCTCAGCTAAATAGAATAGACTTTTATTGGGGGTATTTTTCAAAAATTTATGTCTGTGCTCACAGGCATTTTCAGTTTGTTAACTTTTTCAGCTCCAACTCTGGGATGTATTAGAGAAAAAGAAAACCCAGGGAACTCACTACCATGTTGTTCTTTTAGCTTAGCCAGTCTGCTTCCTTCTCTTTACCTATCAGAGTCTTCCAATGTTTGTTTTATAAATAACGCCCAGGTTTTTAGTTGTATTCAGCAAGAGGAATAGGGAAAGGTGCATCTATTATTTCATCGTTCTGGAAGTAGAAGTCACTGGAAGTAACAACATTATTAATCTATGTAGGCACCTATAAGCTACATTGCAGAACTCTCTGGGAAAAGCTGGATTGGGGAATGGGTCTTGGAGCTGAAGTGGAGGCTCCCTGACTCCAAATGTGGGCCTTGGAACCCACACATTCAGGCATGTGTGCAGAGCATATAAATTTAACAACTTAGATGAAATGGACCAATTTGTCAAGATTCATAAACTACCAAAACTCACTGAAGGCGAAATAGAGTATTCTACAACTATTAAAGAAGTTGAATTCATAGTTTAAAAGCTCCTGAAGTAAGAAATGACCAGGCCCAGATGGTATCACTGGTAAATGTTACTAAATAATTAAAGAAGAAATAACACCAATTCTATGCAATCTCTTCCACAAAGTAGAAATAGAGGAAATGCTTGCCAACTCATTTTATGAGGCCAGAATAGCCCTAATCCAAAACCAGATAAGAACAAACTAGACCAATATAGATGCAAAAACCTATTAGGAAATAAAGTCCAGCAATATATAAAAAGAATATTATACCACAACCAAGTAAGATTTATCCCAGGAATGCAAGGCTCATTCATATTCAAAAATCAATTACTAAGAAAAGTAATTATTGTAATCTGCCATATTAGCCTGAAAAAGAAAAAGTACATGATCATGTCAGTTGATCCAGAAAAGCACTTGACAAAATTCAGTATGTATTCCTAATGGAAAACTCTCAGCAAACTAGGAATAGAAAGGAATTTATTCAACCCAATGCGGAGCATCTAAAAAATTCTACAGCTAACATGCTTATGATGAAAGACTAAATGCTTTTCCCCCAAGATTAGGGACAAAGCAAGGATGTTTACTCTAACCACTCCTATTTATCATCATAGAGGAAGTCCTAGCCAATGCAGTGAGTCAAGAAAAAGAAAGTACATATAGCTGGGGGAAAAAAAGAGGTAAAACTGTCCATGTTCACAGACAACATGATTGTTAGAAAATCCTTAGGAATCTACCAAACAAAACAACCTTCCCAGAAATAATAGAGCTTAGCAAAGTCATGGGATACAAGATCAACACACAAAATCAATTTTTTGTCTATATACAAGCAATGAACAATTGGAAACTGAAATTTTAAAAATGCTATTTATAATACACTTTTAAAAAGGCACAAATCTAACAAAACGTGTAGTATCCAAATGCTAAAAATTTTAGAATTGATAAAACCTAAATAAATATAAATACTGTGATTGTGGACTGTTAGACATATAGTAAAGATGTCAGCTGTCCTCAAATTCTTCTACAGATTTAATGTAATACCAGTCTGAATCCTGGCAGGACATTTTTGTGGATATAGGTAACCTGTCCTAAAAATTATGTGAAATGCACAGAAACTAAAATAACAAAAACAATTTGAAGAAGAAGAAAGTTGGAGGCAGATCACTACCTAATCTGAAGACTGTGTGGTATTAGCAAAAGGAGAGACACATAGGTCTTTGGAACAGAACAGAGTCCAGAAATAGACTCATAAAAATATGAGTCAAACAATTTTTTATATAGGTACAAAGCCAGTTCAATGGGGAAAGATTAATCTTTATAGTAAATGGTGTTGGAATAGTTGGACATTCATAGGCAAAAAAAAAAAAAAAAAAATGAACCTTGTCCTAAACCTCACACCTCATACAAAATTTAACTCCAAATAAATCATAGATCTAAATGTAAAAGGTAAAGCTATAAAACTTTTGGGAAAAAAAAAATAGGGATAAATCTTTGTGACAAGATTAGGCAAAATGTTCTTAAGACATGCACCAAAAGCACAACCCATAAGAGAAAAAGTTGACAAATTGGATATCATTAAATTTAATCACATTTGTTCTTTGAAAGTCACTATTAAGAGAATGAAAATGTTACAGACTGGGAGAAGATATTTGCAAATTGCCCATGGGGCAATTGACTTGTATCCTTAATAAAGAGCTCTCTAAACAGCAGTAGGAAAACAATCCAATTTAAAAAGTGGGGAAATGACATGAACAGACATGTCACCAAAGAGAATATATAGATGGCAAATAAACCCATCAAGAGGTGATCAACATCATTAGTCATAGGGAAATGCAAATTTAAACTACCATGAAATAGCTCTGCATACTGTTAAAATGACTAATACATAAAAAAAAAAAATACAGTACCAAGTGCCAATGGTTTGGAGAGCAGTTGAAACTATTATACACTACTGGTGGGAATGCAAAATGGTACAATTGGTCTGGAAAACTGACAGTTTCTTGTAAGCATTTACCAGATGATCTAGTATTTCCGTTCCCCACAGCTGCTTTAAAAAATGAAAGTATAGTCATACAAAAACTTGTATGCACATGATTGCAGAAGCTCTTTTAATAATCACCAAAAACTAAAAACAACCCAAATATCCTTCAGCAGGTGAATGGATAAACAAAATGGTACATCCTTACAATGGAATATTACTCATTGATAAAAATGGACAGTTGGTACACAGAACAGCTTGGTCAGTGATACTCAAAAGCATTATGCTGAAAGAAGCCAGTCTCTAAATACATACTACATGATTCCATTTATATGACATTCTGAAAAAGGCAAAAACTATAGTGATTGATAACCCATCAGTGGTTGTGAGAGTTTAGGGGTTGGGGAGGGTGTGACTAAAAAGGGGCAGCAGCTCTAAGGGGAGATGGAACTGTTCTGTATCTTGATTGTGGTTACAGCAATCTATACATGTGGTACAATTCATAGAACTGTTCACCAAAGGTAAAGGTCATTGTTGCTAAATAATAACACAACAAAGGATTGCTGCACCTTCCCCACACTGACATTGTCCTGGGGGTCATCTCAATTGTCTATAAGCAAGTTCACCATCAGACAATTATCCAAGTTTCAATGAGACTATGAGATTAGCATTCAGGAGGGCCAGTGAGGAATGTTAGAGCAATAAGATGGTTGCTCAGTTCAGCCATCTTGACCGTCAGACATCAAGATATCCAAAATAAATTATTTTTCTGAGCAAATAAAATGTCTTTCTAAAGTCTGGCAGTGTTAACTTTAGCATTGCACAAGTACGTGGTTGGCTGGTATATATCAAATGAATTAACTCTTCCATTAAAAAACAGAGTAAGGCTTAGGAAGAGTCCTTGGCCTAGAATGTTTCACCAAGCTACAAGGTCGTGTTAGATATGCACTCATGCCAGCTTAGCCACTCCTCCTTTTTGCTGCTCTTTGCTCCCCTGCAGGAGGTTGTGGCTCACTGGATTGCTGAAAGCCGCATTGCCATTGAGAAGATACGTTTGTTGATCCTGAAAGCCGCGCACAGCATTGACACTCTGGGCTGGGCTGGCACTAGGAAGGAGGTGAGGCCCCTTGGACCACTGTCTGCCAAGCCTTCTTCAGTTTCTTTCACCCACTGGGCATTTCAGGTTTCGTGGTGCCTTGATGGCACTCAGAATATTGAAAACAATTTCTGTGATTTGGGTTTCAAGATTATAAATATATGTCACTTGCTAGTTTTCCTTTCACTTGCCTGCTTTAGGGAATGATTTTCAGGATATAGAATATCTTCAGCGTTCTCGAGATGCAGCAACAGGGAGGAGGGAAATCCAAGACTATACAGACTTGGAATTATACCCACTATGTCACTTTCTGCCATGTGGCCCTGGGCAAAGTATCTGACCTTGCTACCATGTAGTATAAATGCTTCGTAAAAGATGCGTCTCATCTCCTATCTTTTTATGTTTCTGGCTTATATGGAGTAAGATTGTAATCATTTAATTCTAAAAACCAATAAAAATTGCTAAGAGAAAACTGATTAATGAAGGCTCTTGAATTCTTTTTATGATCCCTAAGGTGATGAATGTGATTTATCAGCCGCCTTAAATCCTTTTGGAAACAAGGCAAGTCATAAATAATAAAATATGATTTGGAAGAGATATCTCTTTCCGGAATGTCTATATTGACTGAAATATGGCCATTATTAGCCTCATTACAACGGGTCTCTTTGTTGGCTTCCATCAAAGATCCTGTTTGAGTGATGAATTCATGTGGGAAAGTTCCCTTGTCTCATTTCACAAAGAAAATACAGATTATATCAAATTCTGCCACATTGTGTATTGTCTAAGAAAGGAACATTCTTTTTATATCTTGCTAATGTAGATTGCGATGATTAAAGTGGCCACCCCTCGGGCCGTCTGCAAAATTATTGACCGGGCGATCCAAGTGTGTGGAGGTGCAGGTGTTTCCCAGGATTACCCTCTGGCTAACATGTAAGTAGATGTCACTTAGTAATCATCTACATTTGACAGGCTTGGAATGGAATTAAAAATCTACAGCTGCCTTGACCCTAATTGTTTCACAAGGAAAGAAAGATACTAAAAGTACAATTCAAGGCTAAATGAGGTAATATAGGTACCCAGCACCAATAAATAGTTGCTCTTATGATTACAGTTATCATTTCGCTCAATGATGTCAACTTTTACACCAAGGGGGTCCATTGGGGTTCATGAGCTAGTGAGGAAATGGCACTGGGGGTTCACCCTGAAACCAGAATGATCATGCAGGAGCACAGATGGCAGAGGGCACCCAGAGCCAGGCTTGGGTATGTCCTTAGGACTGTTTGCCACCTCCACAGGGATGCCTCAGGCCAGTGACCATCTCCTGTCCAGATTCTGGTTGCTGGGAGTCAAGGAACACTCTCCAGTGCCCGTCACCGCACAGTACCCCTGCCACCTTCTCTCCCACACTGGAAACAGGAGTCTGGTGCCCCACCAGTTTTCCCATCAATTTTTAACCATTAAGAACTAAATATCTAGTACTAAATATGTATAATATGTAAGTATTACATATTTATACTTCACTCCCTGTGGCTTACCTAAGATATCTCTTAGTTCTAGCAACTTCTAGAACCCTAAAGCAAACCAAGACTGAGATTAAGCCCATTGCACTGAGCCATTTAAGATTCTTCTCCCCAAAGTGAGAACTTTTGGTGGCATTTCACGTGCCCTTGGACTTACTTTCCTTGATTCTCTTTGTGCTCTTATCACTGCCTTGGCAAGATTTCAAAAATGAATAGTCTTGGCTTAGAGTCAGAGTGACTGACGTTAAAGTATGTTCCTCGTTGATAACTCCTGCCATTCCTGCTCCTTTTGTTTTTCCAGGTATGCCCTAACGCGGACTCTGCGCTTAGCAGACGGGCCCGATGAAGTGCACCTCTCGGCAATCGCAGCGATGGAGCTGCGGGACCAAGCTGGAGGCATGAGGTCCAAGGTGTAGGAGGCACCTTTACACACACTTCACGGGCTCTAGCATTTGCACCAGTTTGAGCACAGAATTAATTACTCATTTTCAGTAAACATTTGAGCATCTGTTTTGATCACTGGGTTTTGTAATTTCAAGGGTCACAAAGGTTTAAGTTAAATACAAAATTCTATAGCTGCCATCATTCAGTCTACTACCTATGTGTTTAGCCTTTATTTTTAAAACATTCAACTTGTAAAGAAATAATGAAGTAAACTGGAGAGCTAAAGCATAGGCATAAAAATATTTTCACTTTTTGATTCCCAGGATCTGTTCCATTTAAATAATATTCAAGGAGTTACTGCTCTGTAAAAAATATAGTGGGATGTCCTTTCTAACACTGGTTGTAGGGGGTGGCTTAACACTTTGTAGTACCACAGTGTTTGCACTGGAGAAAGGTGCATGACTGACTGAAACATTTTAGAATTCATATAAACCTCTTCATAATTCAACAGAAAGCATTTATACATAAAATCTAAATGCAGTTTAAAGTTTACTAGAAAACATGGCATATTATGAGAAAACATAATTAGGAAGGTTTTTAATTATGTATAATATGTTGATGAAAACAGTGGATAGTTTAAGCTACAAGAAAGTTATTTAGTTTTGAGAAGAGATTACAAACCATCTGTTCTGAATGCCATCCCGTTAGTATCAACACTCTAAGCAAACATCCTGTGGCTCTTTAAATCAGTGCTGCCCAATACAATGGCCACTGGCCACATGTGACTCTTGAGCACTTTAACTGTACCTAGTGCAACTGAGGAACTTTTGATTGTTTAAAATTTTAATTAAATATCGATTCTTAACTCAGTTACTAGAAAACTTTTAAGTATGCTCACAATAACTTGGATATGTGAATTGACTTTTTCAAATGTAAATTTTATGAAATCTAAATATGGAGCAAGTATTTTGGCTGGAAATTTAGCATCCAAATTAAGAAACAAAGTAAGTGTGAAATACGTACCAAATTTTGAAGACTTAGTGTGAGAAAAAGGTAAAATATCTCATTAATACTTTTTAAGTAGTGATTACATATGGAAATGATAAAATGTGGATGTAAGGCATACCTTGTTTTATTGTGCTTCACTTTTTGCACTTCTTACAAATCAAAGGTTTATGGCCACTCTGCATCGAGCAACTCAGCACCATTTTTCCAACAGCATTTGCTCACTTCATATCTCTGTGTCCCATTTTGGTAATCCTTGCACTATTTCAAACTTGTTCATTATTATTATTTTGAATTGCTGCAATCTCATGATAAAACTTGAACGGATGAGGAGTCACTTCTTACGGATGAGCACAGAAAGTCGTTTATTGAGGTAGAATCAACTCCTGGGGAAGATGCTGTAAAGATTGTTGAAATGACAGAGATTTAGAATATGATATAAACTTAGTTGATAAAGCAGTGGCAGGATTTCAGAGGTTTGACTCCAATTTTGAAAGAAGTTCTGCTGTGGATAAAATGCTATCAAATAGCATCACAGAGAAATAGTTCATGAGGAAGAGTCAATTTGTGCAGCAAACTTCCTTGTCTTATTTTTAAAAATTGCCCCAGCCAGGCCAGCCTTCGGCAACCACCACCCTGGTCAGTGAGCAGCCATCAACACCGAGGCAAGACTCTCCACAAGCAAGAAGATTGTGACTCACTGAAAGTTCAGGTGATGGTTAGCATATTTTTTTTCAGCAAAAAAGTATTTTTTTTAAGATTTTAGTTTTAGGGGCGCCTGGGTGGCTCAATTGGTTAAGTGTCTGCCTTCAGCTCAGGACATGGTCTCAGCGTCCTGGGACAGAACCTGGGTTCTGATTCCTGCGTGTCACATGGGCCTCCTAAACTCCTAAATTTGCCTTTGATCCTTAACCTTTCTGCATCTCATTTTTCTTTCTGTACCCTGGGATTAACTATTAAATCTAGAGGACCCTTACCTACTGAGGGTTTATTGTGACAATCACTGAAGCCATGTAGAAGCACTCAGGTATTTCTGAACCACAATATTTTTATAAGGTATCCTCATTTGAAGCAGATCAAATCTTATAACCCAAGCTATCGAACCTTATTTCTAGTTTTAAAAGTTGTGACTTAGAAGAAATTAGGATTGTTTCTGAACAATTAAAATTAAAGGTTATGTGTGGTACTTATAATTTTGTGATAATTTTTTCCTGTGCCTTTGAGGAAAACTGGCTAAATTGCTGGTTGACTTATTTCAATTCATCTATTTTTATCTATGTCTGCCATAAACACAGCCATCCCTAAGGCAATTCACTCCATGTGGCCGATACTCACTTCTCTGCCCTACCTTTCATTTATTTAGATACAACGTTATAAAGAATAGTAAGGGTTGTTTTGAAAAGAAAATTCCAGTCTCCAAAGAATGAAAAGATCAAGGGATGCTTTGCCTCAGCCACGGTGAACAGCCACGGTGAACGAATGGACTGACTCTAAGGGTGGGAGCTCAGAGCCATTTCTAGGATGTCGTCAGGCTGTCCCCGGGAGTCACTGCACAGCAGTACACCCGGGACAGTCAGCCAGGCTTGCCGTGCTCCCTGGTTCCGAAAGGACAAGTTGCCCTCTATAATAACCACCCGGCAGGAGGGCAGGAAGAAGGAGAGCTCACCAGGCAGTGCTTTACCCAGCAAGACCTCGCCAAGATTTGCATGTGGTCAGCAGCAGGGAGGACGGGCCCGTGACAGCCTGGCAGGGAAGTTCCCAAGAGGCTCCCGACAAGAGCGGTCGTGGAAGTTGTGGCAGTGCTTGTCCTGGAGTGTAGCCAGTTAAGGATCTCTTTGAGAGCTGATATTTTAACATTGGAAACATACAGCAGAAAGTATAATCATGAAGGAGTAGATTTCCTCATCAACCTGTGATTATTTACAGAGGCTTCCCCCAGGTCCGCATCACCCCAGCTCTTCCGGAACTGTGGTCTACTTACATGTCCTAGGCATGCCCATTTTTTGTCCAGGAGAACCAGAGTGCGTGAAAAGCAGCAAAGTCCTTGGCAGCATTTAAGTATTTTATTATTTTTTTCAATTATTTTTACTTCAGGTTTTCATTTAAATTCTGGTTAGTAAAAAAATAAATTCTAGTTAACATATGGTGTAATACTGGTTTCAGGAGTAGAATGTACTGATTCATCATTTATATATAACACCCAGTGCTCATCACAACAAGTGCCCTCCTTAATGCCCATCACCCAGTTACCCCATCCCCCACCCACCTCCCTCCATCATCCTCGGTTTGTTCTCAATCCTAAAGAGTCTCTTATGGTTTGCTGTCCTCTTTTTTTCCACCTTCCCCTATGTTCATCTGTGTTGTTTCTTAAATTCTACAAGTGAGATCATATGGTATTTATCTTTCTCTGACTTGTTTTGCTTAGCATAATACTCTCTAGATCCATCTATATCATTGCAAATGGCAAGATTTCATTCTTTTTGATGGCTGAGTAGTATTCCATTATATACATATACTACTTCTTCTTTATCCATTCATCAGTTGACAGACATTTGGGCTCTTTCCATAGTTAATTTGGCTATTGTTGATAATGCTACTATAAACACCGGGGTGTGTGTGCCCCTTTGAATCTGTATTTTTGTATCCTTTGGATAAATACCTCGTAGTGCAATTGCTGGGTCATAATTGCTGGGTCGTAGGGTAGCTCTATTTTCAACTTTTTGAGGAACCTCCATACTGTTTTCCAGAGTGGCTGCACCAGCTTGCATTCCCACCAACAGTGTAGGAGGGTTCCCCTTTCTCCGCATCCTCACCAACATCTCTTGTTTCCTGTGTTGTTGATTTTATCCATTCTGACTGGTGTGAGGTGATATCTCATTGAGGTTTTGATTTGGATTTCCCTGATGCCAAGTGATGTTGAGCACTTTTCATGTGTCTGTTAGCCATGTGTCTTCTTTGGAAAAATGTCTGTTCATGTCTTCTGCCTGTTTCTTAACTAGATTATTTCTTGGGTGTTGAGTTTGATAAGTCTTTATGGGTTTTGGATGCTATCCACTTATCCAGTATATCATTTGCAAATATCTTCTCCCATTCCATAGATTGTCTTTTAGTTTTGTTGTTTCCTTTGCTGTGCAGAAGCTTTTTATCTTGATGAAGTCCCAATGGTTGATTTTTGCTTTTGTTTCCCTTGCCTCTGGAAACGTGTCTAGTAAGAAGTTGCTATGGCTGAGGACGAAGAGATTGCTGCCTGTGTTCTTCTCTAGGATTTAGAAGGTTTCCTGTCTCACATTTAGGTCTTTCATCCATTTTGAATTTATTTTTGTGTATGGTGTAAGCAAGTGGTCCAGTTTCATTCTTCTGCATGTTGCTGTCCAGTTTTCCCAACACCATTTGAGACTCTTTTCCATTGGATATTCCTTGCTGCTTTGTTGAAGATTAATTGACCATAGAGTTGTGGGTTCATTTCTGGGTTTTCTATTCTGTTCCATTGATCTATGTGTCTGTTTTTGTGCCAGTACCATACTGTCTTGATGATTATAGCTTTGTAATAGAGCTTGAAGTCCAGGATTGTAATGCCTCCAGCTTTACTTTTCTTTTTCAAGATTGCTTTGGCTATTTGGGGTCTTTTGTGGTTCCATACAAATTTTAGGATTGTTCTAGCTCTGTAAAAAATGCTGGTGGTATTTTGATAGGGATTGTATTAAATGTCTAGATTGCCTTGGGTAAGCATTTAAGTATTTTTTTTTTTTTTTAAGATTTCATTTATTTGAGAGAAAGCACGCGCGGGGGGAGGGGCAGAGGGTGAGGGAGAAGCAGGCTCCCCACTGAGCAGGGAGCCCGATCCCAGGACCCTAAGATCATGACCTGAGCCTAAGGCAGACACTTAACCGACTGAGCCACCCAGGCACCCCAGCATTTAAGTATTTTAATAGAAAAGTTGCATAAGGCTTGCAAAAAGAAAAAAAAAAAACTTTTCTCATCGTTTCATGAATTAAGCTACAACAGATTCTGGGAAGTTCAGAAGGAAGGCACTTTTTACCTAGGCTTCTGAAGGGATTTAAATTAGTAAAGGTCTTAAATAAATGATATTATAAGGTGAAATGTATTTAAGAAAATGTCTGCTATGGACAAATGCCCTCTTTCAATCAATCAAGCCAGGTAGCCTTGGCCAGGCTTCTTTCATGGGCATTTGATGATCCCTTCCCAAGGAGCAGAGTACAGGGGGTGCAGACCAATCAGTGGGCCCTCCTGTTAGCACTTTGGGCCAGTGTTTGTCTGGTGCAAGTCTTTTCCACCATTTCTTTTGCCTGAATCACCATGGTAGTCTGATTGGGCTTCTAGATTGTTCTCACAGCAGTCAGCGTGACCCTCTCAAAATGTTTCAGTGGCTTTGCATCTCATTTAGAATAAAATCTGGAGTCCTTGTCATGGCCAACAAGGTTCCATCTGAGCTTGTCCCCTGACACCATCTGAGCTCATCCCCGGGGTTCCCTCCCTTCATCATGGCTTCCTGTCTGCTGTTCCAACATGCAACCCCAGCCAGGCCTCTGAGGCTTGCTTCTATATACTGTTTTCTCTGCAGAAATCTCAGCCCCTGAGATTTCCAGATGCCTGCTCACAAGTCACCTTAGCAAAGAAAGACTCCTTTCTTGACAACTTGCTCTAAATTAGCACCACATGTTCTGTCATTCTCCACCTCTGTATCTGCCATTCTCTTCTCACAGTACTTAACACCTGGCATATTTCCTATCTACGTATTTATGGTCTGCTCACTATCATGTAAGCACCACTTTTCCCTTCCTATAGTCACTTATTTCACCTATTTTGTGTACTGGGGTTCTCCTCAGTCCTTGGAACCACGCCTGGCCTCTAGTAAGCACTCAAGAAAAGGATGGATGGATGGATGGATGGATGGATGGGATGAACTGGATGGATGGGCATGGATGACCCCTGATATGCAATTGATGAGGGGGCAAAGCATTTACATATAGGCCTGCAGATGGATCAGAGCAGAAGCTTAAGCTCCGGCGCATGAACTCCGGCGCATGAACAGAGACCTAGAATGGGTTACAGGTAGCTGAAGAGGACTTGGGTGCCCCAGCAGTGGGAGGTGCATAGCAGTTTGGGCAAACCAGGTAATGAAATGTTTGATGAGTATTTAACAATCCAGGGGAATGCACACACTTTTGAAATTTTCCTGCTTTCCAATCCAATCTAATCAGCCAGAGTGCTGTGACCAGCTCTCCATACAAAGGGAGGTGAGGACTCCTAAGAAAAATAAAACCACTGTTGGTGATCGCTAGAATTTCCAAGTTTCCAAGTAAACAGGATTCTGGGAAATGTCCTCACTTAATTCAGGGCAAAGAGCATTTAGGGTTTGTGACCCAACCTCAATATTTTTCTTTCTCTTTTTTTCAATATCTCTCATGTGTTTATCATGAAGAAAATCCACACACATTCTAGTATAAGTGTGTGGTGTGATAAGCTCTGCAAAACAAGGGCTTTTCTCTGCCTTATCTTCACCGAAAACGTGTGAACAAAGGGTGATTATCCTGGAGTGCTGCCTCTCAGGATAGCATTTCAGCAGCACTCCTTCCCTGCTGGGCTGATGGCTGCCACCACCCCAGTGAAAACTGTTTCACTTTTTCAAAATGGGTGAAGGTGGAGATGGCAGATGCCTCTTTCCCCCAACGCCTTACCTCTGACTTCAGTTTCTACCATTCTTTTTCCTTACCCCAATCAACCACATTGGTCTTCTGCTGTTTCTCCAGTATCCCAGATTTTTTTTTCTTAAATTAGAAGTATTTGTTTCTTATTAAAATAGGGTCTTCTCATGAGGATGGAATGTGCAAGAGAGGCTTCCTGGCTTTTCTCATCCCAGCAGGCTGAGGCTCTCCATTCAAAACTTTTCTCCCTGTCTAGGAAGGAAAGTTCCCCACCTACTCCTGGGAAATTAGGCTACTCTAATTTTACTTTTGATTCTTTGCACGCATTAAGGGAAAAAAAAAATCAAAACTATTAACAGGCTATCTGTCCCTAAACACATATGGTCAGTCCAGGGGTGGGCCTCAAGTCCCCATCTCCATGTGCTGGCCAGGATTAGATGGTACCCTAGAAATAAGGTGTTCCTGGCTAGGGATCAAAGAAGACCCTAGCTCCCAGTCACCTGGTTGAAAACATGCATAGCACCTTCAATGAGAGTCTGAGATTCCCTCTTTAGCAAGGAGTACTCTGGGTATAGTAGGGCAGGGCTCTGGCCACAGGTGGTATCTGGTCTAGAAGCTACTTACTCCATTTCCTAATCCTCTTGAGATTCTTTAAGTTGACAAGAGTGAACGCAAATTCCAAAATGACACACCAAGCTATACAAGGCTGTAGAAGTCATTAAGGCAACAGTCTCCCCAACTCCATGCACAGAACTCTGACCCCACCATCCCCTTCCTTTCACCCTTCAGGACCACCTAGTCCTGCCCAACACTTCTCCTCAGTGGCAGCTTCCAGCATGCAGAAGCCCTGAGCAGCCTTCACCCTCACAAGTTAGGAGTGGCCTACTCAAGGAACTTTATGCCAACTTCAAGTCCAAGGTCTTACCTCAAGCTCTCTGCACTTGCTTTTCTGTTTGCCTAGAAAACTCTTTCCCCACCCCATATTCTCAAGGCTTGCTCCTTTCCTGAAAATGTGACATTCTAGGTTTTCCTTCTGTGATCATCCCATGAAAATTTCTATGCCCTTCCAACTCTCTCTCTCTCTCTCTCTCAGCTTACCCCCATCCCCGGTTTAGTTTTGTTCTTAGAACTGTCACCATGTAACATACTATATATATATATTTTTTTATTTGGCTTATTGCCCCTTTTCCCCCACTAAAAAGTATGCTTTAGCAGAGAGAGATTTTTGTTTTGCTCACTGCTCTACCCTTGGTATATAGGACAGTGCTTGAAGCATGCATAATAGATCCTCAATAAATATTTGTTGAATGCATGGAATTCTTCCAGCTGCAGGAGAGCGGGGATCCCAGGAAGTTTGTTTAACCTCTATATCAGAAGTGTGATAGCATAGGCTCATGTTTGCTCACCAGCCATACGGATGCTTAAAAGATCTAAAGCTAAGCTTCTCAACCCTAGCTGAGCATCAGAATCCCCTGAGGAGCTTGATAGAGACTCAGCTGCCCCAGCGACTGTGTGACTTCAGTGGTAACAAGGTATACCAGGGATTTGTGTGAAACAAGGGGTCGAGGGTAGAGACTCACTTCCTGATCAGGTATGTTAGGGTGTTTGGCTGTAAACACCAGAAAAAGACTGGCTAACGCGAGCAAAAGGGAATTTGTTAGGTGGGTGTGGACGTGGAAGATTAAGAAGTCTGAGGATCTTGCCAAGACACACACAGGTAGGAGAAGCAACCCCTGCCATGGCTTACCTTCCTCCAGGCTACCCACCGTTTCTCTGTCCTTGCCGTATGTGCTTGGGCTCCGAGGAGCATTTGGTTGGACAAACTCAGGTTACACTTCCACCCCCAGCCTGTCCTCGAAAAGGAAGAGAGAAGGGAAACATAATTCAAGCCACATGTATAATTTTAAATTTTCTGATGCCACATTAAAAAAAGTAAAAAGCAACATGTGAAGTTAATTTTAACAATATACTTTGTTTACCCTAATATATCCACATATTACCATTTCAACATGTAATCAACATAAAAAAATTATCAAGATATTTTATGCTTTTCCCCCCAAAATCTCTAGAGTATATTTTAAATTTACAACACATCTCAATTTGGAGACTAAATTTTCAGTGGAAGTACATGAAAAGTTAATTGTATGTAAATTTCCAAAAGTTTACAGTTAAAAAAGTATTTTCACATATTCAAATTGTTCCAAACATATTTAAAATTTTTCAAAAACTGAATTGAGCATCAGTTTTTAAATAAGTTAGAGGGAGGTCCAAGATGGCGGCATAGGAAGATCCTGAACTCACCTCCTCACATGGACACACCAAATCTACAGCTACATATGAATCATTTCCTTCTGAAAAAGATCTGAAAAAATAGATGAACTGCTGTCTACAACAAAGAATAGAAGGACCACATCAAGATGGGTAAGAGAAGCAGAGGCATGGTTGGAAAAAAAACAAAAACAAAAAACCACCCCCCAGTGTGGTGACCCACAAGAGGGTGGGATCTGGAGGAGTGAGGGGTTGGTGCCCCACATTGGGCACCCCAGAAAGTTCTGAGTCCCCAGAACATCTGGCTTGGAAAGCCAATGGGACTGATTTCTTGGGGTCCCAAAGTGCTAGAGGAAACTGAGATTCCCCTTTTAGAGGGCTGACATGCAGCTTCACTCACTCTAGACCCAGTGGAAAAAACCAGCAGTTGAAAAGCACCTAGACAATGTGTGAGGGAGATTCACATGCTAATATGGAGGCATCGGCTGGAGGATGTCTAGAGGGTCCTGGCACTGCTGACGCCAGAGAATGCCAGCAGTTGCAACGGTCTCCCACTCCCAGCCTAAAGTTGGCACAAATGTACAGACAAGGCACTCTCCTGCTACACTGCTGAAACCCAGGGTGACACAGAGTAAAGGTATTTTCCCTCTGCCTTTCTGAAGCCAGCAAGTATGGCCCATCCCCTATATTCTCCAGCTGCCTCACTAAAGCCCACAGGCTTACAAAAACCACATAAGGGGATGCCCCTTGATTGCGTGACCCTGGTGGCCGAGATGGCTGGTATCCCGGAGCTCCACAGGACTATTAGAATTAGAAAGACAGTTGTTGGCAGTCCACCACCCCCAGGGCACTGCACAGACAGCAAACTGAAACACAACTCCAGTCTTCCTATAAAAAAGGCCTATTTACAGGGCGCCTGGGTGGCTCAGTCATTAAGCGTCTGCCTTTGGCTCATGTCGTGATCCCAGGGTCCTGGGATCAAACCTCGCATCGGGCTCCCTGCTTAGCGGGAAGCCTGCTTCTCCCTCTCCCACTCCCCCTGCTTGTGTTCCCTCTCTCGCTGTGTCTCTCTCTCTGTCAAAAAATAAATAAAATCTTTAGGAAAAAAAAAAGGTCTATTTACTTAGCCTAGAGCTTCAACCTCAGGGACAGGCTGAAGGATTCCCATACATCTGGAGGCTAAGAAGGCACTATCAGGGAGATACCATCCTTGCACACCCCTCGGCCTTGCTACAGCAGGTGAGAATTCTCAGAAAGGAGATTATACACTTGTCTGAAGCCCCAGTTTTTTGCAACTGTCGCCCTAGAGACACTTCTGGATCTCTTAGTCTGGAGGCGAACAGGAATTACAATTGCCCCACAAGACTCTACATATTTGTATATTTTAAAAGCTGCTGCCTGAGGTCTGGCTTCTGATCAGCCTAAAACTGGGTGCTAAGATTCCTTTTCTTGGATCATTGACAGGTCTTGACATACTCTCAATAATAGGCACATATCAAGAATAAATAGGTGGTTTAGATAATTACATAGGTTCAAGAGACAACCAGGAGCTTGAACAAGGTTGAACAAGAACAAGAAGGATCATCATCACACAAGGGCCCTCCTTCAAGACTGAGAGAAGTAGCTGTTTTGATTAATACATAGAAACAAACATGGAGAGTCAAACAAAATGAGGAAACAGAGATATGTTTCAGAGAAAAGAAAAAGACCTTAATGATATGAAGATAAGTAATCTACCTAAAAAGAATTCAAAGTAAAGGTCATAAAGATGCTCACCCAACTCAGGAGAAGAATGGATGAACACAAATGAGAACTTCAACAAAGAGATAGAAAATATAAGTACTAAACAGAAGTCACAGAACTGAAAAGTACAATAATTGAACAGTGTATTTACACTAGAGAGGTTCAACAGCAGACTAGATGAAGCAGAAGAATGGATCAGGAAACGGGAAAACAAAGCAGTGTAACTCACACTAAACAGCAGCAAAAAGAAAAAAAGAATTTTCAATTTTTTTAAAGGATTTATTTATTTTAGAGAGAAAGAGAATGCATGAGTGCAGTGGGGAAGGGCAGAGGGAGAGAACGTCCCTAGCAGACTCCTCACTGAGCACGGAGCGGGGCTCAATCTCATGACCCTGAGGTTACAACCTGAGCTAAAACCAAGAGTTGGATGCTTAACCCACTGTGCCCTGTGAAAAAAGAATTTTTTAAAAAGTGAAGATAGTTTAAGGGATCTGTGGAAAAACATTAAGGAAAATAACATTCACATTACAGGGGTTCCAGAAGGAGAAGAGAGAGAAAAAGGGGCAGAAAACTATTTAAAGAAATAACATATGAAAACTTCCCTAACTTAGGGAAGGAAACAGACAACCAGGTCTAGGAAGTCCAGAGAATTCCAAATAAGATGAACCAAAGAGAGCCACATTATAATTTAAAAAAAGACACATTCGAGATGCCTGGGTGGCTCAGTTGGTTAAGGGTCTGCCTTTGGCTCGGGTCATGATCTCTGGGTCCTGGGATCAAGCCCCACATTGGGCTTCCTGCTCAGCAGGGAGTCTGCTTCCCTCTCTCTCTCCCTCCCTCTGCCCCTCCCCACTGCTTGTTCTCTCTCAAAAAATTTTAAAAAAAGATATAATTAAAATGTCAAAAATTAAAGCAGCAAGAGAAAATTTTTTTTTACATACAAAGAAAACCCTATAAGGTATGAGCAGATTTCTCAGCAGAAACTTTGCAAGCCAGAAGAAAGTGGCATGACAGTCAAAGTATTAAAGGAAAAACTGTACAACCCAGAATACTCTACCCAGCAAGGTTATCATTTAGACTTCAAGGAGAAATCACGAGTTTTCCAGAGAAATAAAAAATATGGGGCACCTAGGTGGCTCAGTTGGTTAAGTGTCAGACTCTTGATTTAGGCTCAGGTCATAATCTCAGGGTCATGAGATTGAGTGAGCCCTGCGTCAGGCTCCATGCTCAGTGCCAAGTCTGCTTGAGATTCTCCCTCTCCCTTGCTCCCCACTTCTAAAATAAATAAATAAATAAATAAAATCTTTAAAAAAAAAAAACAAAATAAAAAACTAAAAGATTCATCACTACTAAACCAACCTTACAAGAAATATTAACGGGATTTCTTTAAGCTGAAAAGAAATGGCATTATTTAATAACAAGAAAACATATTAAGATAAAAATCTCACTGGCAAAGGTAAATAGTAAAGATAGTGGGTTAATCACTTTAAAGCTACTAATATGTTAAAAGACAAAATTAATCAACTAAAATTACAATAATTACTTAAGGGATACATTTAAAAGGATGTAAAAAGTGACATCAAAATGGGCGCCTGGGTGGCTTAGTCGTTAAGCGTCTGCCTTCGGCTCAGGTCATGATCCCAGGGTCCTGGGATCGAGCCCCACGTCGGGCTCCCTGCTCCACAGGAAGCCTGCTTCTCCCTCTCCCACTCCCCATGCTTGTGTTCCTGCTCTCGCTGTGTCTCTGTCAAATAAATAAATAAAATCTTTAAAAAAAAAAAAAAAGTGACATCAAAACATAAAATTTGGCGTAGGGGAGTAAAAATCTAGAGTTTTGGGGTGTGTTCAAATATGTTACCATACCTTAAAATAGATCATTATATACCTAGGATGATATATGTGAACCTCATGCTAATCACAAAGCAAAAACCTATCACAAATACACGAAAGAAAATGAGAAAGGAATCTAAACAGAACACTAAAGAAAGTCGTCAAACCACAAGAGGAAAGAGAAAAAGGAAAAGAAAGGAATGAGGGGAAACTACAAAAATAGCCAGAAAACAATTAATAAAATGACAGTAGTACATACCGAACGATAATTAAACCGTTGCTGAGAAGATGGCAGAGTAGGAGGATGCTAAGCTCACCTCTTCCCACAGACACGTCTAGATAACAGCCACATCAGTACACCCAGCCTAGAAAATGACCAAAAGACTGGCAGAACAGACTTTCCATAGCTAATCATAGAAAGGAGGCCATATCGAAAAGGAGGGCTGTGGATGTGGTCAGAAACCAAACTCCCAGCAAGAATAGCCACAAACAGGAGGAATAGACACCACAAGCACAGAGCAGGGAGAGAAGAAGACCCCACCCCAGGCACCCAGGCACAGAGGACCTGCATTGAGAAGATAAGTCCCCATACTATTTGGCTTTGAAAACCAGTGAGACTTAAGGGTTTTGTTTTGTTTTTGTTTTTGTTTTGTTTTACAACCAGCAGGGCTTAACTCCAGGTACTTTAAAAATCAGTGAACTTGCCTCTGGCAGAGCCAGTGGGCAATAGGAAACTAACCCCCCCCCCCCACCTTAAAGAAACTGCATAACAAACAACCTACCAAGATACAGCATAGAAGCAGTAGTTTGAAAAACACTGGGGTATTCACAAAAGAGATTTATTTACTTATCTCAGAAGTGGTGCTGGAGGGGCAGGGATCTTTAGGAGACTTCTCTATGAAGAAAAGAGCTGGTGACATTTCTCTGCCCTACCTCCTCCCAAGCCTAGATAGCTGGACTTCTGTAGGAACCAGCACGAACACTCTCTACCTGCCTTACTAACACCGTGCAACCTGCCCCTGCATTCTCCTGCAGATCGGCCCCATCCAACCCCTTCCCCCCAACTAGGCAGGAGTCCCTCCAAAGTGGCTCCTGTTGTGTCTCATCCTTCAAGCAGCTCTGGAAGAGACCAGCAACATTCCAAAGTGACCCCTGCCTTGGAGAGAGGGGAAGATAGCCACATATTCCAGTTTGACTGTAGTCACAACAGCTGAACCTTCTCAATAAATTCAAAAAGACTGAAATCACATCATGCATCTTTTTTTTTTTTTTAAGATTTTATTTATTGGGCGCCTGGGTGGCTCAGTTGGTTAAGCGACTGCCTTTGGCTCAGGTCATGATCCTGGAGTCCCGGGATCGAGTCCCGCATCGGGCTCCCTGCTCAGGAGGGAGTCTGCTTCTCCCTCTGACCCTCCCCCCTCTCATGTTCTATCTCATTCTCTCTCTCAAATAAATAAATAAAATCTTAAAAAAAAAAAAAAAGATTTTATTTATTTATTTGACAGAGAGAGAGACAGTGAGAGAGGGAATACAAGCAGGGGGAGTGGGAGAGGGAGAAGCAGTCTTCCTGCTGAGCAGAGAGCCAATGCGGGGCTTGATCCCAGGACCCTGGGATCATGACCCGAGCCAAAGGCAGACGCTTAAGGACTGAGCCACCCAGGTGCCCCTCATGCATCTTTTCTGACCACGACAGTATGAAACTAGAAATCAATAACAAGAAAAAATCAGGAAGAACCCAAATAAGTGGAGGTGAAAACATGCTATGAAACAATGAATGGGTCAACCAAGAAATCAAAGAGGAAATAAAAAAATACAAGGAGACAAATGAAAATGAAAACACAACAGTCCAAGGTTATAGCAATACAGGCCTCACTCAAAAAGCAAGAAAAATCTCAAATAAACAACCTAACCTACACCTAAAGGAGCTAGAAAAAGAACAAAGCCCAAAACCCAGTAGAAGGAAGGAAATAATAAAGATTAAAACAGAAATAAATGAACTAGAGATTAAAAAAAACAAAAGAACAGAACAATGAAACCAGGAACTAGTTCCTTGAAAAGATCAATGAATTCATAAACCTTTAGCCAGGCTCATCAAAAAAAGGAGGACTCAAATAAATAAAATGAGAAATGAAGGAAGAGAAATAACAACCAACACCACAGAATTACAAAGGATTCTAGGACAATATGAAATATTGTATGCCAACAGATTGGACAACCTAGAAGAAATGGGTAAATTCCTAGAAATATATCACTTTCCAAAACTGAATCAGGAAGACATAGAAAATTTGAACAGACAGATTACTAGCTATGAAATCGAATCAGTCAGCAAAAAACTCCTAACAAATCCAAGTCCAGAATCAGATGGCTTCACAGGGGAATTCTACCAAACATTTAAAGAAGAGTTAATACCTTTTCTTCTCAAACTATTCCAAAAAATAGAAGAGGAAGGACCCTTTCCAAATGCATTCTATGAGGCCAGCATTACCCTGACACCAAAACCAGATAAAGACACACACAAAAGGTGAAATACAGGCCAATATCTCCGATGAACACAGATGCAAAAATCCTCAACAAAACATTAGCTAACAGAATCCAACAATACATTAAAAAAATCATTCACCACAATCAAGTGGGCTTTATTCCTGGGATGCAAGCATGGCTCAATATTTGCAAATCAATGTGATACATCACATCAACAAGAAAAAGGATAAAAAACCATATGATCATTTCAATAGACACATTTCAAATGTAAAAAAAGCATTTGACAAAGTACAACATCCATTCATGATAAAAGCTCTCAACAAAATAGGTTTAGAGGGAACATACGTCAACATAATAAAGCCATATATGAAAAACCCACAGCAAACCTACTCAATGGTGAAAAACTGAGAGCTTTTCCCCTAAGATCAGGAACAAGACAAGGATGTCCACTCTCATAACTTTTATTCAACATAGTACTAGAAGTCCTAGCCACAGCAATCAGACAATAAAAAGAAATAAAAGGCATCCAAATTGGTAAGGAAGAAGTAGAACTTTCACTATTTGCAGATTACATTATTTATAGAAAACCCTAAAAGCCTCCACCAAAAAACTAGTAGAAATGGTAAATGAATTCAGTAAGGTCGCAGGATACAAAAATCAATATACAGAATTCCATTGCATTTGTATACACTAATAATGAAGTAGAAGAGAAAGAAATTAAGAAAACAATCCCACTTACAACTGCACCAAAAATAATTAAATACTTAGGAATAAACTTAACCAAGGAGGTGAAAGACCTGTACTCTGAAAACTATAAAACACTGATGAAAGAAATTGAAGTCGACACAAACAAATGGAAAGATATTCCATGCTTGTGGATTGGCAGAATTAAAATTGTTAAAATATCTATACTACTCAAAGCAATCTACAGATTCAATGCAATCCCTATCAAAATTCCAGTGGCATTTTCACAGACCTAGAGCGAATAATTCTGCCATTTTTATGGAACCACAAAAGATCCCAAATAGCCAAAACAAAGAAGAATAAAAATGAAGGTATCGTGCTTCCTGATTCCAAACTCTACTACAAAGCTACAGTAATCAAAACAGTATGGCATAAAAAACCAGCAACATAGATAAATGGAACAAAATAGAGAGCCCAGACATAATCCCTGTATATATGGTCAATTAGTTTACAACAAAGGAGGCAAGAATATACAATGGGGAAAAAACAGTCTCTTCAATCAATGGTGCTGGGAAAACTGGACAGCCATATAGAAAGAATGAAACTAGACTACTGTCCTATACCATACACAAAAATTAACTCAAAAGGGATTAAAAATTTGAATGTAAGACCTGAAACCTACAAGAAAACATAGGCAGTAAGCTCCTTGACATTGGTCTGAGCAATATTTTTTTGGATCTAACTCCAAAGGCCAGGGAAATAAAAGCAAAAATAAACTACTGGGACTATATCAAACTAAAAAGCTTCTGCACAACAAAGGAAACAATCAACAACACAAAAAGGCAACCTACTGAATGGGAGAAGATATTTGCAAATCATATATCCAATAAGGTGTTAATATCCGAAATATATAAGAACACACACAACTCAATAACAAAAAACAATCACTTTACAAATGGGCTTTGGACGTGAGCATTTTTCCAAAAAAGACATAGATAGCCAATAGGCACATGAAAAGATGCTCAATATCACTCATCATCAGGAAAATGCAAAATCAAAACCATAGTGAGATATAACCTTACACCTGTCAGAATGGCCAAAATGAAAAAGACAAGAAACAACAAGTGTTGGCGAGGATGTGGAGAAAAGAAAATCATTGTGCACTGCCGGTGGGGATGTAAATTGGTGCGGCCGCTGTGGAAAACAGTATGGAGGTTCCTCAAAAAATTAAAAGTACACATACCGTAAGATCCAGTAATTTCACTACTGAGTATTTACCCAAAGAAAAAAAAAACACTAATTGGAAAAGATACATGTACCCCTATGTTCATTACAGTATTATTAACAAGAGCCAAGATATGGAAGCAACCTAAGTGCCCACTGATGGATAAATGGATAAAGGTGTGGTATAGATACACAGTGGAATACTACTCAGCCATAAGAAAGAGGGAAATCTTGCCATTTGTGACAACATGGACCTAGAGGGCATTATGCTAAGTGAAATAAGTCAAGAAAGATAAATAGTGTATGATTTCACTTATATGTGGAACCTAAAAAACAAAAAAAACAAAACAAATCTCAGACTCATAGATACAGGGGGTGGACTGGTGGTTGCCAGAGGGGAGTGGAATAAGAAGTACAAACTTCCAGTGATAAATAAGTCATGGGGCTATAATGTACAGCCTGGGGAATATAGTCAATAGTATTGTATTAACTTCCTATGGTGACAGATGGTAACTAGATGTACTATGCTGACCATTTCACAATGTATACAAATGTCAAATCACTATGTTGTACACCCTAAACTAATATTATATGACAATTATACCTCAGTGAAAAATTAAGTTAATTAAAATGAAGTAAATAATTCAGTTCTTCAGCTACATTTCAAGTGTTCAATAGTCACACGGGGCCAGTGGCTACTGTGTCAGACAAGCCAGCTTTTCCTCTTTAGCCCACAGTGTGAGAGGCCGCCTTCCCAGTCAAATCACACTCAGTGGGGAAAAGGACTTGGGCATTATTAGAAATGGAGACCAGATGACAAACAGCCAAAAACAACTGTGCCCTATGGCAACTAAGGAAAGATAGTGATTTTATATCTTTTATGTTAGCTGGTGAAGGGAAAAAGTTAAGTCCAGTGGATTTCGTGTATTTAAGGGAAGAAAAAACAAAAACAAAACAACTCAGCATGCCAAGGAATTGCTAAGCATTTCTAGTGTACCAAGGACCTGAGGTAGAACCACTCTTAAAGATCATTTCAGGGAAAATCAGTATTTGTTCAGGGTGGTTAAGGTTTCTGAATAGAGATAAAAGGCTGGCTCTCATATTTTGGAAGAGAAAAGTGTAAACTATGAGTCAGAGTCCCCCCCAGGTTGGTGGGAATTAATAACTACCTTGTCGTGGGAAATAGGAGACAACATTTTTACAAAATACAAAACTGTGATCATCAATTTTTCTCTCCCAATTCATCCTCTGCAATATTGTTTATGATGAGGTTTTTGGCATCAGGGAAAATGGTTTCCAAATGTCTTACTTGTTGCATTTTATTTAGTTTAGTCCATAATAACTCCTATCTCTGTCTCCAAGATGCTAAATGAACTTTCTACTATTAAAGGACCAAGCCATGGATAAGGCTGGAGGGAGGGCGCTCTCCCCAGATACAGATGTCCTGTGCGGGGAAGAGCAAGCTCCCCTTCTCCGGAGGGCTGAGGAGCAAATGAGCTTCCTTTCACAGGTGATCGTGGCTGCTGCTTCTCAGGCCAGATCAACGCAGACCCGTTGACCTGGGCAGTCTACCCTCCTCCTTCGGTTGAAGTTAGATTTAAATTCTAAATCCAGTTGAAACCTTTCTGCAAGAAATCTCCTTCCAACCCTTCACTGGACGAGGGGCGCCTGGATGGCTCAGTCGGTTAAGCCTCTGCCTTTGGCTCAGGTCATGATCCCAGGGTCCTGGGATTGAGTCCCGCATTGGGCTCCCTGCTCAGATGGGAGTCTGCTTCTCCCTCTCCCTCTGCCTCTCCCCCCTACTCGTGCTCTTTCTCTCTCTCAAATAAATAAAATCTTAAAAAAAATTAAAAAGATTTATTTATTTGAGAGAGAGAAGAGGGGCAGAGGGAGAGGGACAGAGTCTCAAGCAGACTCTGCACTGAGCACAGAACCCAACTCGGGGCTCGATATCACAACCCTGAAATCATGACCTGAGCCAAAACCAAGAGTTGGACACTTAACTGAGTGTGCCACCCAGGTGCCCCTCTCTTTTTAACCTTTCTTTTGCTGACAGAATTTGAGACAAAAACCACCCAGAAGAAAAGAAGAGAAGCAGAAATAGCTATTCATGGAAGTTTTAACATTTTGCCAGAAGTGGAGCATGAAGGTTGAGGAAATTAAGATATTTCCTTCCTATTTATTGTTAGCTTTGCTGCCCCATGATTCTTTAAAGCGTATTAAATCAAAAGGATTTCTTATTTATATCTAGTTGAAGCAACACAACACTAGACCATCTGGAATTGAAAGAACACTCGATTAGTTGTAGAGCTGAGACAGAAGACACCTGCAATCATGGGCAGCTCTACTGGTCCTTCCTGAGCACCCATGGAGGATGCACTTGTGGACAGCCTGGATGTCCTTGATCTCAGGAGGTGTTCATCAAGCTGACGGGTCACTCAACCCAAAACCCCCACCCATTTGTCCTGGTTAGGGCCAGATTTTTGTCTACCACACAACCTTGAGAAAATTAACTGGTACATAGAAAACAAATATTTTCAAAATTTCTCTTTTTAGATTCTATCTCCACTATAGAAAGCTGAGGACACTATGCAAGACGAGTTTGAAGCAAGTTCAATGAAGAATCTAGAAGTGAAGCAAGATAATAGGTGGGATTTCTGCTCATTTGGGAACTCTAATTCTAGCCCCAAGCCTCACTGGGTCAGATTCTAAAAAACTGGCATTGTTGAAAACACCTAGAAGCCAGGGGAGACTGGCCTGGAGCAGGATTTTGTAACTTTGGAAACTAGCCCACACAGCACTGATTCAGACACAGCCCATGGCTTTACTAATGTTAATTGGTAAAGGTAGCTGTTGGCCGTTAACATCCACTTTGTACCATGTGGATTTGGACTATTAATTTTTTTTTAATCATAAAGAACTGATTTATACAAGCACAGTTTAATTCATTCACCAAATACCACTTAGTGAGTGCCTGTTACATTCTACATATACTGCTACATTCTGGGGGATCTAAAGATGAACAAGACGGACATGATCCCTGCACTCACAAAACTTACTTCCTGTGGAGAGATGGTCAATTAAACAAAATGCTTTAATTTGAGGAGTCCACAACCTCTGGTAGACAGGAAGAACAGGAGGTGCGAGGAGGAGAGAAAAATGTTCTGGGTAGACCCATGTGTGTGAAGGTCTGAGGGAATAGGCTGGCAAATTCTAGAAACAGAATTTCACTATTTTCAAAAGGATACAGAGATAGCAGCACAGATGATCACAGAGGGCCTCATAATCCAAGAGGAGGCACTGGACTTGGTCCTAAGAGTAGTGAGGAGCCATGGGAGGGCATTAAACATGGGATTGAAAAGATCGTATCTGAGTTTTAGAATATTACTCTATGAAGAATGGATTGCATTCAGACTATGTTAGAAGGATACCAGTTGGGATCCTGTTGCACTGATGCAGGGAAGACGTGAGAGGCCTACACAGTGGTAGAGACAGACTGGCCATACATTGAATGGATACTCAAGATATAGAAGCAACAAAATACCATTAAAAGTGGTGTGGTGAAGGACATGCTAAAAGTCAAGGATGATGATCGTGGCTCTGGCAAGGCAACTGGCTAGATTCAAAGGCTCACTTAATGTTACTTAATAGATTTTATAGCTTTATTTTTCGCTTTAAACCTTTGGTGCAGCTGGGATAATATGTGCATGTAAGAAGACGAGGTAGGGGCTCATTATATAGATCCTTTTCTAGATAGGGTGGGGTCTATACATAACAGCTAGCCAGTTTGCTTGATGGATCCATTTCTCCTCTCACCCAAATATACACACTTGCTTAGCCGAAGGGCCATCTTTATCACGTGCTAGTTGTCATATACTTGGACTGATTTTTAAGACTGGTTCTGTTGACCTTTTGTTCACAGTGCCTACTCCAGTTGTTAGTTTCTGTAGCTTTAAGTTCTGGTTGGAGTTATTCCTTATCCATTTCTTTCACATATATTTATAGTATTCTCCCAAATAAGCCATAGAATTATTTTATTGGGACTTAGAGATTGGATTGAGTTTACTTTAGGGACAATGGACACCTCTACGATTTTGAATCATCCTACCAGGAATAAGATGTGTCTTTCTATTCAAGAATTTATGTCCCTCAGTAGAGGGCCAGACTTCGTATAAATCTAGCACATTTCATATTAAGGTTGTTCCTAAATATTTTGTGTTTCTTTTTGTCATGGCAGATAATATTTTTTCTATTATATTTCCCATATATTGTATGTACAAAAGCTGTTTTTTTTAAAAAGCTTTGGTTTTGCTGATTTTAAATTTCCCCTAATATGTATTGATTTTTTTAATTCAGCTTTTAATAAAAGGTGCATATGTCAGAGTTCAAGAATGAAAGCACCATTCAAAGCTAGTTATGAAGCACAGTGCTTTCTCCTCCCCACCCTCCAGTATGCTTGTCTCCCATTCCCATGGGCAACCACTTAAAACCTTTTAATTGGTAAGCATGGCTATCTTCCTCCAAATAATGCAATTATACTACTAATTATCTCCCAGGTTTTTTTGAAAAAAAATTACACACCTTCAGAAAAGTTATATGACGAGTATAATGAACACCGTATACCCTCACCTAGATTTGCATTTGCTTTCTCTCTCTCTCTGCTATTTGAGTTAGTTGCAGACGTCATGGCACTTATCCATAACCCGATGATTACATTTGGGAAATGTGACCTTGACAAAACACTACTATTCATCTATAGTCTGTTATATTGCTACTCCTTGGTTTTTTGTTTTTAGCTTTTGCCATCATCTTTTGATTTCTGCATTTAGAAGATTCAATTGTCTTTCATCTTCTCTTCCCACCAAACATACATACATTCTCTCACACACATCCTGTTCTTTTATTCTCCCAATATAATCATATTGGCATTGTCATTATGGAAGTACCATTCAGAACCTTACCTCACCACGTAACACCACAGCGATTATTCTGCCCTTTGACTCTTCCAAACTCTTCCCTCAGGTATGTCAGTCTCCTTCCTCTCAGTAATACTGAGCCCGGAGACTGTCTATCAGTTTCATCTTCTTGACAAGTTTGTTCCCAGAGTCTCTGAACTGCTCTGCTCTGGGCTGGTCGTGCTCTAAGTCAGCTGCCAGTTCTTGTCTTGATTTATTATCTCTTCACCACCTTCTGGAGAACACCTCCTTCCTTTATTGGTTACCGCACTCAGGGGGAGAACATCTTTCAGGAGCTTCTTACAACACATTCGTGGGAAGTAAAGCTGAGACCTGGTAGGTTTGAAAAGGTCTAAATGTTGTCCCCTCACTTAATTGGGAATTTGGTGGACTCTAGAATCCTAGGCTGGGAAATTATTTTTCCCTTAGACTTTTGAAGGCATCACCCCTTTGTCTTCTAACATTCAGTCCTGAGAAATCCAGTGCTATTCTGATTCTTGCTCCTTTCTGAGAAATGTTCTCTCCTTCTCCTGCCACACCCTGGAAACTTACAGGAACTTCTTGTTTCCATATTGTAAAATTTCACAATGAGGTGCATTTGTAAGGGGTTTTTTTTCATCTGTTGATCTGTTGGGCTGGGTACTCAGTGGCATACTCTTCCTTTCTGGGAATGCTTTTGAATTTTTTATTTTGTTCTCCACCCACCTTAGTCAGCTCGAGCTGCTATAACAAAATACCATAAACTGGTTGGCTTAATTTTCAGAGTTTGGGAAGCTGTAAGTCCAAGATCAAGGCACCAGCAGCTTCGGCAGCTAGGGAGGGCCCTGTTTCTGGTTTTTCACTGTGTTCTCACATGGCAGAAAGACCTCAAGAGAGCTCTCTGGGGTCCCTTTATAAAGGCACCACCCTCATGACCTTATCACCTCCCAAGGCACCACCTCTGATTACCTTTACCTTGGGGGTTAGGATTTCATAGGAATTTGGGGAAGGTGCAGGCACAAATCCATAACATCTCCCTTTCAAAACTCTCTTTCCGGACCTACCTTTGTTGGATAATGGGCCTCCTAGACTGGGCCTCCCCTACTATTACTCCGTCTCCTGTTTTTCCATCTCTTTCTGTTTATTCTGCTTCTTAAGGGAATTTCTTCAATGTTATCTCTCAGTGTCTTCCATTATTTCTCATTTCTGCTGTTTGGTGTTTTTTTGTAAGACCTGATTTTAGTTCTCTGGGAAAAAAATACATTTTTTTTAAAGAGGCATCCTGTTGTTTTGTGCAATGTTTATCTCTAAAGGTATTAAACATGATAGCTTTCTTTTCCAATGTTCTCTTCTTCCTTTATTGTTTTCTACAAATTACCTTTTTCCTTCCTGTTTTGGCCTCGTTCATGCTTAAAATCCTGACTGGAGGTATACACTTGTTGGTATTCAATCTAAGGTTCAACTTCAAAGGTTTTCCATCGTGCTAAGCTGCTTTAGGAATGTCCTAGTCATATGAAGGGTGGGGTATTGTTCAACCCTGTAGCAACTGATAACATTTCCTGCTCTAAACTCAGGACGCACATAAATATTCTGAACTCGTCTTGATCGCTCAGGGATGACAAGACAGTGTCTGGCCAACTCTCACATTTAAAGCCAGGAAATACGCTCCATTTCCTGTCTTGGAATGCTGGGAAACTGGATAGATTACACGGAGGGCTGTTCTAAGTCCTGTAAAATATTCAAGGGTGAGAGTGGGGTTTGAGCTTAAGTTCTGGTTGAAGTAACTTTAGTGAATCTGTGCCCAACTAAATATTTGCAGAATTACTTTCATATGACCTTTTTGAAGACAAATGACTCATTCCTTCACTGACTCAAGTCACATTTTCATAAACTTTTCCATGAAATAAAGAAATTGAGGGCACGGGATTCCTCTTTTCCCGCCCACAGATACTGCCATTTGGCAAGGGCCAGGGAGTGAGGCGAATGTTCCTCGAAGACATTCGATTTCACATATATTGCCACTGGCGTGTAACTGAAAACTCTATATAACACAGTAACCACGTAACCTTGTTAGATAAACCATATACCTTTTCAATGTTAAAAGATGTAAGCATAAACACTGAATCTTATTTATACATGTAACTGAGACTTTCTGTGAACAGTTCTGGAGCCTTTCTTTTCTCTTACAAAGTTATTTTCCTAAACTGGGGGCTTTGTAAATGATGAACATGTACACGTCTTTGGTAAGCTTGGTGGAAAAACAAACTTTTTAAACTGGCTCCCCTAGTTCCTGAATTCATGGGGCCCCGGAACCCACAGTAAACTGGCCTTGCCTTTTACTCCTTCAATCTGGAAGTCAGTGGATGGTCAATAATCCAGATGTAAAGTTTTTTGCTCTAAATGCTAAGTAACATATTAAACATATGTAGTGAAAAAAAAAAAGGCAACAGGAAAGTGTTGATGACCAGGACAGATTCCACAGTGGAGGACAGAAAGTCTGTTTCATGATAAGCCCAGTTACTTGTGGTAAACAATATTGTATCGTACATAATTCTTAGAAACTATCTAGCTCTGGGCTTTTTAACTGGGATTAGAGTGGGACTGAGTTCTTGAATATTTAAAAAATACGTGCTTTTGTACATTTTTGCATGGAGGGCTTATATTATCTTTCATAACATTCCGGGGAGTGAAATATTTCCTGACTGACCAACTCGGGCATTTTATAGAAGAAACCGATGCCCAAGGTCAGAGACCTGAGCAGGGTAGGTTCTGCCTGCCGCGCCAGTGTTCCCCCCCCCCCCCCAGATGCCACCACACCATCCAGGAGTCTGGCACCATATCAGGTGTTACATCCATTGCCTCTTAGCAACAAAACAGCAGGGTAAGGGAGGCGTTAAGGACCTCATTTAAAGTAAGAGGTCGGTCACACGGTGAGGGCCTGGACTGCCGCCTGGATGGACCCAACTCGCTCCAGGACAACTGGCAGCCTCTCTCTTGCTCTCACTTCAACAGACTGGGTGCCACGAGACCGAGACACAGAGAGTTCAACGCCAAGTCCACACAGCCTCTTGGGGTCGAAGTTAACGAGCGTGGACTATTTAGAATCAACATCTAGATCCTTTGGCATCAGCAGTGATTCTGAGATAACCTGGATAATTCAAAACTTAATACATACTTTTTTTTTTTAAGATTTTATTTATTCATTTGACAGAGAGAGAGAGAGACAGAGAGCGCACAAGCAGTGGGAGAGGCAGAGGGAGAGGGAGAAGCAGACCCCCTGCTGAGCTGGGAGCCCGATGTGGGACTTGATCCCAAGACCCTGGGAATCATGACCTGAGCTGAAGGCAGATGCTTAACTGACTGAGCCACCCAGCCGCCCCTTAACATACTTTTAAAAAACCCGACAAACCCAGAAACGCACACTCGGTCCCAGGAGCCAGTTTCTCAGCTCTAAGCCAGTGTCCGTTCCAAGTTTTGGTGTGTGCTGTCGACCAGCAGAGCCGTCAGTCCATACCCCGCCATCTGGACTTTTGCAGGCCAAGGTTTTAGCCCTGGGCTCTTCTTTGGGGAATGGAAGCTGGAGGCTGGTTGCTGCTATCCCTCAGCCCTGCTAGAAATCAACTTCCTGGGCACCTGGGGGGGATCAGTCATTAAGCGTCTGCCTTCAGCTCGGGTCATGATCCCAGGGTTCTGGGATCGAGCCCCGCATCGGGCTCTATGCTCAGCGGGAGGCCTGCTTCTCCCTCTCCCACTCCCCCTGCTTGTGTTCCCTCTCTCGCTGTCTCTCTCTGTCAAATAAATAAAATCTTTAAAAAAAGAAATCAACTTCCCAAGGAATTCTGTATTTTCTAGCTTTTTTAAAAAAATATTTTATTTTTAAGTAATCTCTACACCCAAAGTGGGGCTCAAACTTACAACCCCAAGATCAAGAGTTGCACACTCTACCGACTGAACCAGCCAGGTGCCCCTTCAAACTCTGAATTCTACATTTCATAGGAAGACAATGAGACTGGCTTGACTGTATAAATGGTCTGTGCTTCAGTCTGCGGATGGAACTGTTCATTGAACTCCGTTGCCGGGCATTCTTCTCAATTTAAGTCACTTTCTAGGACTTGCCTCTTGGACCTCATCTGCTGCTGAACAAGCAGCAGCTCAGGGAAGATGTTTTCATTGCAGGAAACAGGTGGTCTTGCTGACTAAAGATCGTAGCATCTCTGACGTTGGAACCAAGATAGTTACTTCTTAGTTAGGGATTACACAGCAACACGACTACTTCTAAAAAGACTAAAACATTACAAATCATTTTATGTAGACCTAAAAGTCCTTGAAATTTGTTTTACCCTATTCCTGATCCTAAACATAATGAGAAAAATTGCTGTTGACAATTGCTGACTTCAAGGCCATTGTCATGCCCCACGGTTCCCAGAGTCCTTTTGCAGCATTTAGTCCTTCCAGCAGCCCTGCCCGCTTATCAACCTTACCGTGTAGATAAGGAAACGAGCTCAAAGGAGTCTTTGCATTCTTTGCTCACGCTTCCTCTGGTCACTCAAAGGGAAGTAGTTGCTTTTTTTTAAGGAGTTTCTGCACCCAACATGGGGCTTGAACTCATGACGTGGAGATCAAGAGTCACATGCTCTACTGACTGAGTGAGCCAGGTGTCCCAAAGAAGTGCTTACACCACATAGGATGCCATGTGGTCCTGAAAATTCAAGCAGGCCATTAAATTTCTAGTCAATAGGTTGCCAGAAATAGACTAAGTTTACCTGTAACATTTTTTTTTCAAACTGCTCTTTCCAAAAGCCTAGTAAAGCTTAGGTAATTAGAGACATTCCATCCTATAATGGAATTTAAAATCAGGAAAGGGATCACAGAATTTCTGGACTGAAAGGGATTCTCCAGCTACCTGGTGATACTCCTCACGTTTACTGGCGAGGGCTCGTTCCCTGTGTTCGTCCCCTGCTCTGCTCCTCCACGTGGGCTGTGTATTACCTGTGTCTTTGAGTTTCACCACCTGGGACCACCTTCCCTGAGACAAACATAACAAATTGATCACACCCCACTGCTATTTTTTTTTTTTTAAGCAGGTAAAGAAATTTATTGACAAAGGTTTAGATGTTTTAGGACTTTCTTGTCCTCCACACAGTCAAGAGAAAATACTGACAATGGATAAACAAAAGGGAAAAGACTCTTCAGCAAAGATCTTCCGGAACTCACAGCACCACTGGTCAAACACTATAATCACTGCTGTCTATTTTTAAACACGGATCTCACTCCTAAATCACAATTAGGCCGGGATGCCCACACCTCCGTCTGGCACTCAGGATGCTGCCCAACCGGCCACTCCCTGGGTCTTAGGCTGGGTTCTCTCTCTTGACCCCTATACACCAACCATACCAGACAACTGCACCTCTCTAAATGTCCTCTACTTTCTTGTCCCCCGCTTGTGCTGTCTTGATTTTATTCCTAAGAACTGAGGCAAAATGCCCCATGTAGAAGTCTTAGGTAAAGCCTCTACTCGGAAAGAGTAAAACTCAGTTTTCAAATATCTGAGACCCTGCTTTTTCAACAGTTGTTTTGGGTATTTACCCAAAAGTGGAGTTGCTGGATCATATGGTAATTATATTTTTCATTTTCTTAAATTGAAGAATAGCTGACACACAATGTTACATTAGTTTCAGGTGTACAACATAGTGATTCAAGTCTATACTTTATACTATGCTCACAAGGGTACAACACTACTACAATACCATTGACTATAGCCCCATGCTGTACCTTTCAACCCCGGGACGTATTCGTCCCATAACCAGAAGTCTGTATCTCCCACACTCCTTTACCTATTTTGCACATCCCCCCATGCCTCTCCCCTCTGGCAATCACTCTGTATTTATGAGTCTGTTTCTGCTTTTTTATTCATTTAAGATTCCACATATAAGCAAAATTATATGGTCTTTGTCTGACTTACTTCACTTAGCATAATACCTCTAGATCCATCCACATTGCCACAAAAGGCAAGTTCTCATTCTCTACCATGGCTGAGTAGTATTCCATTTAGTATACGTAAGCCACATCTTCTTTATCCATTCATCTATCAGTGGTCACTTAGGTTGCTTCCATATCGTGGATATTGCAAATAATGCTGCAATCAACATAGGGGCGCAAATATCTTTTCAAATTGAGTGTTTTAGTTATCTTGGGGTACTCAGTAGTGGAATTGTTGGATCATGTGGTAGTTCTATTTTTAGTTTTTTGAAACATCTCCATACCGTTTTCCACAGTGAGTGTACCAACTTGCATTCCCACCAACAGCGCACAGGTCTTCCCTTTCTTTTCTCCACATCCTTGCCAACACTTGTTATTTCTTGTCTTTTTGATTATAGCCCTTCTGACAGGTGTGAGGTGGTATCTCATTGTGGTTTTGATTTGCATTTCCTTGAGGATGAGTGGTTATTTTTACTTTTTTTTTTTTGAGGAACCACCACAGTTTTCCACCATAGCTATACCACTGTGTCTTCCCACTAACAGTGCACAAGGGTTCCAATTTCTCCACATCCTCATTGATGTTCATTTTCTGTTTTTTGACAGTAGTCATCCTGTTGGGTGTGAGGTAATATCTCATTGTAGTTTGAATTGTAGTTCCCTAGTGATTAGGGATTCCGCACCTTTTCATGTGCATATTGGCCATTTGTATGCCTGATTTGGAGAAATGTCTATTTAAGTCCTTTGCACATTTTTAAATCGAGTTGTTGTTCATAGCGGCATTATTCACAGTAGCTAAAATATGGAAACCTAAATGTCCATTAATGGAGGGATGGATAAAGAAAATGTGGCATATACATACAATGGACTATTATTCAGTTTCTTAAAAAGGAAGGAAATTCTGACATATGCTACATGAATGAATCTTAAAGGTATTATGCTAAGTGAAATAAGCCGTTCACAAAAAGATAAACAATGTATGATGCCTTTTGTATGAGATACTTCAAATAGTCAAACTCACTAGAGACAGAAAGTAGAATGGTGGTTGCCAGGGGCTGGGGAAAGGGAGAATGGGGAGTTTTATCAATCAATTCATGAATACAAAGTTCCAGTTTTAGAAGGTGAAAAGAGTTCTGGGGATGGAGGGTGCTGACGATAGCACATTATGAATGTACTTAATAACACCTAACAGTACACTTATCGGTTAAGATGATAAATTTATGTTAGGTATACTTTACCACATTAAAGGAAAAAAAGAAGAAAACAAAAGGGCGGGGGGGACTTAGGAACCAGGAAGAAGCAGCTTCCAAACTGGCAAAGACAGGACATTTTCAACTTCAATAAAGATACAGGCATACCTTGGAGATATTGTGGAGTTGAGTCCCAGAGCGCTGAAATAAAGTGAGTATCACAATAAGGTGAGTCCAATGAATTTTTTCATTTCCCAGTGCATATAAAAAAAAAATGTTTACATTATACTGTAGTTTATTAGCTGCAGTAACATTATGTCTAAAAAATGTACATACCTTAATTAAGAAATAACCTTATTGCAGGGTGTCTGGGTGGCTCATAATTAACTTGAGTTTATCAAGTCCAACTCTTGATTTCGGCTCAGGTCATGATCTCAGGGTTGTGAGATCAAGCCCCACGTCGGGCTCCAGGCTGGGCATGGCATCTGCTTAAGATTCTCTCTCTCCCTCTTCCTCTGTCCCTCCCCCCCACACTGCTCCTGCTCTCTCTAAAAAACAAACAAAAAACACCTTATTGCTGAAAAGTGCTAACCATCACTTGAGCTTTCAGCAAGTTGTAATTTTTTTGGTGATGGTGGGGGGGGTTCCCTGCTTCAATGTTGATGGCCGCTGACTTGATCAGGGTGGTGTCACTGAAGTCTAGGGTGACTGTGGTAGCTCTTAAAATAAGACAATGAACTTTGCCACACTGGTTGACTCTTACTTCCACAAATGATTTCTCTGTAGCATATGATGCTGTTTGATAGCATTTTACCTATAGTAGAACTTCTTTCAAAATTGGAGTCAGTCCTCTCAAATCCTACCACTGCTTTTTCAACTAAGTTTATGTGATATTAATCAGTCCTTTTTTGTCATTTGAACAATGTTCACCGCATCTTCACCAGGAGTAGTTCCCATCTCAAGAGACCACTTTCTTTGCTCATCCAGAAGAAGCAACTTTTTTTTAAAAGTATTTTATTTATTTAGTTGACAGAGACAGAGACAGCGAGAGAGGGAACACAAGCAGGGGGAGTGGGAGAAGGAGAAGCAGGCTTCCTGCCGAGCAGAGAGCCCAATGCGGGGCTCGATCCCAGAACCCTGGGATCATGACTTGAGCCGAAGACAGATGCCCAACAACTGAGCCACCCAGGCACGCCCAGAAGAAGCAACTCTTCATCTGTTAGTTTTATCATGAGATTGCAGCAAGTCAGTCCCATCTTCAGGCTCCACTTTTAGTTCTCCTGCTATTTCCACCACATCAGCACTTATTTCCCCCACTGAAGTCTTGAACCCCTTCAAGTCATCCATGAGTGCTGGAATCAACCTCTTTCAAACTCCTGTTAATGGTGATATTTTGTCTTCTTCCCATGAATCCCAAATGTTCTTAATGGCATCTAGAATGGTGAATCCTTTTCTGAAGGTTTTCAGTTTACTTTGCCCAGATCCATCAGAGAAATCACTAGCTATGGCAGCTAAAGCCTTACAAAACCTATTTCCTAAATAAGGCTTGAAAGTCAAAATTACTTCACGACCCATGGCTGCAAAATGCATGTTGTGTTAGCAGGCATGAAAACGTTAATCTTGTTACCTATCTCTATCAGAGCTCTTGGATGACCAGGTGCATTGTCAATGAGCAGTAATATTTTGAAAGAAACCTTTTTTTCTGAGCAGGAGGTCTCAACAGTGGGCTTGAAATATTCAGTAAACCAGGTTACAAACAGATGTGCTGTCATCCAGGCTTTCTTATTCCATTTATGGAGCACAAACACAGTAGATTTAACATAATTCTTAAGGATTTTTCAAATGGTAAATGAGCATTAGCTTCAACTTAAAGCCACCAGCTGCCTTAACCCCTAATACCCTGTCTTTTGAAGCTTGGAAGTCAGGCATTGACTTCTTCTCTCTAGCTGTGGAAGTCCTAGTTGGCATCTTCTTCCAATAGAAGGTTGTTTCTCGTCTACACTGAGTATCTGTTTAGTGTAGACACCTTCATTAGTTATCTTAGCGCGATCTTCTGGATCACTTGCTGGAGCTTCTCCATCAGCACCTGCTGCTTCCTTGCACTTTGATGTTATGGAGACGGCTTCTTCCCTTAAACCTCATGAACCCACCTCTGCTGGCTTCAAACTTTTCCTCCTGCAGCTTCCTCATCTCTCAGTCCTCATAGAATTGAAGAATTAGGGTCTTGTTCTGGATTAGGCTTTGGCTTAAGGGAATATTGTGGCTGGTTTGATCTTCTGTTGAGACCACTAACACTTTCTCTATATCAGCAATAAGGCTGTTTCACTCTTAGCATTCATGTGTTCACTAATTTCCCTCAAGAATTCTCCTTTGCATTCACAATTTGGCTGTGTGGTCCAAGAGGCCTAACTTTCCACCCACCTCAGATTTTGTCATGCCTTCCTCAGTCAGCTTAATCATTTCTAGCTTTTAATTGAAAGTCAGAGATGTGCAACTCTTCTTTCACTTGAACACTTTGTGGTCATTGTGGGTTATTAATTGGCCTAATCTCAATATTGTTGTGTCTCAGGGAACAGGGAAGCCCGAGGAGAGACTGGGGAACAGCCAGTGAGCGGAACAGCCAGAACACATACATTTATTAAGTTCACGGTCTTACACAGGCATGGTTTGTGATTCCCCCAAATAATTCCAATAGCAACATCAAAGATGAGTGATCATAGATACAAAGAAATATAGTAATAATAAAAAAACTTAAAATATTGCAATAATTACCATAACGTGACACAGAGACATGAAGCGAGCAAATGCTGTTGGAAAAATGGTGCCGAGACCTGCTTGACACGGGGTTGTCAAAACCTTCAATTTGTCAAAAAAAAAAAATGCAGTATCTGTGAAGCACAATAAAGCAAGTGCAACAAAACAAGGTACGCCTATAAGCACAAAGGAGTGAAACACAGCAAATGTTTAAATCTATGATACTGAAAAATACGACAATAATGGTACTAGTAAGAAAGTAAATTGGTCACCTTCAGAAGAGGACAGGGAGTAAATTAATTATTTTGAAAGTTGATAAGGAAATGAATTAAGCCTTCCTCCTGCCTTTCCCATACGAAATGTGCCACTGGGTAACAAACAGCAGATAAAAGCACGCATTTCCTTTTTTCTTTCTTTTATTGAGGTAAAATTGGTATATTACATTATATTAGTTTCAGTTATACGACATAACAGTTCAGTGTTTGTAGAAACTACAGTGATCACCAAAGTCTAGTTACCGCCCATCACTATACAATTGACACCCTTCACCCATTTTGCCTACCCCCAAACGCCTTCTCCCCTGAATATATATATATTTCACATCTTCTTTATCCAAATTCATCCACTGATGGACACTTAGGTTGTTCTCATATCTTGGCTATTGTAAATAACACTGCAAAGAACACAGGTGGTGCATGTATCTTTCCCAATTAGTGTTTTTGTTTCTTCAGATAGAGACCCGGAAGTAGAATAGCTGGGTCATATGGTAGTTCTGTTTTTAATTTTTTGAGGAACCTCCATATTGTTTTCCACAGTGACTGCACCAGTTTGCATTCCCAACAGTGCACGAGGGTTCCCTTCTCTCCACATCCTCTCCAACATTTGTTATTTGCCTTTTTGATACTAGCCATTTTAACAGGTGTGAGGTGGTACCTCGTGGTTTTGACTTGCATTTCCCTGATAATTAATGATGTCGAACATTTTTTCATGTGCCAGTTGGCCATCTATATGTCTTCTTTGGAAATGTCTATATAGATCCTCTGCCCATTTTTCAATCAGATTTTTTGCTATTGAGTTCTTTACAGATTTTGGATATTAACCCCTTATTGGATATGATTTACAAGTATTTTCTACCATTCAGTAGGTGATGATTTCCTTTGTTGTGCAGAAACTTTAGTTTGATGTAGTCCTGCTTAACATTTTTTCTTTCTTTTTTTGCAGGAAGCATTTCTTATAAAAATATTCCAGTTACTAAGAAAGGGCCTCAGAATAGCAGCATTTGGTAGCTCCTGACGTACAAATGGATCTAGTCACACTGAGCTTCCATTATTGTCAATATCACATGACCTACAGACATAATGTACTTCTAAACAAAAGAACCCAACACCCCTCTAGTCTTGCCAAAGGGATGGAACCTGAATCTGATCAAGCTCCTGGATGTAAAGGACAGAGGATTAAGTTGAATTGCACCAGGAGTGTGTGATCAGTAACTTCCAAACTCTGGGAAAAACAAAAAATGGCCTTGGGGCCTTCAACAAAGTTATGGGGGAAAAGGGGATGGAAGGGGAGCCACAAGATTAAAAAAGACCCAAAACATATTTAAAGAAGAAAAAGTGCAAGACCAAACGTTTAGGGATATACGCATGGGTGATAAACTACAAAGAAACACAAGGGAGTGTCGGACAAGTGGTCACTTTTGTTAGGAGGGGCTGTGATTTTGATGGGTGCACATGAAGGGGCTTCTGGAAAGACTGACAAAGTTCTTGACCTAGATGGTAGTTTCAAGGGTGATTTGCCTTATATAATGATTCATTAAACTAACTTGTTCAGTGAGATTTTCTGTATCTGTTTTGGTTTACAATATAAAATATTTAAAAACAAAACAAAAACCCCCTCAGTTTTCCTAGTTACATATACCTGCTGGAGACTGCTGCTGTGATCATGGCTCAGAACACAGACTTTGGTGTCAGGTCTAAGTAGTTTGGATTTCTTACCCTGTTACTTACTGTGTGACTTTTGCTAAGTTGCTTTGCCTCTCTGAGCCCATGTTCTTCACCTAGAAGATGAAAATTTTATCAGTATCAAGCCCATAGGCTTGCTCTGAGGATTAAATGAGGCTATGTATGTATAAGTTTATACGATGTTTGGCATCCAGGCAATGTTCAATAAAGATGAGCTATTACTGTTATTCAAGTATCAATGATTGTAGATTAAACAGCCTTTTAAATATCATAAATACAATATTTATGTCCTCATAGTATTTAAAGGAAGTATATTGATTTGCACTCTCCTAAAACACCTACTCCTAAATTAGCTGTTATAATCTCTTTTAATGAACATATTTTTAGGACAAGTATCATCTGGAAAGTAAAAGCAGTTATATATTAAAATACTTACACGGGCATATTATTCCAAAATCTTTGAGAGATGATGCAAAATTCTGAATTAGTGATTCCATTCCATTCTAGCTCTGTTTACACATCAACTGTGGAATAAACTTGGTTCTTGCTTTCAAAGGCAATGTGAAGGTTTGGGTATTTCCTCATTCTTTAAGAAATGTTTGTATTCTTTACATGTTTATATTTTCTTGCAGTTTGTGATCATACTAGGAGACCTACATGTTGAGATCTGTGTTATTTAAAATCTGTTCTCACTCTAAATTTCCCTCCTCTTAAAAATACTGGAATTAATGTGTCTCACACATTAGAGTATTAATATATTGGCTGGCCCACTCCTGAATTACTTAAGAGAAAATAAATGAAATGCTATGTTTCTGGAAATTAAGATGTGGCTGAAATATTAACAAAGGACATTAGGAATGATCAGATATGTCAACGTAGTTGTCTGTACAAGGAGCAGTGAATGTAAGGGAAGTCTGTGTTTATTCCTACTACCAAATCTGTCTTAGGAACAGACAGGAGGTCTTCCATGGGAAAAATTAAATTAGAACAAATATATCTCATTAACAAAGCAGTCAATTCCCTTTATTTTTAAAATTTTATGTACACATATGAATGATCTGTATAATGTACATTCAATATAGAAAGCTTTATATATCTGATAATGTATAGAACATTTCACAATTACACTAATCTCTTACATAACATCTTGACATCCGTTTTTAAATTTTTAAATTTTTTTGCACAAGCTCCTTTTTCATTCAATTTGGTAAAGCCAGTTATACATACCGACGTGTACTGTGAGCTCTCAGAAGGTTAATGATTGAGGAGAGGATACCAGGGAACAGGCGCAAGGACAAAACCTAATAGTGTCTGACGGTGGAGGAGGACAGCCATGTGGACTCGATGCAGGAGAGGAAAAGACCCTTTTCCGGGGATAAGTGACTTTTAGTCCAATTTCTGTAGATTGCAGTTCAACCCCAGAGTCACACTAGTTCAAAAAAACATTATAAAAACTAGGAAGAAAGTTTTGTCTTGATTCACAGTCTTGTAAACAGATATAAAGAAACAGAATGTGCTTACATACATCAAGAAAAAAAAATTCTTGTGTACCCACTTAGGTTGATCCACAGAGTGCTTTCTCACAATGTGATACAATTAGAATCACTGACTTTTTTTCCTAAATAAAAATATTTGTATAGAAAAAGGAATAATACTGTCATGAAACCAGGAGAAAGGCAGTAAGAGTTTGCTTCAACGTATCAGCTGGAGGAATGTGGACCGGGCACTGGCCTTTCAGCATTTACTGTCTCTCACAAATGTGTCAAGTCTGATAGCCAAGGTCGCCTGCCTCGTGGTCTACGGGAGGCGGCAGGTTAGACATGACTGACGAGGATGTCCCTGCAGTAAGGTAGCCGGCAACTCCAGGTCCTGCAAGAGAGAAAGGAAAACACACACCTTCTAGAGAGCAGAGCCACGGGAAAACATGGACCTTTCTAAAAACGTCAGAAGCTAGTCAAGGACCTTATCACATCTTAACTCACAGCTACACAGGGCCATTTGCAAGGTATGGCTTTACTAGATGACAAAGTTAAAAATTATTTCAAAATTGAGGCTGGACAGTCACACTGGTGTGGAAACGGGAAACTGTCCCTTCTCAATTCTGGGACTTTAATGTTTCAAAAAATCCTGGGCACTAAAGGATAGCTATGTCAAATGGGAAAGAAATAAAAAAGGGGGGGGAACAAGTAGAGGAAAGAAACTCTATACTCAGTCAGCCCATCCAAAAGTTATACTTGATGAAATGCCCAAGAAAAACACTTTGTCAACATTCAAGGTAACCAACTTTCATTTGGTGCAAAGAAATGCTATCATAACAAGTAACACCAAATGAACAGGGCTGCTACACCAACATCTCTAAAAAAAGGAAAGCTCTGGACATCTGTCATAGGTCAAAATAATAATGCTAGGGGAAAAGATATCAGTATTTTTGTTTTCTAGGTCTTCCTTGATTCTAACCATCTCCAGTGCATGGAAATGCTACGTATGCCAGCATTTATCAAGATGTGTCCTATGAGCATTCTCTATAATGGCTTTAGCCCTCCAGTTTATCTTAAACATTGCAGAGACAATTACATCCCAGAAGCACTGCACAAACCGTACAGAGTACTTGCGAGAGACATTGTAGCGTAATACCACCAACTGAGCAATACTTTTAGCTGAAACCGTAGGAAATAAGGCAAACGGCTAAGGAACATCAGAGGGTTAGAACTAGAAAGGCAGTGGAAGCGGCATGCATTTAGCAAAATGGTTCTCTACCTGCTTCAGAGAGCTACACAGAAGTTAGCAAGCTGCCTGGCAGAGCGGATCTAAAGCCCGCTCCTGAGGTGAAGGGGGCTGCTGCCAGTTAGAAGGGAAGGAGAGATACCTGAGGGGAAAAAAGAAATATAAGCAGCAAGGGAAGTTAAAAGGAAGTGCAAACAGCAGAGCAGTTTGATGAAGGCTAAGGCATAACAGGGACTAATGCAGGACAACAGGGGCACAATTCAGATTCATCTTGTTCACCTTACAAGCACTTGTACCGAGGATGTGGAATGGCTCGCATCCCTGAGCAAACACTGCATCTAGCATGTGATTACACAGCCAGAGACAATTCAGCCTGCGTCAGCTGTCACATGCCAACCAGAGGGCCGAGGCACTCGGAACCCTGAACTAATAAAATGTGGAAAAGGGATTTTCCCTTTTTAAGAAACTGTAAGGCCCGCATCTGTCACCTCCTGCCTCCTGCCCATCAGGGTGCCAGGCCGTCCCCAGACTGCCCAGGAGAAGACCACTGGGGCAACCCACCCCCTCTAACGGGGCAGTGCAGAGCTACAGCGCCCGCTGTTACCGTCACTTCGCACTGACCTATCACTCTTTGAACCTTAGGCAGCAGCAAGATTACCACAGAACTATTACGTAGGTCTCACCAAAGATAGAAGCCTGAAGAATAGAGCCCCAAACACCCTGGATCGGTAAAGTTCCCAAGCACTTCCAACTGTGGACTCAACTTGGTTCACGTCAAATGAGTAGATTACGAGACCAAATCATGAATGCTACATAGAAAATAGACTAAGGCTACTGTTCTCAAACTGTGTGCTGAGGCACCCTGGGACAAATTCACAGGGGTGCTGCTAGATATTTTAAATTGGAGAGAAACACAGCAACATTTATTGGACATCACACAACCACTTCCAAGTTGTTTGGACCTAATACTTAAACTTAACCATTGGGTTATTTCTTTTGGCCTAAGGGTAGATTGAAAAAAAAAAAAAATCACAAAGATATTAAGGGCACCATGAATTGAGAAAGTTTGGGAACCTCTGGGCTAAAATTAAATTGTGAAATGATGGGCCTAGAAGGATCATCCACAAGAAACCAAATTCTAGCCCCACCATTTGCTGCTTTAGGAAGGGCAAACCAATTCCTGGACATTTCTGTACATAAAGTCTGAAATGCTCTTTCCCTCACACCTCTGCCCTCTCCTTTAGACCACGTCTGGTTTCCAGGGGCCAGAAGGTACGGTCTAGTCATTAGGATGGGACAGAGCAGTTGTGTTCTCCAGAGAAAGATGGGAGGACAGAGTAGGGGCTGCCAGAAATGCGGCAGGCGGCAACATTGTGCCAGGCTGCTAGACTTAAGAACGAGAAAAGATGGACAATTAACGAAGAATCCCACAAAATGGAACTGGCTGCAGTTACGGAGTAGTGGAAAGAGCATGGGCTTTGGTAAAAATGAACATGGGCTTCTCAGCAGGGAAATAACAAGGAGGAAGCTCTGCCTTAGCCGTCAGTGACCTATGATAAACTGACGACCTTAGGGAATCTCTCCTAACGTCGCTCACACTGCGTAGTCTTGGGACAGGTGTAAAAAGAAGAACACAAGGTAAAAAAAAAAGAAACCCCGACTCTGTAAAGAACTGACAGACTGGTTTGAGGAGAGACCCAAGAACTGCACCCTCTCTCCCTTTAATGACCTTAGGAAGCCAAGTGAACTACTCCACATGCCTCTAGTTAAATATAATATAAATATATACAGGTGTGTGTGTGCATGTATAAAGCTCTTCAACTCCAATTCCAATTAAATATAAATATATGTGTGTACATGTCTTGTGTATGTATACAAAGTTCTTCATCTTCATTTCCGACTTCTACAAGCATGTTTACCTTGGTCTGCTTCTCTTCCTTTCCCTGTTGTTCCTTCCTTCCCTATTCTGATTTTATGAGTGAGGTAAATTGAGGATTTTCACTACTAAAATTATTTTTATAGGGCCTTGAGCTTGTCAGTACCCAGCTCTTCTAGAACCTAATAAATAGCTAAGTAACAGGGCCCACAAGCAACCACAGCTTTTCTGCATCATGGGTAAAATCTCACTGAGACACTTTCAGATTAAGTGTTAATCATAAAACAAAATAAGTATGCCAGGCTAGAGAGCCTATGGAACCAGGCGGTCTCATCTCAATTCATCAACAATGAGTAATCCTGCCTAGGACACTTTATTTATAACCCCAATCCTGAGCGTGTGACTGAATGGTATCTGCTCAGCAGCCAGGGTGAAGAAAAGTCATTCATAAATGATTTTTTTTCTTCTTATCCTACTTTGAAATAGTCATTAACTTTCGTTTATCTTTTCCCATCTCCTGCACAAAATCCACTTACTTGCCAAACTCACCCACAGGTATTTTAGAAAAAGGGCTAGTGAAGTGTGTTCTCATAGTGCCTTACTTCATTTGCACACTGATTAGAGAGGGGCTGGCCACCATGAGAATCCTCTCAAGACTGAGGGTAGGGTGGGGTAAATCCTAATCAATTAAAGTTCCAACTCAACACACCACTGTATACATTCCACGGAGTTATACATGCGATTTTACCATTATTAAAAGAACTTGTCCCTTTAGCAAACACATGACACACAATACAAAGCACCCATGGAAAAGCTCAAACACAGGAAGAAAACATTTGGCAATCTAAACAATGAGTAGACAACAATTCAAGTGGTAGTGCTCTGACTCTTTAAACAGTCCTTTCAAAAAAGTCTAGAACTGATGGGAAAATTTTTTTCAAACATCTCTCCAAAACAATATCCCAGATTGGTGATGTGCTAAGAACTGGGACAATTTGGGGGCCAACACAGTTCAGAGCTATTCCAGACTGTCCCGTGTGGATGGCAGGCTTCAGGAGGGCCTTCGGAATGGCCACAGTAACACCAGTCCATTTCCGAGTTGGGATTTATACCTTTGCCCCTTTGACCGGCTTTATACAGAACCTGCTGCCCCTTGAGTGGGCCCAAAGGAGGATGTGAAAAAATTTGTGACCCCAGTTTTTCTTCCTCCCCAATCCTCTTACCTCCATACAGCTCATCATAGCTCTTCTCACACCTTACTCAGAAGCCACCCCAGGGATCCAAATAGAAGGAAAGGCACAGATAGGAATCTTTTTAATCCCTGTACTTTTTTTCTCTAGTTTTAGCAAATTTGATGGGGTGAGGATCAAAAGATTTCTAAAGGAAACCTAGGTCCCTGAAGATAAATCCCTATCTCTTCCGTATTCTAACCGCAGACCTTTTGGCCCACATCCTGTTAGTAAGTCAAGTACCATCTCAAGTCTTTTACTCTATTAAGTCAAGTCAATGAACACTAAGTACAACGGAGATCACAACAAATTAGAAGAGGTCTCCCCAGGGGCGCCTGGGTGGCTTAGTCGGTTAATTGTCTGCCTTCGGCTCAGGTCATGATCCCAGGGTCCTGGGATCGAGCGCCGCATCGGGCTCCCTGCTCAGTGGGAGCCTGCTTCTCCCTCTCCCTCTGCCTGCTGCTCTGCCTACTTGTGCTCTTTACCTCTCTGTCAAATAAATAAATAAAATCTTAAAAAAAAAAAAAAAAAAAGAGGTCTCCCTGTAGGGAAGCTTATAATCTACATCTTATTATTCTTCAGGGCCAAACTTTAAATGAGTAGTTATTTTTAGCTGGAAAAAAAATAAGGCAGATTTTCCGGTCACAACATCCTTAGATACAAAGTAATGAATGTAATGCCACAAAGAGGTGGTATTATGTAAACTTCTGGGAAAAGAGTCTAAAGAGATAAAGTTTTTAGTGTGCCTGTTAGAGAACATACTCTTACTTAGAAGCTACAACTTTACTTCAAATTTGAAAGAGAGATAGGAGATAAAGACTATTTTCTAGGTATTTCTCTCCATAGAAATCACAGGACAGGGAATGGAAAAGTTAGAAGTGAGACCTACGACACTGCTCTTCACTCATGTACACCCAGGGCTGGCAATCAAAGCACCGTGTGTTTATAAATGTTAGGGCTCTGCTTATACATTTTAGTGGATTCAAATGAAAGTGGTCATAGTGAAGAAAAAAGCAGTAGTGTCACAATTGAGACTAAAATTAAAAACAAGCAAAATGTTTTCTAAAGTTGCCACTTTTAAATACTCAAGATTTAGTCTTCCTGATTTATAAACTTCTATACTAGTGATCAGGATTACTAAAACAATCACACTGGCATGCAAACCAGTGGGTACTATTTTTTTTCCTCTCAGTTGGTACCCACATCCTCTCTGGTTAGAGGAGGATGCAGAGCTGACTTTATATATATATATATATATATACACACACTATACACAAGCAGATAGCAAAAACCACCTATTATTCTTAAGGTTAATTTCAAACTGAAAACTTTTATACCAGAGACTATATTTCATCTTCGGATATAGCAATAAAATGGTATGATTTTCTTTTTAAACAGAAGCCAGTATGAAAACAAATATTCCAAAATTGTTATGCAATTAGTGTGTCAAATGGACAAATGTCCTGAACTTCAAAAATGTTATGATCTTTTGATCCTTACACAATAAAATGTCTTTTCCTTTATGGTACCCACATATTTCTTCCCTTGAGAGGACAAACTGTAAATATTTTGTAAAACTACAGGATCATCACTAGAAACTTAGAAGGAAAATATTTCACAGATGAATGTACATATTTGGAGTTTCAAACTGTTACTCTGGCAGAAATGGAACGATGCTACCACGTTTCTGATACTGATACTTGTGAGTAGATATTTCTCTATACTTTTTACATGCTCAAGATAAACATTTTAATATCATGCTCCAAATGTAACCTATGACACCATGAATTAATTGGGTTACAACTGACCAAGGTCCACGTTTCAGTCAGCACACATTCAACACAACAGCAGTTGACATCTGTCCAGGGCTAACCCCAGAGGTCCACCGCATGCCCGCAGCATCCCCAAGACAGGTGGCTAGCAGCCTAGGAAGAAACTCTAAGTGCTATATTCAGTCTAGTCAGGATAAAAGGAAAGTTCAAGTGGCTCTGGCCCTATGTCTTAGAGTAACCAATTAGGTGCGGTTTACCTGTGAGGTATCCTGCTGTTTGTGACTCAGAAATAAACAAATCATGTTTCTGATCTTTGAAGGCACTCCAGACTGAAGAACGAGACAAGATTTCATTCACCTAGGGAAGTAAAGCAAACTCTTTGAGCACAAATTAATAAGGACTGGGTATTGGAAAATAGAACTAAAGAGAAAAAGCAAACTTCCAAGACAAAAGGAAGAAGGTCAGCTGAGGAAAGATCCAAAGATGGAGCGAGACCTAGCATTCATCACCCCATACCAGGTACTGAGAGAGGCACATCTCCTTAAACCAGACCCAAAGAAGTCCCTAAGAAGTCAAGCTTCCCTCTAGAGTTGGACGCGGGTATTTGAACCTATAATTTACTGGCTTGTTTGTAAGTTGGGCAGGAAGATTTTCTTGTGATACTAAAAACTGGCTGAGAGTGTGTCATGAGCTCATGAAGTATTCCCAAGGAAGGGGTCTGGAGAGAAGATGCTACAAACTCAAACTAAAACTTAAAGCAGTCTTTCAAATTATGGGTTGTGACCTGTTAGAAGTTTATGAAATCGATTAAGAGGATTGTGATCAGCATGCTTGAGGTTAACAGTTTAATACAGAAAGCACCAGAGTATCACATGTAAAATGGGTAAATACTGATCTGTGATGTATGTATGTATATATATGAGTATAAAATGTGTGTGTAGAGTGTAATGGACTAAGATGAAGGACGTATTTCTGTGTGATACATATTAAAAAACTCAGAGGCTGTCTTTTGCATATTAACATTCAGACCAAATATTTATTGGGTACCTCCCTCCTTATGTGGAGGCACAATGGACACAAAGAGGAGAAAGACAGCCTGTCTCTGAAGTGCTTATAGCCTAGTCCTAGTGGGGGAGACAGACAGCGCCAGATAATTTGGTGGCAGGCAACAGAGTAGAGATACACACAGGGCCATGCGAGTCCAAGAGACTCCGTCTCGAGCTTGGAGGCACCACTGGAAGTAATTACTTGTGAAGGTGGTGGAGGAGCTGCTATTTTGAAAATTATCACACCTGTTTCCTCCCCTTGAGACTGGAAGATGGGTGTCAGGGTTACTTGGCTAATTTCATCACAGAAATCCTGAGGCAGGTCGAGGGTAAGACAGCTGCCTGTACGTGGTACGCAGGAGTGCCTCTGCTTGGCAAGTTCAGAACGCCCACAGGAAAAAAACCCCAAATACTTCTAAACATATAGCTGATGACTAGAGCAAGATATGTGGCCTCTCTTCTTTAATATTATTTTAAAATGTTCAAATGGTGATACGGATAGAATGGACAATGGCATAACAAATGTTTCTTTAGTGAGACTCTACACAAACACAGTGGAATCACTAAAAGACAATTTAAAACCTATGAAAGAACATTAGTAGGGAGTAACAGTCCAAATGTCTGGGGCGCCTGGGTGGCTCAGTCGTTAAGCGTCTGCCTTCAGCTCAGGTCATGATCCCAGGGTCCTGGGATCGAGCCCCACATCGGGTTCCTTGCTCAGCAGGGAGCCTGCTTCTCCCTCTCCCTCTGCCTGCCGTTCCCCCATGCCTATGCTCTCGCTCTCTGACAAATAAATAAAATCTTAAAAAAAAAAAAAACACCAAATGTCTATCACCAGATGAATGGATAAACGAATTGTGGCATATACATATAGGAATATTTCAGCCATAAAAAGGAATGAAGCATTGATACATGCTATTAACATGATGAACCTTGAAAACATGCTAAATGACAGACACCAGACACAAAAGGTCATATACTATATGGTTCCATTTATACGAAATATCCAGAATAGGTGAATTCATAGGAAACAAAGTGGTGCTCGCCAGAGGCTGGGGGGAGGGAGAAATGGGAAGGAACTGCTTAATGGGTATAGAGGTTCCTTTTGGGGTGATAAAACGTTTTAGAACTAGATAGGGTGGTGGTGGCACAACACTGTTAATACGCAAAACACAAATTAATTGTTCACTTTAAAATGGTTAATCTCATGTTGTGTAAATTTCACCTGAATTTAAAAAAAAAACAGAGCAAGAGAGCATTAGTAGATAATGCTGGATGATAACACTGAATGAGGAACTCCTCAGAAGCAACAGTAAGAATGAAGCCAAAGAGGAAAATTAAATTACTGGGCCAGCTGGAAGTCAGCATATGCATGCGACTGACACAGTATTAACAAAGAAAGAGGATAAAACTAAAATGGCATTCGGAAATGGCATTAAGGGATTAATGAATGTGGTTATCACTACCCAGCAATAAATCCTAGAACTAAACATTAACCTTAACCAGCACTAAATGCTCAATATTCTTCTATGCTAAAGAATTCCAGCATTTTTCTTCTTGAAATGTACAACATGCTATCAGTATTCAAAAAAAGACCCCCCCCCCCCAAGTGACTATTTGAGTCTATGAGGAGAGGTGCAAAGATCATCCATGGCCAAGACCCTTGGCTCGGCGACTACCCCACTGTACCCAGCAAATTGAAGTCAGCCCTGTGCAGACTCACCTGTTCTCCATGCTGCAGGCTTCGAGTCATGGCCTTGAGAGCTTTAACAATCTGAGCCTTAGTGGCTGCTGGGCTGTCGAGATTTTCAAGGCCAATGCCTTCGAGTAATTTTAAGAGGTATGGGACCAAATCTACTTTCAGGGCCTAAAAGAAAATATTAAACATATATAAATATGCTGAAAAAAATTCACTGAAGAAACAATTTCACCCCAGAACCATACCTGGAAGAAGACAAACTCCTTTCTTTCATTTTAATGCAGATAAAGATTTCTTTTATAGATCTAATGATAATGACACTCTTACTTAATGGGATTTTATTCCATGCCATTCAACTGTTCTAAATGCTGCAGACTGATCATTTTACTTAATCCCCACAACATGTAATGACACAGGCACTATGGTTACTACTGATGGAAAAATCATCACCTAGAGGGTAAAACCTGATAGTCACAGACAGTGATGGAATCTGTATGTAGGCCCACAAAGTGCTGAACAGGACCTTTAGCCACTATACTGGGCTGCTGCTTCTAATCACAACCACACAAATGGGCACAAAATTTGAAGTATCTTAGTATTTTTTTTCATGTCTTCTTAAAACATCAACCTTTGCATTCACCACACATTTCCCATCAGCCTAATAAAAGTTAGATAATACTCAGGTATCACACAATTTTCACTACCCACCCTGAAGCTCAAAGGGAAGAGGTGGAAGTAACTAACATTTAGTGAGTGTACCTCCCTTTATAGATACCATTCTCCTAACAACCCCGTGAGGAATCAGAACTATTCCACAGATGAGGAATCTGAATGTTGTTAAGTTTATGTGTCATGCCTGAGGTCACAGGGCCATCAAGTGGTAGTACTAGCTCAAGTTCTTTCCAATGCAACAACCCCCTCCAAGCCAATTTTAAGTTTGAACTTCAGAGCATCCGGTTACTTCTTTGAGAGGTACCCAGTACTTCTAACCTGCCTAAATGAGGGGCAAGTGGTGGGTGGGGATAGAGAATGGGAGAGGAACAGGGGCCAGGTGAATTGGAGGGCCAGATATAAAGATGCAGGGCCTTGTACTGAGGCTAAGGATGTCAACTGTCACTTTGTCATCTGGCGGTAATGGAAACCAATGAAAAGTTCTTAAGATGAACAGTGACCCAGTTATATTTAAGAGTTGTATTTTAGAAAGATCACTTTTGCAATGGTTTTTGTTCCTTTAGGGTCTGTCTACTCTACATTGGTATCCACCAAGTCCTATTTACATTAGGTGGGAGGGTAGTCTCTTTGAAAAAGACAGTATCTTGGCATATTTCTTAAACATGACTTAAGAAATGAAGGCATCAATAAACAGAGTGAGTCTTTCCAAAGAGCAGGAAGTGAATTTTACAAAGCAAGCTAAGAATAAATGCTTAGCAGAAAACCAAAATTTAAAATTTAAACATCACAAAAGTACTTTGAAATTATTATTTTTTTTGAAAGAGAGCACAGGAACAAGAGGGCTGGGAGAGGCAGAGGGAGAGAGGGAGACAGAGATCTCAAGCAGGCTCCACACTCAGCACAAAGCCCGACACGGGGTTCAGTCTCACCACCCTGAGATCATGACCTGAGCCAAAATCATGAGTTGGACGCTTAACCGACTGAACCACCCAGGCGCCCTGAAGTTGGTAAGATTTTTGACAGTTGGTCCACCTTTATCAGTGTGTGTATGAATGTACGTATATGTGTGTATATATAACATATACACATATATATGTATGTGCCTGTGTATGTGTGTATAAAATATAAAATCATGCATGCACAAACCCACAAGTTATCTCCCTATTAAACCTAAGTCAGAGAAACCAAATCAGTGCTAAATCTATTCACTTGGCATGTTTGTTTTCCTAAAATAGTACTGAATCTAGAAAGTCACTTACTTGTGCCACTAATTCACTCTGCTCCTTCTGAAACATTCGATTAATTGCTTCACAGGCTAGACCGACAGTATCTGGTCGCTTTTTCATTCCATTCATCAGTGGGCCAATGGTATCTAAAGATGCCATGGCTCGAACACACAGCTAAGTGCCCCCCCCCACAAAAAAAAAGAACGTTATTTGTAGAACAGCAGTATTTCATTCAGCACAATACAAAAAATATATGAAAAACCTCCATTCAGCTCAAGTTTAATAATGAATTCAAATTCAGTCTCCTATTAATTATATCATTTGAACTAGTTTAAGAGTTGTTACAATACTGTTGGTTCATATGCAGAAAGGCACATGGTAGGGAGGGGATTTATACTGCAATGTGCATTAATCAGGAAGAGGGGAGCATAAATAAATTCCAGAATTATAAGCTACTAAATGCATTCATAAATACCTCATTTTCAGACAGGGCATGGATAACGCGGATGGCACTCTTAGGAATGGCATTGTTCCTATGATTCATTGCTTGGATCACTTTGGGGAGGTGGCCCAATGGTGGGACCTGGTCAGCCAGCTGAGGCTGTGCATTGAAGAGACATACTGTGGCCATTGTCAAAGTTTCCAGAGTTTCTCCCTGGAGGGTGTAAAACAAACCAACTAACTATAAAATACTGACAAAGTAAGTCCTAAACATCCCTGGAAATTATTTGATATTCTATCCTAGAGATCTATAAATTCTAAGCGCTGATTTTTGAAAATTGATTCACAAATCCTAAGAAAACAACAAACTTCCCATCTTGAAAAAAGGCATGAATTCCAAGGACTTTAAGAATGTCATGTCCTAATCTAAGCAGCCTCTCATTGGGTCATGTCATATCTCATTTCTGTTGCAGGTTTAAGAGATCATCTCCCAAAAGATATTACTAGAAAGTTTTAGTCAATGTTATAGAAACATGAGTATCAGGGAACATCACTAGTTCAGGAGAATGCAGAAATCATGAAATGTGTTTCCCAGTTCTATTAAAAATCCTACTGAACAGGTCTGGCTGCCATAAGGCACTTTCCGTTGTGGATGGCAAAGACCCGTAACTTATACCATTATATGCAGACATACACAACCACAGCATCTTAAATGAACGTGGAAATTGGAATGAGCCCACAAAGAACGGTGATATGAGGAAATATTGTGGGGTTTTTTTTTTCCCCTAAGTTTCTGCTTTTTGATCATTTCATTTTTTTTAAGGAAACTATGTATATAGTAAAAATCCTAGTAAAGAGAAAACATGATGGGGGGAAAGTGACACATGCAAATATCTGGTAAACTAATAATTTTTTTTCTGAAGTTCTGCTAAGCTAATGATAGTAACCAGTAATTTCTAGGTACCTGACATGTGCCAGACATTATGCTAAGGACCCTCTATAGATCAAAACTCATTAAAACCTCAGCCTTAGGGACAGGAGCTGTGATCCATCTATAAATGAGGCAGAGCCACGAAGTAGTGCTCAAGGTCAGAGTTAGTCAGTTCTGGAGCTGGTGCTGGGGTCCAGGACCATCTAATAACACAGCCTGGGCTCTTTATCACCTTCCCCCATAGCCAGCCTGTTTAATATAACAACAGTCATGTACCTCAATTATTTTTAATCTAAAGGTTTAAATAACAGAACCTTATGTACTACCAGGATTTGACTCAGCAAATGAAGACCAAGGCTACTTTCTCACTCCTGCTTCCCTAGTAGCTTTTGGCTTTGAACACAGGTTCTAGGTTCACTCATATAGTTACTACTCTCCTGTCAACTTTTTTCATGAGGGTCATCCCAGTCATATATGGAAAGCTGAGTGAAGAACACACTTCCAGGGGAACACTGAACATTTAGGTTTCTCCTTAAAATTATGTAGTCATTGGAAATGGGGTGGCAAAAACCTTCTTTTAGAGCCTCTGTAGTTGTTAGAAATAGCGTTCTGTAAATAGACATCTCCAACTTTGGTTCAGAAATAACTCTTTGGCTAACGAGTTTCACTTTCGAAATGCCCCAAAAAAGATGTATACGTATATTTGAATTTAAATGTGGCCGCTATATTGAAAGAGATAGCCAATTCTTAATGTATGGTCAATGAGGATGGTGTTTTAACAGAAACACCATCAGTATATTTAGCAAACTATTTGAAATGTTTTGCTGCTGGCTGAAGCTTACATGTGGATTGTTCTTCTCCAGGAACTCAGTTAATTTTTCTAATAGTGCAATAAGAAATTCTCTGGGCTTCCTTAGAACCCATGCTGGTTGTGCAATAAAGATTCTCAAGAAAACTCCTCCAACAGCAAGTTCACCCTCTGCTTCTCCAAACACCACAGCAAAATCGTCAGGCAACTTTAAAGAAAGAAAGAATCATAGTCAAGTCACTTAGTCATTAGTCCTACATGACACAAAAAATGCAAATCCCATTAATGGTTATTAATATAATCAAATTATAATTACCATAAGTTTTATTTCCCTTAATAAAATTCAAAAAAGGTGCTTTGATTGGTTACTTAAAAAGTGAATATCCCTATTTTTAAATTTAAAACCTTGTTTTCCAGGGGAATATTTAAATGTCTTAATGACGAAATATCTAATAGTCATTAAACTGACTCAGTAGGAATTAAAAAACAACAACAAATCAACAAAAAATACAGTAAAATGTAAAATTCCTTCCTCTGAATAAAAGTATGTTTTACCTTCCAATTTACATCAGGGTTGTCTCGCTGATTTTTAAAGTGCCTTGGGGGGAAAAAAAAGGAGGGGGAAATATATCAAATATCAGTCACAAAATACACTTTCATTAACCTTTAGAATAAATATTAAGAGAGGTGATGGAAGATGTGGAAAACATCTGTCCTTTTTGGTGATTTACCCGAATGCTTTACTTACTCTAGCATCATTTCTCTAACTGTTGCAGACACTTTATCTCTGGAGCTGTCATTCCAAATCAACTCGGGATTTTCATGAGTTCCTTCAAAAATATGTACAGCAGCTTCAGGGTTGTCTCTCATGGCATCCATAAAAACGCTTGGCAGAAATTTCATTAATGTAATGCGGACCTATATGAGGGGGTTTGAGAAAGAAAAAAGACCTATTGGACAGCTCAGTGTTTGGTGCTTTGTATTTCTCTAGGATGGAATACTGACGTATTTGTGGTATGGCTGATTTGGGCCTTAACTATTATCCAAACCGCCTGGAGTGGGAGAAGAGATTCAACCTTGGTTTATGCAAAGGTAACTTTAACAAGACTCATATGACCCGCTCTTACGTACCTATCCAGTTTCATTTCTTCTCTCTTCTTCAAATTTAAGACCCCTGAAGAAATTCAATATTGCTGATGTATATACTGTCCAGAGCACACCTTGCTAGATCATGCCTTGCACACACTATTTCTTCTTCCCAGAATACCCTTGGTTGGCCTGTCCCTCCAACTCTCCCCCATGCCGCCTGCCCTTGCAAACAAATTTTTCTCAAGGTGCCTTTGTGCCTTTCAAGTGCATTTATTTTGCTATACTATGTTTTATATTATACTGTGCCTTTTTCCAAAAAGGACTTAAAATGCAGCTTTAAAAGTAACACAGGGGTGCCTGGCTGGCTCAGTCAATAGAACATGCAACTCTTGCTCTCGCAGTCGTGAGTTCAAGCCCCATATTGGGTGTAGAGATTACTTAAAACAAGGGGGGGGGGCAGTAAAAATAATGCATCACACACACACACACACTGAAAATTAGTTGGAGGCCTAAAGACAAAGGGAAAATGAAGGTTGGGAAGTTAAGTTTTCTCCTGAGGTCTTCACATGATTTTCTCTCCTTCATATCCCTTGAGCCTGTACTCAAATTTTTTTTTTTTTTTAAGATTTTATTTATTTGAAAGAGAGAGAGAGAGTGAACACAAGCAAGGGGGGAAGGATGGAGGGAGAGGGAGAAGCAGACTCCCCACTGAGCAGGGAGCCCGACACGGGGCTTGACCCTAGGACCCCAAGATCATGACTTGAGCCAAAGGCAGGTGCTTAACTGACTGAGCCACCCAGTTGCCCCTCAGACTTATCTTCTGGAAAGCTTCCCTGACCTAGTCTTTCTCACTCATTGCTTGTATTTTCAGCCCTTGGCATGTAGCAGATAGTCAAAAACTTATTTGAACGAAGAGTAATATAAAGTCAGTACACAAAGGAAACATCAAAAACTTCACATAATTGATGGTGATATACTACAAATTTAGTTCTGAACTTCCTGAGCAGCCAATGAACTAAAGGAAGTTATGTCAGTTACATAATAGACAGCATTCACAAAATAGGAAGTATTTAACTTTTCTTGGTCATGAGAGAATTCAAACAGGAAGTGATCACTCACTAATATCATTAAACATTTAAGTAAAACAATTTATATAATGCAAATTCTTCAGAGTTATGTCCAGGCTACTCAGTTATTCGAGAACAGGAGTTGGTACACCAGGAGCCAAACTTGGCCTGCCACCTGTTTTTGTATACAAAGTTTTATGGAAACACTGCCATGACCATTTACGCAGTTACTGTCTATGGCTGCTTTCCTGTTATGATGGCAGAGCTGAGTATTTGTGAAAAAAATCAGATGACCCAAAAAGGATAAAATATTTACTATATTTTTTCCTTTATAGAAAAAGTTTACTGGTCCCACCCCCATGTCACATCATGTATGAAAATTAACTCAGATGGATCTAGGATGTAAATCCAAGAGCTAAAACTATAAAACTCTAGTAGGAGGACACATAGGCATAGTTCTTTGTAACCTCGGATTAGGCAATGGTTTTTAGATATGAGATAAAAAGCACAAGCTACAACAGCAACAAAAAAACCAGACTGAGCTTCATCAAAATTTAAAAATTTTGTACACTGGGGCACCTGGGTGGCACAGTCAGTTAAGCATCTGACTCTTGGTTTCGGCTCAGGTTGTGATCTCGGAGTCATGAGATCGAGCCCTGTGTCAGGCTCCGTGTTGGGTGAAGAGCCTGCTTGGGGTTTCTCTCTCTCTCCCTCTGCCCCTCCCCCTCACGCTCCCTCTCACAAATAAATAAATCTTAAAAAAAAAAAAAATTTGTGCTTCAAAAGACACCATAAAAAAAATAGAATGACATTCATAGAATGAGAGAAAATATTTACAAATCATGTATTGGATAAGGGACTGGTATCCAAACAATTACAACTCAATAGTAAAAAGATAACCCAATTAAAGAATAAGAAAAAGATGCAAATAGACATTTTTCTTTTAGAAAATGTACAAATGGCCAATAAGCATATGAATAGATACTCAACATCATTAGTCACCAAGGAAATGCAAATCAAAACCATGAGATACCATTTCACACCCACTAGGATGGCTATAATCAAAATAGATTATCTAATAACAAGTGTTAGGCTGTGGAGAAATTAGAACCCTCAGAAACTGCTGGTGGGAATGTAAAATGGTGCAGCCATTTGGGAAAACAGTATGACAATTCCTCAAAACGTTAAATAGTACCCTCTGATCCAGAAATTCTACTCTCACAGAAATAAAATACATATCCACATGAAAACTTGTACACAAATGTTCACAGCTGCACTATTCAGAACAGCCAAAAAGTAGGAACAAGTCCCATGCCCATCAACTGATAAATGGAAAAGCAAATGCAGTGTATCTACACAAGGGAATATTATTTGGCAATAAAAAGAATGAAGTATTGATACTTGCAACAGTATGGAATAACTTTTTTTTTATTAATATTTATTTGACAGAGAGAGAGCGAGAGCAGGAGCACAAGCAGGGGGAGTGGGAGAGGGAGAAGCAGGCTTCCCGCTGAGCAGGAAGCCCGATGCGGGGCTCGATCCCAGGACCCTGGGATCATGACCTGAGCCGAAGGCAGACGCTTAACGACTGAGCCACCCAGGCGCCCTGCAACAGTATGGAATAACCTTGAAAACACGCTAAGTGACAGAACCCAGTCACAGAAGAACACATATTGTATGATTTCATTCATATGAACTGCCCAGAAAAGACAAATCTAGAATGTAAGTTAGTGGTTGCCAGGTGCTAGAAGAGGGGAATAGGGAGTGACCTCTAAAGGGAACAGTTTTTTTCCCTGGATTGATGAAAACTGACAGTGGTTACCCAACCTTTGGATATAATAAAACCACTGAATTGTTCACTTTACATGTGTGAACTGTATGCTATGTCAATTATATCTCAATAAAGCTGTTATCAAAAAAGGGAAAAAAAGTTTACTGATCCCAGTTCTAAAATATCTTCCTGCAAACCATTCAATAAAGGAGCTGGTACTTGTATTGTTCCTATACAAATAATTTAACTGTAAATATATTCACCTTGATAAAATTTGTCCCTCATGTATTTTGAAGGACAAAAATTACTAAAGAGCTCGAAGTCAACTCCAGTACATGTTTAAACAGCTAAAACATTATCTAAATCATGTAATATTGAATATTACAACTATGGGTACCCAACTCTAGCTTTAAGAAAACTCAATATTAAATATCAATATTCATACTTTTATGGGCCCTTTCTATAGACATTCAAATGTACTCTCCCTCATCAACCCTTGTGATGACAGACTGTTAACTTTATTCCCAAAGTAAAATTGTTTCAGGGCCTATGCCACATTCTCAATATCCAGATCTAGAGATGAGACAAGGAAAAAAACCTAAATCCAGATTGTTTTTTTTGTTTTTTCAATTAAAGATTTTATTTATTTATTTGACAGAGAGAGAGAGACAGCGAGAAAGGGAACACAAGCTGGGGGAGTGGGAGAGGGAGAAGCAGGCTTCCCGCCGAGCAGGGAGCCCGATGCGGGGCTCGATCCCAGGACCCCGAGATCATGACCTGAGCTGAAGGCAGACGCTTAACGACTGAGCCACCCAGGCACCCCTCCAGATTGTTTTACTGATGTAAAATCAACTCTGGAAGTGGGGGCTCGGGAAGCCTCTGAGTCCTGACACATTTCTCTGAGGTGCTGCTTCAGGGCTAGCACAGACAATGAATGCTTCAGTGAGCACTACTTCTGCTGAAACTGAGTTAATAATAGGAGACTGACTACACCTGTGTCTGGATGGAATTCTACTTAGAAGTACTGTTTTAACACGTTCCTGGTCTACAAACGGGACTATGTTTCCAAAGAGCATCTGGTCATCTCCAGATTCTGGACGAAAGATCTCCTTGCGGAATGGAGAGGCCGTTACACTCACGTGCCTGTGTGGACTTACTTCCCAAAGTGGTGTATCCTTACTAACAAAGGTGTGGGGTGTGTAAGAACACAGATCACCATCTCCCCTTCACTAGCTGCTTCCACAGGCCAATCCTCACAGTGTCAAAGTCTAACCTAATTATCTTCTGTCAAAACTTAACACATACTTTTGTTCTTTCTTCAAGGAAGGTAAACAGTTTAACACCATAATCCAAACACCGTCTTAAGACTTCTCAATTCCAATAAGGCTTCTCCAACCATAATTTTTCTCAAAGTAGTAATATAGAGCAACAATTTCAAGTACGTCAATCTTCCAACTTTCACATCAAATCATGTCCTTATCCTCACCATCAGACTTTGGTAAACTTCATGAAATCAATATCAAAGTAACAGAGCTTAAATAATTTCTTTCTAAGGACCTATTTTGTGCTCACCTTTGGACCTATTAGTTTGTCTGCGGTCATTTTAGCAAAAAGTTCCGCTGTTTGGGCTCGAACCTGTGGATGTGTTGAATTGCAGAACATATCTAGTAAGTAAATCAAAGCTCCTATGAAGGAAAAAAAGAATTAGCACTTATACTATAAAGAATATGACTTTTCTGATCAGCTGAATTCATTTTCAACTTTATTTCAACTTAATGCAGTTTGTTTGTTTTAATTATAAGCCTTCCAAAGCATTCTTCTAGTTTAGCAGACTATACAAAACAGTTCAAAATGAGCTTCACTTATTTTGAGCATGACTGGATGAGAAAGCACTCTATACGTTACCTTTTGCCATTGCTTCTTTGATTATTTTTGTGCTTGATGTCAAAGCATAAAGAGTTTCTAAAACAAGCTGGCGACCTGCAGGGTAAGAGATATTTCAAGGAATGCATCATCATCACATTAGCTGACATTTACTGGGCATCAGCTCTGTGCCTGGCACTGACCTAGGTGTTCTACAGAGGGTATCATACTTATCTCTTCACAATAACCAGTGACAGGTATTATCATGGCCTTATTAGGAATGAAGAAGATGAGGCCCAGTTTAACCAGCCCATGGTATCATAGCTAGTGAGTGCTATAGCTGGGTTTTACACAGAGGTCTTTCTGACTCCAAACTTCACACTCGTAACCACTGTGGCATACTGTCTTCCTACCTTATTGTTCACTACACAGGCAAAATCTTCTCACCTCCTGGAACTACCCTGAAGACACTGGTCAGGCATCGAAGATTTTTATCTGGTGTTACGGCCTTAGAGAAGTGAGTAGGAAGCAGCAGTTGTAAGACAGTGCTCCAATCTAAGACATGACAGTATCCTTCTGGACACAGCCTACACACCTCTCATCCCTTGCCATCAAAGTATACTCAGCTATTGGACTTTACTCCTCCAGAGTCAAAGAGCAATGACAGACAGGTGACGAAAGGGGTAAGAGCTGGCAAAGAGGGTGGAGGCTGCCAAGTATTAGGCTGATGCTGAAGCAACAACAAAGGCAGGTCCCTGGGCTGGGCTCCATTCACATACAGGAAAACACACATTCAAAAGGAGGTTCCCAAGAGAAGCAACAATACTTTACTGAAAATGCACCACTGTTTAAACATAGTTTCAAAGGAAAACAACAAGTCTTTGGAGGGGGTACAGGAAGGTTAAATATTTTATGTGTTTAATATCCCTTAGCAAACAGTGGAAGAGAGATAATTTAGTCTAAAATATAAATGACAGCAGAGTAGGCTGAGATAGCTAGATGTCAGCTATTTAACCTATAAGATTAAAATAGTGATTGGACTATAATTTTCAAACTATGATTTTTGTAACATTCTTTACTTCATTAGTCAGTGTAATTTTGCATTGTTTGAAGCCTCACAAAGCTACTGAAAACCAATAAAAAAGAAAAAGAAAAACCAACTAAGGCTGTAAGTATGACACAAATAATCTGCAAATGACTTTTCAAAAGCTGTCATTTTAGAGAACTGTTTCAAATGTCATTTATTAAAGAAAACAAAATTATTCAATGGAAATTCAACTCCATTCAAGTCACTGAACTTGCACTACTTGCGTGCAAGGCACTAGGCATAAAATGAAAGAGACAGGTTCTTGTTCTCAAGGAGGTAGACAGCTGTGAGTCAAGAGCAACACGGCTTCCAAAGCCAAGTGAATAATGTATTCTGATAGGCAGTGGTGAAGTTGGAGCTATACTGCAATTGCCCTTGAAAAGCAATCTCAAGGTTGATTCTAGCACAAATACACACTACTTACTACGTTAGACAATTGCACAGTTTAAAAGGAGCCTTTATCAGTGCAGGCTGTATTCAAGAAATAAGATAGGCATATTTTTAAAAACCGATCTCACCTTGGTGGTAATAATCTCTATCTGCATCAAATCAGTAAAGGACAAATAATGCAGGATTGAATTCTAAGTTGAAAACAAGGTAATTTTTATTTTAAGCATTTTTTTCCTGTCATCCAAGACCAATTATGTTTCTTTATAAACCATGGGTCAATTCTCAATTACTCATGTGCATACCATACTCAGAAAACTGAAAAACCTAGGTTATTTTCCTTTGCTTTTGGAACTCTCTTACCTCTTTCAACTTTTGAAATGGGAAATACAAAATAGTGTTATTGACTGATGTAAAACATAACTAGGAAGACAACTTTAATATAAAGAATACCACTTAAAAGATTCCAAAGTAAATATGGGTATCATGTTTTGTCAGAGGTCTTCTGTTCGCTATGTAACTGCCCCCTCTATAGGTTGGCCATGCTGTGGTTTCCAAAATTCCATTCATGAAATATACATACTTGATGGTAATGAATGTAGAAGAGCCAATAAATTGGACAAAACCATTGATTCAGCAATATTGTTGACACAATCCTGGTTAGATGTCACTATATTCACAACCTGAAAATTAAATCAACAGGATTTTAAGAGTTTGGGAAATAATTTTGGACCTAAATAAAATTAAGTCCAGTTAGTCAGACCTAAATAAATTTGAGGCTTCACAAAAGTGAAAAAAAATGTTTGGAGGACAAAATAATTTTTAAGAGTTTAATTTTAAAAGATAGGCTTTATTACTTTGATCTTTTGTGAAATAATAAAAGTAATTAAAAATGTTAATGCTCATGTACATATTATATATATTAGCTTCCTGTCAATTTAGAGATAAGAATTAAATGTAATAATCTAAAAAATATTTTAGGAATAAGTCACAATGTCGAGGTTATTAGGAATCCTTCAATCCTATACTGGTTCATGCTCCGTAACTATGTATTCCAATCACAGAACTGGGGTGGGGAGTGGTTAGGAAGATAATGATCCTCACTATTGGGACTTTACTTTTGCTTTTAGAGGGAGAGAGTAAATGTCTTCAGTGCCCAGCACAACAGATTTAGTTTATCTATTATAAAGAAACAGGCATGTTTTTCTTTCAAAGAGGATGACCTCTCAAGTCTAACTTTTATAGTATACATCTAAAGATCAATGTCACTTAACTTGAACCACATGGTCAGCATTTCAAACCAACATGTTAGATTTAATAACATTCACTTAAAAAGTTATAAGGTACATGGAGAAATTAAGTAGAGAAACGCTTTTCAATTAAAAGAACATGCTTGTTAAGCTTTCTGACCAATCTAACTTGTATTATTTTATTAAAAATCTTTTTTTAAATTTTTTATTGTTATGTTAATCACCATACATTACATCATTAGTTTTTGATGTAGTGTTCCATGATTCATTGTTTGTGTATAACACCCAGTGCTCCATGCAATCTTTTAAACCAAAGTGCAACCTAAGAACATATTACTCAACTAATTCATAAACTGCTCATAAACCTGTTACTGCAGGGTTTAATTTGGTGTTCTTTACAATAAATTGTGTATGTTACAATTAGCAGGATCGGGGCGCCTGGGTGGCTCAGTTGGTTAAGCGACTCCCTTCAGCTCGAGTCATGATCCCAGGGTCCTGGGATCGAACCCCGCATCAGGCTCCCTGCTCAGTGGGAAGCCTGCTTCTCCCTCTCCTGCTCCTCTGCTTGTGTGCTCTCTCTCTCCCAAATAAATAAATAAAATCTTCAAAAAAAAAAAAAAATTAGCAGGATCATCTGAAAAATGATCCTGGGAGCTTACTCTGGGTTGCCTAGACAAGGAGACCCCTGTAGCCAGGGACCTCCTGCTTCTCCCAGAGGAAAAGGCTGTACCTAGCTTCCCATGGGACCAGTGGTTTCATTCTCCTAAAAAAGGGACTTCCAACTTCTCTTGGACCTCTAAAGCCCAAAGGTTCTGGGCAGCTGGCTTTCTTTCTTAGCTCCTGTAAACAGCGTAACAGCCCAGTTGTCTGTCTGTAACCCTCACTGAAGGGAAGGGGGTAGGTTGTCCTCTAAACACAAACCTACAGTATGTGGCCAGCAGTATGCCCTGGTCTCTGGGGACACTGAGAGATCAGGGAAATCCTACCCCTCTTCTTGTCACCTCTGGCTGCCAAGCTTCCCCAGTAAAGCACCCCCTTCACCCACACTGCATGACACTGTACAATGCATCCCAAGTTCTGATGCATGACAGACAATGACCACATAGGGAACCACCTTGAACAACATTGTGTAATGTTTGCTCTTCAAAATGAGTATACTAATTTAAATTTTAAGAACATATTTACTTGGCTTAATAGACAAAATGAAGGGAAAAAAAAGAAAAGAAAATACATGCATACTTTCATTCAACCCCAGATGGTAGTTAATCAAGGCCTAAACCACATATAGGAGTAAAGACAGCATGCTTTAATATAAAATTCCTTTACCTCTAAAGCCAATTGCTGCACTTGACCCGCTCCATGGACTCGGAGAAGAGAAAATATTAACTTAAAGTGCCCAATGCATTCACTTTCAGAGCCTAGGGAATAAGAATAAAAGGTTTATCTTTTATTCCTAAGAGATGTTCTAAAGTACAGACCTTCAGAAAACTGACCTACTCTGTTGTTTACTGTCAATTATAAGCCTCTGATAAACCCTTTCTCAACATTTGTGACATGAAATAAATGGAGTACCTCCTAAGCAGCAGTAAATCTTAACAGGCAAAAAACAAGAGAGAATTTCTTTGTTTTGTTTTCATTTCCATCCATACCCCTAGCCCTCAGGCTAAAAACAAGAAATATACCAAATACATAATGCAAATGCAACTTAAAAAATAAGGGTACAAGGTGGTAATTCTACTCTTTACTCTAGACCTTAGAGCTACCCCCCTCAGCCTAATTACATTTTGGGAGAGTGTGACATCATTTGCTTTTAATTTAGACTGAATTAGAACTCTGCCACTTGAGGACTACATTACAAACAACTGTATGGATATACAAAGGACTCCTTGTGAAAATACATAAAACTGAATAGTATTTCCATTCCTACCCACCTCAAACCCCAATCCCATATATTTCCTACCATTCTGTTAATAGAATAAAAATATTAAACATTAAGACTCTGTTCTGTGTATTTTTCCTTCTACAACATGGTAGTAACACACACAGTATAATCTGTAATTTTTTGAGGCTTCAGAAGATAATTCACTAAGACTCCTCAACTTAAAGGAGTCTGAAAATATTCTATAAATAGATTGCTTTTAAATTCATTTTCAAACCACTATAGCACTCAATATATACAGAAAAGAGCAAAAGAGTACCTGAAAGTTAATGATAAATGTCAATAAAAAGGATTTAGGGTCTTCAAGTTACTTAACCGAATTTGTATTGTTTTAGGTTTTTTATACTCCATATTTGTTATCAAAGTTAGAATTAGAAGAAGCTTTCAAATTTTCACTCATGCATCTTCCTGCTGTCAGGCAAGAGTGGTAACATTTTTGGAAATATCCTCTTAAGGCTGTTTAAGAATGAAAACTCACACTTTATTTCAATTTTTATACACCAAAACCTGCAGTTTCTCAAAAATATAAGTGCCCATATGTACACAGCACTGTGTTAGATACCAGAAGAGACAAATTAGATCACCTAATAAATCAATCTAACTTAAGCACTTATATGTCAACTTATGTCATCAATGTGAAATTTTATACTATCAAGTTATTCTGTCTTTTCAACTCATTGAGACTCATTTTCTCTTAGAGATATGAATTCTAAACATGATGCCTTGACCTCTCTCCTCCTTCCACCCTACTCTTTTTATAGGTAAAAAATTAAGAGCTCAATTCTTGTTACGTTATACTATTTTCTTTGAGTTTCTCTGATAAAATTGAGAATTGGAATTATTTTAAGGATCTTACTGATCAAGGGTAGTGATCAAATCCACACACCTGGATTATATTTTATGACATTTCTCAGAGCCTCCAAAGCCATTTCCACTCTTGGCAAGCGGTCTCCATGTTGCTCTGACTCCACTTTTGCAGCATGTGTGATAGCCATGAATGTGTGGAGGTACTGGGCCTGGGAGCCTATATAATCCAAAAGACTTGCAGCAAATGCTTTTGGAACCTAAGTGGAGAAATATTTACAAACACGTGTGCCTCAGAAGTAACTATAAGACTCCAGAGCAACAACCATCCCCTTCCCCCCAAAAAACTTCAAGGTATGGAACGATTAAATTATACCTATACATGAACACCTATGGATTTGGGGGCGGAGTGGGGAGTAAAACTCAGTTGCATTAGAAAGCATTTCTCAACTTTTTTTGTCCCAAAACATTAGAGATCTGATATACTCCCACTAGGACCTTAGCATATCAATTCTGAATTAGTATATCTCTCCCTTTTACAAATCAAAGTAATTGATAGTACCATATGTAACTTCTACAATTTGGTTATATTTTAAAATATATATATTTAGAATATAAATTCGAAGGACAGTTTTCAAAGAGACTTCACAAATCAATGAACTCATCCTGCTTAACAGCTATTTATACAATATTATTCTGTGATACATAATATACATTATGGTTTAGTAGATTCCTTTTTTCCCAAGTGCAAACTTTAAAACAAAGCCTCGCTGGGGCACCTGGTTGGCTCATTTGGTTAAGCGTCTGCCTTCGGCTCAGGTCATGATCCCAGGGTCCTGGGATCGAGCCCCACATCGGGCTCCCTGCTCAGTGGGGAGTCTGCTTCTCCCTCTGCCTGCCCCGACACCCTGCTCGTGCTTTCTCTCTCTCTCTCTCTCTCAAATAAATAAAATCCTTAAGAAACAACAACAAAAACAAAAGCCTCACTTCTTCCCTCTTTACAAACCAAGCAACCAAATCCTCCTTGCCACTCCCTCCAAAAAAAAAAAACGACAACAAAAAATTCCTACATGATCACCAAGCTTTAGAAGACAAAGAAGCTCCTCTTTTGCTTCTGAAAGTGATTAGGGATCATCACAAAAAACGACATGGTTTGACCTCATTTTCTAAAAAATCTCTTTGTTTTCCACTGGTATTTTCTTATTTTCCTCTAATAATTGGCCAGAGAAGTACTTCGGTCTGGTGGTCTGATATTGTACATGATGGAATGAATGTGTAAATGACCTTGCACTTCCAGGAGAGACAAGTTGAAGGCATATGCACATGACACAGGTAGCATTATGCATAAAATATAAAAAATAGTTGGGCAAGGAATAACTTATTTTCATGAATCCACAAAACTAAATTCTTCAACATGCAAAATAAAGAGGCTTATAAATTACCAATGGTAAACCCCATCACATATCCAGGTTAGTATAAGGCATTTGGCAAAGAACACACATTATTTCAACTTATTCAGTGTGAATAAACTAGTAGCTTTCAATAACAAATGACTGAAGGTATCAGACAAAACTAAAAGTAGAGAGCTTACCTCTAATTGGAAAGTAGGGACTTCATTATACACCCTAACAAAAATTTCCCCTACAATAAGTTCTTTGGCATGATCGCTATAGACAAATTCTGATCCGTAAGTTTTGTCACAATCACCCTTTTTAAAAAAGAAAATAGACTGTTAGATGTAAATCAGAATCATCAGTGTCTGGTTTATAAATCTAACCATATTCAATTTAATAACTTAACAGATAAATAGCCTGGAAGTTCCATTTCTTATCTAGAGGAAAATTGTGGTGGGACACACATCATAGCACTCAATGCTGTAGTAATGTTTACAACTAATAATATGAACTCTCCAATAGGCATGGAGTTATTTTTTAGTCCAAAGGTTAATATTATAACTCATTTTAAGATTTCAAAAGATCACAGAGGTCATCCAATGAAGTGTCTTAGAGCTAATGTTTATAAAGCAAGTATGACACTTGGTTCTTCTCACTCCACTCAGCAGACAATTGGCCTAGTCAGCTCTGGGGTGATGGAGCTAAGAAATGAACACATCTGGACTGACCTTTAAAAAGTAATACACTGAATGAAAGTGCTAGAAAATGGAGTCTCTGAAGGAAAAAAAAAAAAAAAAAGACATGGTAATATTACAGAGGTTGCCAAACCAGGAAGAGTTTCCATTTGAGGAAAAGGAAAAAGAAGAGGAATGGGAAAAAAACAGTACCAATGAAGATTTAGGTTGAAATTACACAGAATTTAAGTTGGACTGAAATGATACAGAAAAGTATACAATAAATTGTAAAGTGTTAAAGATGCTATTATGTTTCTTCTGGTAAAAGAACAGATGTATAAAAATGTGAGACCTGTTCTCCCCAGCTCTGCAATTCTCAAAACTTCAATCTATATAGAGTTCTCAGTGACTATCATCAAATGAGTTAAAAAAAAAACGTTGAATAATTCAGGACATAACAGTGGTGTTTATTGTTTTAAGTTCTAAGCCCATAAATGTTAACTGTCTGCTAAACCATCAAGTCTCAACCATCTACTGTATGGATTATGCAGGCCTTATCCTTATTGGCCACAGTACTGTCTTGTTTTTTTTTTCATAGCTTCATAGATTCTCCACTAGGAGGTGGCAAGACAGGAGAAACTGTTCGATTCTGATACCAGAAAGCAACTTCGATGTACTGGGAAAAGAGGCTGAAGAGAACCATTACAAGAGTGCTTTTGTAGAGAAAAATTCATTAAAATGGGGAACAGCTACACGTAAACAGGACAACAATCACGAATGTATCATTAAGTACAAGAATGCTGTTCCTTACATGGGCCACACATTAGGTGGAAAAACCTGTAGGCCTGATTAACACCAAATGGAGAAACAAAACTTGTAGGCCTGATTAACACCAAATGGAGAAACTGTCTTGTCACTACTGAGTTATGTTCCCAGAGAATATTTTTTTGAGACTAAGTCACCCCAGAAGTTTATGAAACAATAACATACTTTTTTAATCATGTTTTCTTGTTGGGATTCAAGAAACTCAAGTAGTTCTGCTCTTGTAGAATTGTTCCATATCAAATAAGGGCTCTCAGTGTTGCTGTTGAGCATCTTCAGAATCTAGGAAACAGAGTATTACTGTTTTGTAACATTTAGAAAAAAATAGTGCAAGTTATCATTTATTGAAACTGTTGATGACATGCCAAGCACTGGAATAAGTGCCTTAAGTATAATGGGCCTCAATAACTCCAACAAGTTTGTTGATATTATCCATTTTGCAGCTGAGAAAAATCAAAGCTAAGAGCAATCTAATGATCTGTCCCAGGTCACACAGCACAGCCCTTCAGTTGGGAAAACTGGGATTCAAATCGGAGTCTGTATGACTTCACATCCTTAACATGTAGCTCTGCCACAGTGAAAATTATGAGATAGTTTGTGCTGAAACATTTAATAAACACTTAGTAAACACAAGCTTAGAAAGAATCATACCATACTAACTTTACATAAACATATCTGAAAACAAAATCTAAGTCTCTCTGAAGCATACTGCTATGAAGGGAAGCAAAATTTATGGGCAGAGAGTCACTTCAGATTTTCTTGGCCAAGCCCGGATTCAAGGCTGCATTAAGCAGTTATGAAGGCATAGCTTCTGACTGCTTAGCCATCCACGGTGCGGAATTTCCCTTTGTCTATTTAGTTCTCAATTAGAAGTGTGTAAATAGACATTTGACTCTCCTTCAAATGTTTTAATACAAAATTCTGTACATTTTACACTTACAAAGCTCTATGCTAGCAGGATATCAGTGGGTTATTACCTTCATCTTAGACAAAACCAATTAACCTGTTTTTAAAATGTTAACTATATTTTTAAAATGTTAAAATAAAACTGTTTTAAAATGTTAAGTAAAATGATAAGAGAATACATTCTTAGGAGGGATGCCTGGGTGGCTCAGTAGGCTAAGTGTCTGCCTTTAGCTCAGGTCATGATCTCAGGGTCCTGGGATCAAGTCCCGCATTGGGCTCCTTCCTCAGTGGGGAGTCTGTTTCTCCCTCTGCCTGCCGCTCCCCCCTGCTTGTTCCCTCTCTCTCCTTCTGACAAATAAATCAGTAAAATCTTAAAAAAAAAAAAAAAAATACATTCTTAGGAGAATTTTAAAACTCTGAGAACTGGCGGTTTAAAATAAGCATTTTGAAAAATCCATATGGGAGTTCAGACCAAGATTCTGAAATGCTTTTTTTCCCCCCTGTAGTTTATCAATAACCTGCAAAGAATGGAAAGAATGTCTCACCAGCAAAACACATCATGCTGGTGAACACAAAATTCAGAAAAAGTACAAAGATCAAGCATCTAACGCTCTTCGCCCTTACTCAAGGGGCACTGAAAAGCAATGGCCTACACCAAAAAAAGAGACTGAGTTAAAAAAGAAAACGTTTAATAAATTCTAAGAATACTTTACATTTGGAACACTGAGGACTTCTTCCCTTACAAAAGTACTGGATAATCATTAGAGAAAACATAAAAATAGCCTACAATTCTGCCATTCAGGGTTAACTACAGTTAACATATTCGTATAGATCCATCCATCCATTTTTTTAATACCAAAAATGGGATTTTTAGCCTTTTCACTTAAAATAAACATCTTTTAATGTCTTTATGCCTTTACAATTTAAGGCTTCATGGTATTCTAATGAATGGATTTTTATAGTTTAGTTCTTTAATGCTACATTCTTAGATTACTTCTCAACGATCCTCACAGAAGAGGCCAAAGAGGTTGGGAGAGCTGTCAAAGTCATACTTGATTTCTGTCATGAATGCGTGCGTGCGTGTGTGTGTGTGTGTGTGTGTGTGTTAGCTTTTAGGATTTCAACTCTGAGTCTAACTTAGAGATTGCTTATAAGAAAAAGCCAAAAATAGGGGCGCCTTGGTGGCTCAGTTAAGTGTCTGCCTTTGGCTCAGGTCATGATCCCAGGGTCCTGGGATCGAGCTCCGTATCACGCTCCATGCTCAGTGGGGAGTTTGCTTCTCCCTCTTCCTTTGCCCCTCCCACCCACTCATGCTCTCTAATAAATAAATAAAAATCTTAAAAAAAAAAAAAAAGAGCCAAAAATAGACTCTGGGTCTCCTAACTCCCAGTTCTCTGCCCATTGTGAAACACCATTTCCAAGTTCATTCTCTTTTCCTGTCCCCTTGTGACTCAAGGTTGGTAAGAATTATGGTGGGTTCCAGAGCCGAGAAACATAAAGTTAATTTCCCCCTGCAGAAAGAGTGGGCTTCGTAGAGCGGCTATCAACACCATCAATCCATAGTAAACTGAATTTCTTGGATGAGAGAACAAACACGAACATTTTCAAGTTTTAGGTTTCCTAGAGCAATCAACACTGTTATGTTGCTCTACTATTTAAATGATCTTGCAACATTCATCAAAACCCAGGCTACCTCTGAAGCACATACCTCCGTAGCACTAACCACAGCAAGTTTTCTAGCAACATAGGGTGTCAGCATGCCAGCTAAACTTTTTCTTATGGTTGGATTTTCTGGGGTTGCCTGTTCTTCAGGCAGATATCCTCCAAGGCGACTTAGAGCACGGACACTCAGTTTAGCAAGGCTGTTGGCTACTTCCTGTTACAAAAAAATTTAAGACATTGAAGCAGATCTGTCACATTACATAGGTAACATGGTACCTTCATGGAATCAAAACCATATGGAAAACAAAACAAAACTATATGGGACATACTTAAGGAGCAGAAAGCAAGTCCCCAACACTGATGTTAGAGCTTATGCATTAGAGCTTACTCTTTCATTTACACAAAAGAAGATCAGAATCTATATACTCATTTATATCCAATAGAGTATCTTGAAGATAACTGGAAGAAGCACACTTGGTGGTAGGGTGGAGAGTAGGGGACAGGCAGGCAGACTTGCCTGCTAGAGGAACACACTAACAATAGGAATAATGAATGGCAGTGGCTAAAAAAGGAGAGACAGAAAAAATATTCAAGAAAATCAGTTAAGTACTCAAGTGTCTAGGGGCTGCTAGCCCCAACAGCTCAATATTACTGTTATATTTCCCTGTGTTACACAACCACAATTTTGCAATCATAAAGGTGACTCTAAGTAATCAAGAAAAGATTGTTATATCCAGTATATGTTACTGCAAATTCTCCCCCTTCAATCCTTCTAGCACAAATGGCTAAGATAAAAAGTTCTGGGGCTTTGAGGTGCCTGGGTTGCTCAGTCGGTGAAGTGACTGCCTTTGGCTCAGGTCATGTTCCCAGGGTCCTGGGATCGAGTCCCGCATCAGGCTCCTTGCTCAGCAGGGAGCCTGCCTGTCCCTCTCCCTCTGCCTGCTACTCTGCCTGCTGTGCGCGTGTGCTCTCTCCCTGTCAAATAAATAAAATCTTTAAAAAAAAAAGTTCTGGAGCTTGAAGAGCAATAAACTTAGCTAGAAAAACAGTTCATGTCTGGGGCTCTGGATAGCTGGAACTTTGCTGTGCATTAATTCGGCACTGGTTTGGGTTCAAATTCAAGATTAAAGCAGTGTGAAAGTTACCTGCTGATTTGTTTCCTCGCTTTTCTGAATGCCACTCTCTTCTAGTGTGTAGTCATAATTAAACAGATAACCAAGCAGATGCCACAAAATCCCAGCCTGGAACAGGTGTGTCTGTAGCCAGAAATCCACAGCAAAAGAACTGACACATTCTACTCCAAGCGCAGCAACCCGCGGGATACTCTGGGAGAATTGAAAATAATGAAATTAATTATAGGGTTTAAAAAAAACCCCAAGAGAAACTGGTTGTGAATGTATGTCAAGCTACCTATCTTACTATGCAAGATGTTTACTTCCTCTTTTATTTTCAATTCCAATTTAAATCTGAATCCAATATTCTTTAAAGCCTAAAATTAAAAGTGACCCTGTGACAAGACACACAGAATTATCTTTGAAGCTAGTGTTAAAAGACTTGGGAATACAGTTTTCTTCATTTTTCGTATCTTTAATTTTTAAAAATAGCGATAAAGGCATTAATAGCAACTCACATGCTAGGATCTTACGTGTATCAGAAATATCTTTAGTGCAGGTGTGTGGATTTGCTTCCTTATATCAGAGTTTGTATTCTTATTAAATACTTCTAAGGACATCATGTAAATATAGTTGAGAGATTTTCATCAGATTCCTTATTTCTAGATACCGCAGTCCAGAATCAGCACCCCAATCCTGTTCTATTCCAATGCACCTCACTTTGTCCAGTTATCTAAGGCATCTCTCTCCTTCCCAGTCACTTCTTCCATCAACCCCCAGCTATCTGTCCTCAGCAGTACTGGATTGGGAGGAAGTGCTAAGTTCTCAGCTCCCCAAAGCCCCTCCCACCAGGCAGAGCTTGACTTGTTTCAGGTTTCACATGGTCCTTTACTTGCATTAAATTTATTTACTCTAGTCTCTCATTTATTTCTTCTCTCCCTCTCTTCAAATGTTCAGATGAGACCCGCTTCGCTTTACATGTATCACTTTAGTTTTATTCCTCATGGGCCACCATAAGAACAAAAGCCTCCATTTACATCAAGGGTTCTGTGAAAAATGATTTTAGAGATCCAAATAATGCACATAAAAATGATTTTGGGAAAACAGTTTATTTATAAATTGGGCCTGGCTACTTACTTGACAAGAACACTCATTGCTTACTGCATCCAGAAAGCATTAAAAATGAACTATACCTTGCCAAAATATAGCACCCGACAGAGATCCTTGATGATGCCAGGCATTTCTGTGATCTTCTCTCGGCATTCTTCAAACTGAGCGGCCACACTATAGCATTTGCTTATGTGTCCACATACCTGCATACAACCCAAGAGAGCAAAAAAAAAGAGTTCCATGCGCATTCCTTATTTAAGACAGCAGAAATCAAATCAGCAGAGATTCATGAATAATGCTTAATGGTACATATGATGCTCCAAAATTAAAAAGAACATTTGTACTGAATCGTCAGTATTTCTGGGTAAGACTTCCCACAGATGCAGGGTTGGCAGCCAGTGGCCAGGCAGTGCGTGGGCCAAACTGACCGTGGCCTGTTTCTGTATGACCAGGGAGCTACGGATGGTTTTTACATCTTTAAAGGGTTGTAAAGAAAACCCCAAAAATATGCAACAGAGACTGCATATAAGCTGAAAGTCTCAAATATTTACTCTCTGGCCCTTTATAAAAATTGTTTGCCAATTCTGAATTAAGGTATTTTTATCCAACCTATTAACATTGCAGAATTACAAGTCTACGTACTGCACTTCAAAACAGGATGAAACTAAAAAGCCTGAACTCGATTGTTTTAAATTCTAAAATCTGCTGGCATAAAAAAAAAGTATCACATAAAAAGATGCATTCTACAATAATCTCAATGAATTTCTGATAGATTTTCTTTTTTTTTTCTGATGGATTTTTCTATCAAAGAATTCAATTATAACCTTAATAGAAAGAAAATAAGTCGATTAAAACACTATGGTGGGGGGAGGGATCTCCTGGGTGGCTCAGTCGGTTAAGTGTCTGTCTGCCTTCGACTCAGGTCATGATCCCAGGGTCTTGGGATCGAGCACCACATCGGGCTCCCTGCTCAGTGGGAAGCCTGCTTCTCCCTCTCCCTCTGCCTCTGCCTGCCACTCACCCTGCTTATGCTCTGTCAAATAAATAAATAAAATCTGGGAAAAAAAACCACTATAGGGATGGATTACTGTATCTATATAAGCTGATGAATGTTAGCTGAACCTGTGGTAATCATTTCACAATATAGGTAAATCAAAGCACCAAGCTATATGCCCTAAATTTATACAATGATGCATGCCAAATATGTCTCAATACAACTGGAAAAAAAATACTAGGGATGGGGGGCCAGAGGTAAAGAAGGAAATCAGGGAAGGGGGCAGAGAGAAATGAAACAAGAATGGCAAAATGACAAATGTTTGAAACTGGGTGGTGGGAATAGAAAGGTTCACTATACTATACTCCAAGAAAAAAAAAATTAAGCCACTAGATCGCAAGTGATTTAGTGCAGAACTTCTTAAAGCATGATACAGAGACCAATAGCATCAGTATCACTTGGAAATCTGTCAGAAAAGCATATTCTCAGTCCTCCACCCCAGAACCACTGAATCCGAAACTGTGGGCAGCAGGGGGCGTGGAGGTCAGCCGCCCACATTTTCATGAGCCCCCCAAGTGATCCTCATAGATGTTCAAGTCTGAACTACTACTGGTCGAGTGTAACCTTCTTAGAGCCACACACGTTGGCCTCACCTGCACTGACATATCACCTGGCTTACTAGAACGATTCAGGACCGCCACACAGCGACTGAAGGCTTCCTGTAACACCTGCAGAGGAAGGAGTCCGCCATTAATTCTCCACTTGGACGTGAAGTCTGAAAAGCCTTTTCTGGTAGGAATAACATATTAAAAACCTTTCAATAATAGATACTTGATAAATAAATGTGTTTTGCTCAATTAACATTTGTTAAACAAATAAAGGATTCCCTAGAAGCGTCTTTTTAAACGTTTCTAAACTTTTTAAATTCCCAATAAGCTATTTTGTAAGCAGCAAGTTTGCCAATTTTGAATCCAATACTCTCCAATTCACATTATGAAATAAAGCTCCATTCCACCTTTAATTTTGACACTAGAATATGGAGACTATAATATGCTATTTGCTGGAATAAATGAAAGTTAAGAAATTCTATCAACTGTACTTGTACTTGGTGAATTCTCTATTGCCAGATGTCCTACAGTGTGCCTGAACCAGCTTGAAGAGAAGCACAGAGGTCATTCCATGTTACCTCAATTCCGTTCTCCCTCCTGAGCTCTTCAGCATTGAGGGCCGAGCAGTTGACAGTATGGAAAGCCAGCTCTGCAGCAGCAGGCAACAATGGTGATTCTTTTGAGAAAAGGAGGTCATCTGAAGTTTCCATTGTTATAGTCCTAATCAGCATGGGGTAGCCTGCATATTTATAAGGCTGTAAATCTGAAATAATCAAAGGTTAGTGTTAGGAAAATGGCAAACAAAACAAAAACTGATTGTCATGGTTTTAAGTTAATTCTGACACCATGTTCAATTATGTTCCTTTAAGGAAAACGACAAAATATTTAACATCTTAAATGTCTCCTAATTCTAGTTCATAAAAAGAAATTAAACCTGGTATAAATCCCTTGGGTCCTTCTTTTTCTAGTACACTTGTTTGGCTGATTTCTCCAAAATATTTCCACCAAAAATAAAATATTTTCTTTTTCTTTTAAAGATTTTATTTATTTATTTGAGAGAGAGCACACGAGAGCGGGGAGGGTCAGAGGGAGAAGCAGACTCCCTGCTGAGCAGGGAGCCCGATGCGGGACTCGATCCCGGGACTCCAGGATCGTGACCTGAGCCGAAGGCAGTCGCCCAACCAACTGAGCCACCCAGGCGCCCCAAAAATAAAATATTTTCTGATAGATTAACTGAAGTGTGTAGTGGCTTTGATCCTTCACAAAATATCTATTTTCTATGTTGTCCATGGGATCTTTCTAACTTTTCACTTGATCACAGCACAGACAGATCAGGACCCCACTCCAGAACTTACTGGGTATAAATCCCCTTTGGGATAAGTGGGAGACACGGCCTGAAAAAACATTATGACCTTGATAACAAACCAATGATGAGGCACAACTGCCACTCTCATATAGTTATTAGCCATTAAAACATAACCAACAGTTTTGAAAAAGACTTCTTTAAACTCATTCTGATTAGTGGTAAATGCCATATAGCTAAATGCTTTACAAATGTGTTCTGTTCAACTCATGCAAAAATGAATCAATTAATCACTGCTCTCAAATTGCTAGATCCCCATGCTGTCCTCTTGTCTTCAGTTACCCAAAAGTCCTGCTTATCTCAAATCCCCACTGTCCTCTCTTCCTTCTCTCCCAACATCATCCTACAGAGCAAATGGGTCTCCCACATGGTGCTTCAAGCCAAGTTCAGTTCCCAAGCCAAAGGATACCTGCTGTCTTGAACCTAACTTCCTGTCCCCAACAAAGCCTTTAAAGTTTACAACATACTCCTGGCTTTGTAGGTGCTGTTGTTACTGGAAATGGCCCTGCAAACATGCTGGAAATTCCCAATAACCCTGTACTCTGAAATCAGACCTATTTCTTCTACAACAGTGTTTTTCAAACTGTCCCACAGGATCAGAGAGGTTTGGTGGGTTTTTTTGTTTTTTTAAGATTTTATTTATTTATTTGACTGAGAGAGAAAGAGAGAGCATGAGCAAGGGCAGCGGCAGAGGGAGAGGGAGAAGCAGGCTCCCTGCCACTGAGCAGGGAGCCCAATGTGGGGCTCGAACCCAGGACACTGGGATCATGACCTGAGCCGAAGAAAGGCAGACACTTAACTGACTGAGCCACCCAGGCGCCCCAGGATCAGAGAGTTTTGAGAGCTATCACAGGAAATGAGAATTATGAGAGAAGCATATGATCATGTGAAAAGTTTCTATTGCTTTTTAAAGACAGACCATCCTTTAGAAGCTTCTAAAGTTGTAACAGGCACAGACTTTTACATGTGATTTAAGAACAATGTGAAATGATCCTTAAATTCCAGATCCATTATAGATCTCATTTAATGTTTGCTGCTAAATAGCTAAACACAAAAAAACCTCCACAGAACACAAACGTCCTTCAGGAAGGAATAATGAAAATTCACTGGAAATGCAAAATATTGAAAACCGTAGGTAAGAAGTAGAAAGTATAATACAAACAACATTTTGGGCCTTCTGACAGAAAACTACTCTTTTACTATATCTAAAATGCAATTCTAAGAGTCTTTTGCAACAATAACTCTAAATCTATTAAAATATGCTATAGAAACAAGTAATCTGGTAGAATTAGCTGGAAGGTAAACTAAAATTTGAGAATAACATATGCCTTACCTTCTTTATGACGGTTGAAGAGGATGCTCTGCGTTTTCAGAATTAAAATTATATTCTCTGGATCTGGTCCATCCACTATTTTTGCTGATTTGGTACATAAAAATTCATACGCTTTATTTACTTTTTCAAACATATCCTGTGTATGACCAAAGATAATTAACTTTTAGTTTGGCACATCTCAAACCACAACTTCAACAGAACACAGCTGGTTTGTATTTTACCAGTAACTTCTTTAGTTATTATTTTGTTTTTGTTTTTTTTACATTAAGGAATTCATTCCAATTGTAATCTAGCTGGTATACTTGGAAGGTGAAACTTTTTCTCTTCCCCACAAATAGCTTTTTATTGATCTTAATACCATTACTAAAAAATTCTTCTTCACTGGGTTTATACCCACACTGAACTCATACACACCAAAGACAGTTTGTGAGCTATTATAAAAATAACAGAAGAGCCACTATTTACTGAGTACTACAGTAGGCATTGTACTGAATATGCTTTACAAACATTATCTCATTAAATCCTCCAAACAGCCATATGAAGCGTGTACAGTTATATCCTCATTTTTCAGATAATGTTAAATAACTTGCGTGATGGGCTAAGACTTACATGCAGGTCTGACTCTTAAATCCATGCTCTTTAAGTGTTACAACACTGTATTATGTTCCTTGAGCTACATGTTGATTCTTGTGTCAGGGTCATACTGTTTTACTATTATAGCTTTAGAGAGTATTTTAACATCTCATAGGTTAAGTCTAGCACTTTAATACTGATTTCAAATATTTCTTCCTATTTTGTTTTCTCTCCCAGATGAATCTGAATTGCTATACATTTCTCAAAAAATCCGGAGCTTTTGATTAAAAATGTCTTAAACATATAAAAGCAATATCTTTTCAATACCAAGTCTTTCCAAGTAGGAACACTGTCTATCTCTAATAAAAAAAACATTAGCCTTGAAATCAGTGGAAATTACTCCAAGTTTCTAGCAATAAACCACCAGTCTTAGTTATAGAAGTTACTGTGTGATTTCATCTTTTATGAATCTTTCTTGGTATTTTAGTAGGAAGCTGCAAGAGGCAGGATCAAGAAATGCTGACACCTGATAACTTTAAGTCTGATCCAAATTTCTACTTTTTCAGTTAGAACAATATGAAGTTGGATGTAGTTAGAAAAAGAAAAATTACCCAAAGCAATTTGGATGGCAATAACATCACCTACAAATGAATTACGTTCATGCACATTCCTAATGTTCAATTATTCATGTAACTGTCCATTAGAGTTAATTCTCAGACAGGAGAAAATATCCAGAAGTTACTAGTCACAAGGGCAGTCCTTTTGGTAAACTGAGGGAGGACCACTCGTGCAGAAACCATGGGCATGTGGGCTAAAAGTTAATTTGACATACACTCGGCATTATATTATGAGGCAGATACTAGCAGAGGGAGTGAGTATATCTTTTCTCCACCTACAACAGTAATAGAGCAAAAGGAAGTCAATCCAAAAGTCTTAATTCCAAAGGCAGTACATACCCTCCCTTCTGGATTCTTATCAGGGTGGTACTTTTGTGCAAGTCTGAAGTAAGCTTTTCTGATCTTGCTCTCATCATGCCTGTTGAATAGCAAAATTATTTTTAACAGAGTAAGATGCAAGAAAAAATTTTACATCGTTATTTAAAACAATACTGTAAGAACTTTACTCTTATTGTATATGATCATAAATTAGGCATCAAATTAAACCCAGCAAGAGTCAAGAAATTCTTCATATGTTATCTTCAATGTTCCCTATGGAAAGTTATCACTTCAAATTACAAAACCATATTTGAAGAACTAAGATATTTTTTTCAAACTAATTTTTCAAAATACTTCAAACTCTGTAATTTTAAGTAATTTAACTATCAGCCTTGCCAAAAACAAATTCAGTCTATACTTAAGAAAACGTCCTTTAAACCATTTTTCTCTAATATTATCTATTCTACTATAAAAACGTCTCTAATAAATTAATGAAGTAAATCTACATTCTTACACATCTGTCACTTACTGTCCTAAAGATACTGCTACCAGATCTCTTCCTCATGTATAACACAAACCGTAAGAGGAAGGGGGAAGATGAATATGTGAGTAACCACCATGTGTCAGATACAGTGAAAAGTGTTTCGCATCCATTATTTCAATTAATAGAGAGCAAAGACTGTACCAGCAAGGAGAGAAAAATGGTAATTCTGCTAATAAATTTGCAGTAAGTGATGATCACATGGATATAGTTCCATATGGCTATCCCCATAGGGGTATATATCAAAGAATAGGTAAAAAATTTATAAAGTGTTGGTTTAAGAATTTCGCCTTTGATATTAATATTCTAAGACAAGGCAGAAATTTACTACTGTAATACTGAAAATAACTCACGGCCCCTGTCCTTGAGGGAGATTAAGCACTTCATAAGCATCATCTATTGACATTGTAGGTGGCTTCTTTTCTACTTCCTTCTTCCAGGCATCAAGTGTATCTTTTAGAAGCTTAACCTTAAAGATAGAGGATTAAAATTTATAGCTCTTAGGGGGAGACGAACCATGAGAGACGATGGACTCTGAAAAACAAACTGAGGGTTCTAGAGGGGAGGGGGGTGGGAGGATGGGTTAGCCTGGTGATGGGTATTAAAGAGGGCACGTACTGCATGGAGCACTGGGTGTTCTATGCAAACAATGAATCATGGAACACTACATCAAAAACTAATGATGTAATGTATGGTGATTAACATAACATAATAAAAATAAATAAATAAAATTTGTAACTCTTAATGCAAAACTATTTCAGAATGTAATTTTTAAGTCACAGAATTCTTGTGTTATATATATTTAAAATGACATTTCTAGGCTATTCAATTATTACAATTCTCTGAAATACAAATAATCAAAATCACCTTCTTAGCACTGCTAAATAGATGGCAAGGTACCTGCTATAGGGCTACATCCCTCTCTTTTTATGTGATTTTTTTTTAGAGGGGGTGGAGGGGCAGGGGGAGGAGAGAGGGAGAGAATCTTCAGCAGGCTACACGCCTAGCACGGAGCCTGATGCAAGGCTTGATCTGACAACCGTGAGATCATGACCTGAACCGAAATCAAGAGTTGGACACTTAACCGACTGAGCCACCCAGACAACCCTCTTATGTGAAATTTTTATTCTCTGCCAATTTTTGTCTTATTTTTAATTGTTAAGTGTTCATGAAGTACTGAAAAATTTTAAATTAGTAGATGATACACTGCAGGAAGAAAGAAAGCAGTAGTATATGGTGGCATGCTCCTCAAGGTGATCTAATGTAATTACCAGTAAGCTGGCATTCAAACAAATCTAAAGGATAGTAAAAACAAGGGAGTCTGAGTAGCAGGTCAGAAGAAGAAAGCTAATATTTACTGCATGCCTTTACGCCAAGGAGCTAGGTGCTTTACAGACTCTAGCACTGTAGCAGACCTAATTCTTCTGTAAAATTTCAATAATACATGAAACCATTCAGATTCTGAGAGATAGCTCCATGTTTCCCACTTAATAAGTGATGCAACTGGATTCAAACCTAGGTCTGACTAAAAAGCCCATACTCTTCTATTACTTCATGCTGAATCCACACCAAGTAGCAGAGATACCTGTCTTCATTTGGTCACAGTAAAGAGGCAGTGTCTACTGGTACAAACGGAACTGTTCTGAAATCTTTTTGATGGTAAGGATGATGGTATAACCTCTGCTAGAGTAACAAGCCAACATGGGCACCCAGGCCTTTCCAGGCTTCCAGTAGACATTCAGGGGCTCAAGTTGGAGAGTTCCTAAGGGCACTGCTATATAAACGAGCAGGTCTCACTTAGTGCCTCCTGTGTGTGCCAGGAATTACGCTATTTTTTAATATGAGTTCTCAATTTTCCCAACCACATGAGATAGTTGCTATTAGTAGTAGTAGTACTATTACCATAACTGAGGCCTAGAGAAATCAGGCAATGTTAAACAGACCTATTAATGGCCCAGCTGAGACTCAGTCCCAGACTGCCTAACTCCAGTATCTGTGAGCTTACTCAATATGCTATAAAGACAAGTTTCCACCAAGCTATTATAGTATATAATTGTTATTATATATGAAATTATGTTTATATTTGTCAAAAAAAATCAAGATTGTAAAGTTCTTAATAATTCCTCAAAAAGTTATCTTTCAGGGTGCCTGGGTGCCTCAGTTGGTTAAGCAACTGCCTTTGGCTCAGGTCATGATCCCAGGGTCCTGGGATTGAGCCCCACATCGGGCTCCTTGCTTAGCAGGGAGTCTGCCTCTCCCTCTCCCTCTGCTGCTCCCCCTGCTTGTGCTCTCTCTTTCTCTGTCAAATAAATAAAATCTTTAAAAAAAAAAAAAGTTACCTTTCAGTTTGAGATTTACCCAAATATATTGAACTATACTCAAAGTTACATAGTGTTTAAGCAAGAAGGAACACTTAAGGAAGCTATTATCCTTATCAGAGGAGGAAGAAATATCCAGAAGTGATTAGAGGCTATTTCTACAGTTTGAGAAGGCACAAAATAATCTCCTGGCTTACCGGATCTTTAATGGGCCAATCAGGAAACCGGAGTGTATCACAAAGTTGTTTGAGGTAATAAATATTACAAAATAATTCATTTTCTAGTTGTGGATAGTTGATTACTGGGATGGGACAATACTGATAAAGTGCTCTTGTGTTACTCTGAAGACGTGGTGTGAAATCAGCAAGATGGGCAGCAATCTTCTCTATCATGAGGCGCCTACAATTACAAAAATCTCCAAGAATTATGAAGGGATTATTTCAGTTAAAAAAAAAAAAAAAGGTTTTAAGACAGGTAGTCACACAAGATAATTACATGGATCTTCTTTAGAGTAATTCAACTATTGGCCTAAAATTGAGTGTTTATGTTACTGAGGGCATTCTAAAGTTAATTGTGTAAAAATCCTCAATAGACATAAACTTATTTGTAGTACTTATCTATAAAGACAACTATAGAACAAAAGGCTGATATTCCCAGTCCTTTCAAAAATCAGTCATTAGAAGGTCAAATGGTATGGCATCTGCATACCTCATGCAATGCATGAGGGCATAAACAGGGGACTAGGTTTCCTAGTACCCCCAAAGAAGCCCACTACATGGTAATTTATTTTAGTTAACAATCTGGGGTCTGGCCCTCAGTTCAGCAAAAACTTGATTTGACTAGTATACAGATGGCTAGATCTTTTAGATAGGGACTCATATTAACCAATCAGAGGAGAAAAATATTAGATAGAAAAATTGTGTTGTAAGCCCTTTCATATTCCTATACATTTGTTCCAGTGAAAAACATGACTGTCATACAGAATATATTCAAGTTGGTGGCTAGCACATGCCAAGTCTACGGGTCAACCTGAGGAGACAAGCCAAATGATAACCAGCAAATGGCATTGTGAGTGTGAAGTCAGCTAAGGGAGTGAATAACTGGCTAGGAAGATCAACTGCCATCCAGCTAAGAGGACTGAGGGGTTCGCCACAGAAGTGGTGGTCTTGACATTAGATCTATGAAGTGTGCACTCTTTTCCAGAGCCTGTCTGGATGCTGACATCTGCTTCTGTGGCTCTAGTTTTTCTTGTTTTCACAGGCTTTTCCTCTTAAAGGACATTCTTTAGGAATGCTAACTTCCACATTAAGGTCAAAATGTGCTGACTTGGGGGTCTCATTCTAAAATGATTTGGGGTATCTCTGGTGTGATCCATTCTACGTGGTCACAGTTTTTAATTAGTGGAGTACAGTTCTATTTCCAAATACCAAAGAAGTGTGTCTTGATTTTATCTCTATATATTCCTTGTATATACTGCCTAAAATTCTACCAGCTCTATAGATTGATTTAAGAATCATCAGTGGTTAACAGGCTCTACCCTTACATTAAGCTCTATTAAGGTAACAGTAACTTTGTCAAATCATGTAAGAATAGAAAAAAGCTTACAGCCCTGTCAAACTCGTCACCTGATTTGGCACCAATGACTGTAGCTTAGATCATGTAACTATGTGAAAGCAGTTCTTTTAACAGAAGTCAAACCAGATGGCAAGATGCACAGATTCTGAGTATAAAATGCAAACGATCAATGGACTATTTACCTCATTTCACTGCTCCAGATTGCTTCTGGAGTATCAAATTCTCCTAGAAAAATCTCAGAAAACTTTTCAGGCTCATAATTTTCTAAGTAACAAACCATTGCTTCTGGAAGGATGTGCCCAAGTATACTTCTCTGAAAAATATCTTGTCCTTTTGTCTTTAAAACAAAACAAGACACAGAAACACTAAAGTTATCTTTCAATTTTCTAATAAATGAATTAGGATTAGAGAACAGTTTAAGAAACAACTGCAACAAATTGCTTTTATGCTTTGGAAATTTAGATGGAAACATGGCAAAATGTGAAGTGGAAGATGTCTGGTATTAACTGGCTTTGGCATGAGCTCCTAAGATAGAATTAACACTCGCTGGGCCTCCAGCAGACTGAGGCTCCTCAGGTGTCAGGTGCTCCCGATATTATTTAGGACAACTGGCTTTGAACCATGTGTAATAGGAAAGGACAACACAAGGAGAGATTCTGCAACGATTTACATCAATTATTGTGCTATGTTGTCGGTTGCAATTTTCACCTGTACCTGCTTCTGTTTTCAAAAACAAGTAAGTCCAGAAAATCAACATCTTAAAAAGCCTGTCCTCATGAAGTGTGGCTACTTAGTTGGAGAATATCTATTCAAAGTAATTATAATGAACTATTTTAAGGACTTCATATTCTCTGGCTGGCCAAATGGAATCAGGATAATGACCATACTTTATCATACTAAATTTTAAAACTCATTTCTTTACCTGATACAAATAAAATCCTAAGGACTATAAATACTTCTCAGTTTTCTTTCTAGGCAAATTGAGAATGTTTTATTTCTCTAGGATCTGACAAAGAAACAGAAGAAAAAACCCAGACACGGTTTTACTACCTAGTGCCAAGACAAATTAGATGATGAATACTTCCAGGCTTTTCGCTAATAAAAGTCATAAATTCACTATCCGTTAAATTTTGGGATGAAGAAATGCTTGCTCTGTTCTTACAGAATACTATTATTTGGTAATTCCTGCATCCAGAGTTCTGTTACAAACACAGTTTTGCCCTAATTAACCAAAATATTGTTAGGTGAAATGACATATCATTTCTCATGTTATAAAAATTTGAAAGAAAGATCACATATGCATAACTGTGCAAAAAAAGGGAAAAAAGAATGCTAGAAAATGTCTAATGCTATGCTACGGAGGTAGCATTAGAAGTAATTTTTTAAAAACTTTTTTTATATTCTCATTTTCTATTTGTATAAAACTGTAGAAATTACGCTGCCATAGGCATCACTTTAACATCATTAGATTATTTTCCAGGGCTTCACTGGCTTGTCTAAGAAAACATGCAGTTTGATCTAGTGTCCACTGTCAAGGTGGCATAAACATTCCTTGATTAGTCTCAACAGTGGTCTGGTTTTGGTTTATTCTTCTGCTCTCAATAAAATCTGAAAATCAATGTTCCATGAAAATCCTAACAAAATTGGAAACATCTTTCAGTTATGTTTTGACAATAAATACTTCTGTAAAATGTAGGTATAAGGTTTCAGGTTGTCAAAGCTATCTGGATGAGTCTTATCTTTTTTGGATTCCTATTTTTCTTCCCCAGTAAAATGGAAAGACACTTGAGAGCACCTGAAAAATTAAGTAGCTTCAAAAAAGAAACTTAGCACTTCTGCCACCTTGTGATCTGAACAAAAAGAAGGCTGAAGTCTTAACTGAATTTTAGCTGATTATATGAGATTCAGGTATATACTCAAATATTCATGAAAATTATTAAATTTTACAAAAAGGAACAAGTTATATTCACAGCAGTGTCAAGTTATAATTCACATCTGAAATTTCAATTTTAAATCCAATGGGCAACATTTATTTTCATTAAAAAATATTAGCTTAAGACTTTCTATGTACAAGGTACCACAAGGAATGTGAAAAATGAGTAAAACAGTACCTGCCCTCAAGTGCTTACAATCTAGTAAACATACACAGCTCAGGAAACTTAAGTGCCAAGACAGCTTATCCAGTGTTAAGTTATACATTCAGAGGATTAATCTGGCTTACCTCCTCTGACTTGAAAGCCTGTTTGGCATGCGTGTACTTCAAAAATCTAGGGAAAAAAATGACTTGTCAGACATAGGAAAGGATTTAAATTTAGTAACCTTAGATTTCTAAAGATCAGATTTTTTTATAGATAAATAAAAGCCACAAAAGGCAACTTGTAAATACATATTCCCAAACTGTTTTATTTCTAATTAAGGCAAGAAATTAAATGAATTAGGAAGATTTTTAAATTATGGTCATATTAATAATATGAAAAAATACCCAATTTGAAGAAAAAGCAAAATGTAAAACTGTATGTGCAATATGAGTATACTTATATTAAATACATATATTTGAACTGTATTGTAAAAGATGGTGACAAATTCTTCGATTAGATGTGGTAAAGTGGTGTGATTCTGAGTTATTTTTTACCCATTCTAATTTCCAAATTTTCAGACATATAAACAGCTTTTATAATGAAAAACTTAACAAAAGCAATGATATACTCAAAAAAATAATCAATTAAAAAAATATTTATCCCTGTACATTTCAAATTATAGCTTTAAGATTACCATTAAAGTTCTTACCGAGCAACAGGAAGCACATTGGAACCTGTATACATCATGATAAAGAAAAATACTCCACTAAGATAAAGACGAGGTAACTGTGGGTTATCTTGCATGATATGGTATAACAAAATCGCAACCTTCTCAACAAGGATAGGGTCAAAGGTCAGCAGTAGCTAAAAAAATAAAATGTTTTTGTTACTGGATTATAAAAAATAACTTGTAATAACATCATTTACCTTAAGTTTATGTATTTCATGTGCTGAAGTTATAGTTTCTTATAAGTTATAAAATAAAAATTTGTGGGATTTAGTAAGCTTGTCTACCAGACGCAACAGATACAAAAATTAGTTCATTTGAAAGATTTGAAAATTAGTTCAAAATGAACTTAATGCAGAGATAGTAAAACACTGAGAATTGATCAAAACTTATTCAGAAAAGGCCCAAAGATGCCTGAAGCTATGCTGTCATGGTTATAGGTAAAACTGTTTCTTATGCAGGAATCTTCCTGAGTGGACTTCTTTGTTAATGACAAAATAAAAAAGAAAAATAGCTATGCTCTGGGTTAGTTTCAGAACATGAAGCATTCCCTGAAGACTACTTGAGAACTCAAGGAGCAGAGCAGAGAACTATCAGTGGACACTAACAACACTAAAAATAGATGTACAAGTGCAAGTAGAGGGCAAACGGGTAACTGAATACCAGCAGTACTTCTGCTACTGCCAGAAAGTACCAAGAGACGGGGGTCTCTGGAAATTTGAGCTAGGGGTACTGGAGGGAGTACGTGGGACTACCATAAAGAATCCGGGCTTTAAAAAATCATACAGAGTTGCTATGACTAAACACTTGATAAAGATATTAATAAGTTTTATCTTAATATAAGTGGCATTTTAATTTTCTATAAACACTTCCCAAGAATCCCCAATGTTGGGTCAAATGATACCAGTAAAAAAACTGCACTAACGAGTAAATACTAGCTCACATTAGGAGGTCAAAGTTGTAGACTCAGTTACAAGACTGAGTTGCTATATGTCTTTAAGTAAATAATTTGGATTTCTCTGTGTTTTGGTGTCTTATCTGTTCAACGAGTTGTTTAGATTGAGTGTTTAGTACTATGACATATTTTAAAGGAAAAATTGAAAAAAAAGAAAGAAAAATTGAGATACAGTAGCACAGGATTTTCCCTAGTTTAACAGCAGTTGTAGTTCAAGACTTGATATCACTTGGGGCGCCTGGGTGGCTCAGTCGTTAAGCGTCTGCCTTCGGCTCAGGTCATGGTCCCAGGGTCCTGGGATCGAGCCCCACATAAGGCTCCCTGCTCGGCAGGAAGCCTGCTTCTCCCTCTCCCACTCCCCCTGCTTGTGTTCCCTCTCTTGCTGTCTCTCTCTCTCTCTGTCAAATAAATAAATAATCTTAAAAAAAAAAAAAAAAAGACTTGATATCACTTTAACAAAAATATGGGAATTAGCAGGCAAAAATTCAGAATATTTGAAATTATGACTATACCAGAAAACCTAAGAAATTCACTCACTCTATCTTAGACACACTCTTTTTTTTTTAAAGATTTTATTTATTTATTTGAGAGAGAGAATGAGATAGAGAGAGCAACTGAGCAGGGAGCCCGATGCGGGACTCGATCCCGGGACTCCAGGATCATGACCTGAGCCGAAGGCAGTCACTTAACCAACTGAGCCACCCAGGCGCCCCTTAGACACACTCTAAAAATTCTGAAGATGTTATCAAAAGGTCAAGCCAGCGACTGCTCTTAAAGTCAAATGAAGTACAGAAATCTGTACCGACCAATGTAAACACTATGTTCCTGAAAACTACTATAGCTGCCTGTGTTTAGCAAGATTACAATCTCCAAGAATGTGTGAAATTAAGGAAAAACAAAAGGCTTCTAAAAAAATACTTTCTGAACTTAGTATAAAAGATACAGGTGGTATATACTATTAAGAACAGATAGGCTGGGCGCCTGGGTGGCTCAGTTGGTTAAGCGTCTGCCTTTGGCTCAGGTCATGATCCCAGGGTCCTGGGATCGTGTCCCCCCTTGCTCAGTGGGAAGCCTGCTTCTCCCTCTGCCTGCAGCTCCCCCGCTTGTGCTCTCCCTCTGACAAATAAATAAAATCTTTAAAAAATAAAAAAAAACTTTTTAAAAACGGACTCTTCCCCTCCGAAGTGTTGTGTTATGCCAACCACATCTCTCAAAAGTTTTTTTAGTCATGCTTTCCTGGCCTGAAATTCAACAGTGTTTGCATTTATCTCTTTCTTTCAATTCCCTAAGTCTTGGAAAAATACTTGGGAGAGGTAGATTTACAGGCCTTTACCTACATGTCCAGAATAGAAATAAATCCCTCTCCTCGTGCCACCTCACATACGCAGCCATACATAATCCTCTGGGCTGGAGTAGGTGTTAGGTTACAAGAAACAATAACTGCAGTGCTCTTTCATTTAAGCAGTGAATCAGAAAGGTCCACAACAGAAAAGCATACAAATTTTGAAATGCTGACATGCTTAAATAACAGAAGTTGGGGGGGTGGGGGGGGGAGTTGATAGGGTACTGTCACTGTCGTACTTCAGAGGACTTTCTCATTATCAGTGACTTACACAGGCACTTGCACACCTATGAATGTAAAAATATACAAACTAAGTAATTCTCCTCTCCCTTTTCACATCAATGTACAACTGATGTGTACAAATAGCACAGGTTACTGCCATACACTTTAAAGTCACATCATGCGTGATTAATATAAAAAATGGGATTTAGGGGCACCTGAGTGGCTCAGTCAGTTAAGCGTCTGCCTTCAGCTCAGGTCATGATCCCAGGGTCCTGGGATCGAGCCCCGCATCCGGCTCCCTGCTCAGCGGGGAGTCTGCTTCTCCCTCTCCCTCTCCCCCTGCTTGTGCTCTCTCTCTCTCTCAAATAAATAAAATCTTTTAAAATAAATAAATGATGAGACTTAACAACAGGATATTTAATAGACAGGAGGGAAACACTGACCTGAAATCTCTGGGACCTGACTTATTTGGATTTAATGCTAATCTGGATAGCCTAATTCCAAAAAAGCGGAATAATGAGGGGAAAAACGAAGAAAAAATACTTTAGTATAACCTACATTAATTCCAACTCAATGTGTTGGGTCAGTTGCTATCCATGAAAACACTGAACTGAAAAGAGTCAAACTCTGAGCAAGCTGGCAAGACTGCTGTGATATTTCTTGGAATACAGCCGACCACATGTCCACTTCCGTGGCCCACTGGTATGCTTCTCAGGAGTTCTAACTTCAACGGTGTGATTTGAAAAATGCATAATAAAGAAAACCTTTTGAGAGTAATTCTGGAGTCTGGAGGCTTCCTATGTTTAGGTTCTTGGATATACAATCTTCCATAGTATATTCAGAATATCAACTCAATGAGGAATAAGTGAAATATATGTAAATCAGGGTTCAGGCTTTCTGGAAATGGAATACACTACAATAAAACAAAGAGTAGGGCTCATGCCAAAACTGAATAAGGGAGAATGATTCTTAAAATACTGTCCCTAATTTGGTAACATTAAGATAACTCACCTGAATAATATGGGGAAGACAAGCGCTATCTGACAGCAGTCTTTTCACTCTCGGTAAAGGTCGAATGATGGCATTATCTTGATCCCTAGAAAGTATTTTCTAAGGTCAACATTTAATATATTTATTAAAATTTGTATGTGCAGAGGATATGACATTCTACTAGGCATGAAGCATGTTACCTTACTTTTTTGTTAATGAAGACTAAGCTCTCATACAGCTGGGAACATGATTAGGTATTTTGGTTTAAATCTATTTGGCTGCTTAATATGACTTCATTTCCTTCCATAAGATTTCCTTGAAAAACAGTACCCTAGAAGAGCCAAAGACTCTTATTTATTATTTAATTGATTAAACTTGGTGTTGTCCAACACACTGTCAGAGGATATTTCCCCCCAAAGGGCATATCTAACTTTGTCACATAATTTTAAACCTTAACTATTCGCAGTATTTTCCATGTATAGCTTTAATTTTAATGCTACATTCCTTCGAAATGCTAATTGTATGCTTTTAAGACTGATCTGAAATTTAAAGAGAATTGGAACCATGAAAGCCTCAAGTGTTATAAAACTGATAGTTTCTCAGTAACTTCCATCACAAAATGTCTCTAGTAGAGTAATAAAATGATACACAATATGCAAATATTTTATAAATATCACAAAGTTCCATGCAACAGTTACAAGTATCACTCTAGAACACAGCCTCACCTTCACTTGTCAAGTGGGACAAGATGCGGGGCGAGATACGGGCTTAGACTCAAGTTCTATACCAGGAGTGGCTCACCTGACCGGTAAGGAGCCGGTGGCACTCACCACTGTCTACAGGCTGCAGTAGGTTTGTTTCAAATGTTCATACCTGATTCACAGCAATGTGACAATTGTTACTGTTGCTAGAGTGCAGTTAGTAAGCCTCAATTTGGTAACATTATTTCAAGTTTCCTAGAGAAAGTCACTTTTTAGCTACTTTTTCAATATATTTTGCAAATTCTTTCTTTATGTTTCAAAAGCTCCAAAACTCAAAGCAGCATTCCCTCAAGGTCACAAATGGAATATCTTTGCTCTAAATCATCAGGGTAATCCCATGTTGTTACTGAGGAAGCTCCCATGCAAATGGAGAGAACAAGATTATTTTAGAGTCCCTATTAACCATGGAAATGTTCAATTACATTTTACCTGCTTGGGAAATATCCACACATTGTGATCAACATGTTCAATATAAGGGTAGCAAGGTCAGTTTCATTTAGAACAGCCTGTCCACTGGCTAACAGACACCACTTAAGCTGAGGTATTGCCTGAAGTGGTCGCCATCCATCCATGCCTTGAGCCCAGCATCTGGTTTTTGCATTTAACATTCCTTTGGTCCACAATTCTTGCATCTAAATCAATGGAAGGCACCGTTATTACAAACACAAACAAAGCAAAATGACGTTCGCTAAGGTTTTCTGTTTTGTGGCAAATACATGAACTATGGTAATAAACATCCAAGTTCACTATCAAAAAACAGTAACAAACTTTTGTTGACAAGTCTTCAAGAACCTGAAATAGGTTACTAATATAAGAAAACAACCATTTAGTTGGCCAACCTGCAGAGCATAAAGAACATTGGGAAGAACGAAAACAGCAGGCAGAGTGTAAAATGACCAAAATATATACAAGCAGAAGGCTTGGTCTTCTATAAAACTATCTTTGGCTAAATTTCAACTGAGCCTGAGAGGGCAAGATCAAGTATCAGCAGATGTTAAGATGGAAATTGCCCTTGGATTGCACAGGCAATTTTCAATGAATTTCAGACTGCACATTAAAAAATTTACCTATTCATTCCATATAGAAGTGTTATAGTTTGAAAAGCCTTAGTATCTATAATATTATAATAGCTTACAATTAATTATTAAGGTAGCAATTGTTATTATTATTTAAAATTCATTAAAAATCTAAGTGCTACCTCTGTAGCTTATAAACAACAAGGTTTGAGGACATGACTGTGTGTCTGTTTCTGTGTGTGTGGTTCTTTATAACTGCAAGCCATCTAATCCTTCATGGGGAAGTTGATGGCTGAGCCCTTGGAGCTGATGACAGTACTTCAAATCATAGTTTGAAAATACTCAACCTCTCTCTCTATGTGTGCTAAGCAGGAGGGTATAAGAAGGACAAAGACCATCACAAAAAGTTTCTCTAAGGCACTAACCTCATGAAATCCATATGGGCCACTCCTTTCTTTGTCTGCATTGCCAAAGTACCATTCCTTTTCACTCTCTCTTTTCATATCTGGAGAGGCTTCGATTACATTGCTCTGAGTTTTAAAAAGATGTAGTTATTTTTCAAGGCAGAAATCTAAGGGGGCAGATACCATAAATAGTAACACGGTACTAACTTTCTGGGTTTACACTCCTTTGGAAAATCACCTAAATTTCAGGTGACCTTATTTTAAGAGTAAAGGATCAGATGTCTAACTGAGTAGCCCAAAAAAGCTATTTCCTTACTAATATGCATTTGAAATAAATGGTTTCCTAAATTCACTTGGCAATCTAAGCTAAATTCAAAGACATTTACATTCCCTACAGACATTAAATAAATTCTCATGCCAGTAAAATTTTAGTAGCAAAGAATATTATAAATACCTATATAAAGAAATACAACATTAACCTTAAACCACAATGCTGAAAATACTAAAGTTCTTTTGAGGGAAAAAACTCACTCCAACTAAAAGTTCAATAAGTGAGAACAAAGAGTTAAAATACTAAAAGGAAGGTTTTTAATGCATTTAAACACTTTCAATCTACTACCCTCACTACAGATAATTCTTATAATTTTATATAGCAATGTTTATGAGAACCAAAGATAAAATTTTTATTTAGCTAGTATATTTTATTAAAACAAGGCTTTTAACTACCCTCATAACTACCAGCTTATGATTAGATTCATACAGACAGACATAGCAAAGTGGTTAAGAGCTTAGACATCTGGGTTCTAACTGGCTCTGTTCCTTAATGGGTGGCCTTGGGTAAAACACTTGGCTTCTCTGTCCCACAGTTTTTTCATCTGTAAAATGGGACAACCACTGGGGAATTTAAAGAGTTAACATATCACATATACCAGAACAGTACCTGATCTACTGCCATGCTACACAAGCATTACAATTACTACTATTCATACCTGACAATAGAAAATGCCATATTCTAAATATTCAAATAGCACTTTTGTACACAGTTAAGCCAGAAACTAACATGGAACATCTCCTTGAACTAGGAGATTAAACAAAAACAAAACATAACACCAAAAAAATCACCAGTGAGCTAGGTATAGATCTCTTCTACAAGTTAGGTATCAGAAGAGGCCTTTCAGTAGAGACTTGCAGTTCTATCCTCTTACTGGCTGGTTTCAATAAGGCCTCCAGATTCCTAAAGGCAAAGTATATTCTCAGTGGCTGTCAATGCTAGAAGTTCTAATTACATAACTGACAAATTCAGTTTAAATCTGAAAGATCACATTGCCTCAAAATAAGCCACATTAGAGATACAGTTACTTTAAAAGACAAAAGAGACACTTGAAAAATAAAATTGGATCAACATTGTCCATTTGAGATTGTTCTTATGGTTATTTTAACTTTTATTGGCCATATTCAGGACCACATATATTGACAGGTTTTCATGTAAATTTTTAACGATTCTTTTGATCCGAAATTGTACTGAAAGGCTGTTAAACTTGTGAAATCTAGATAAGCATACATACTTGTAGTGGTACTGTAGCTCGGCTCACGTGGAGATGTGCAAGGGTAAGCAAGTCCACAAGGATTCTAATTCCATTTGAATCCATGAGATCCTTAACATTTCTCTGGAAGGCAAAAACACTTTTACCTAATTGAAAATTTTTCTTTCCAATAGGTACTATTACCTAAAAGACTCAAAGAAGAAAACATTTAGAATCTCTTTGGAAAAACTGACATACAACTGATATTACTTAGTGTTTTCAGGATTTTGTGTTCAAGGAACATGAATTTATATAAATGTGAAAAGGGCAAAGCAAAGAGATCACATAAAGAATTTTTACTTAAATATATTCTGAGCAAAACAAAACAAAACAAAAATAAACAAAGCCTGGCAGGAGTCACACACACGATAAATTCTCTGGTTCCCATTTTCCTAGGTTTTTTGGGTTAATAACCAGATTATTCTATAAACAGAAATAAAATCTGGTATATTGAAAAATCTTGGGGCGCCTGGGTGGCTCAGTTGTTAAGCATGTGCCTTCGGCTCAGGTCATGATCCCAGGGTCCTGGGATCGAGTCTCGCATCGGGCTCCCTGCTCGGCAGGAAGCCTGCTTCTCCCTCTCCCACTCCCCCTGCTCGTGTTCCCTCTCTCGCTGTCTCTCTGTCAAATAAATAAATAAAATCTTAAAAAAAAAAAGAAGAAAAATCTTTTAATGTTCCAGTTCTTGTAAACTTAAGATAAAAACTGGCAATTCTTAGAAGTTAGGAAGAGATTATAATTTAAATTTTCATAAGATTAATTATACTTCATTTTAAAACATGTGCACTATTTTCTAAAAGTGAGAAAAACTAAGCAAGTTAGAATATCATAAATTTAAGAAATAAAAGACCTGCTCAGATTTCTCTGCAACATCATATAATTGTGAATAATTGCTACATTTACAACTATGAATTCTTCTTAGAAACCAGTATGAGGGCGCCTGGGTGGCTCAGTTGGTTGAGCAACTGCCTTCGGCTCAGGTCATGATCCTGGAGTCCCGGGATCGAGTCCCGCATCGGGCTCCCTGCTCGGCAGGGAGTCTACTTCTCCCTCTGACCCTCCTCCCTCTCATGCTCTCTGTCTCTCATTCTCTCTCTCAAATAAATAAATAAAATCTTTAAAAAAAAAAAAAAAGAAACCAGTATGAACCTATTAAAATGCCTTTAAAAAAAGAAAAAAGATTTATTTTATTTACTTTAGGGGTGCCTGGGTGGCTCAGTCTGTTAGGTGCCTTCGGCCCAGGTCATGATCTCAAGATCCTGGGATCCAGCCCCATGTCAGGCTCTGCGCTCAGCAGGGAATCTACTTGTCCCTCTCCCTTTGCCCTCCCCCCACCACTTGAACTCTCTCTCTCAAATAAATCTTAAAAAAAAAAAAAGAGAGAAATGAATTTTTCCTTAAAAAAAATTTTTTTTTATTTGAGAGAGAGAGAGAGAGAGAGGACAAGTGAGAGGGGCAGAGGAGAGGGAGAGAGAATCCCAAGTAGACTCCATGCTGAGTGCAGAGCCCGATGCAGGGCTCATTCTCACCACCCTAAGATCAAGACTTGACCTGAAGGTAAGAGTCAGATGCTTAGGGGCACCTGGGTGGCTCAGTTGTTAAGCGTCTGCTTTCGGCTCAGGTCATGATCCCTGGGTCCTGGGATCGAGCCCTACATCGGGCTCCCTGCTCAGCGGGGAGCCTGCTTCTCCTTCTCCAGCTCCCCCATGCTGTGTTCCCTCTCTTGCTATCTCTATCAAATAAATAAATAAAATCTTTGGGGAAAAAAAAAAGTCAGACACCTAACCAACTGAGCCACCCAAGAGCCCCAATCCTATTAAAATGTCTTTTTTTTTTTTTAAAGATTTTATTTATTTATTTGACAGAGACAGAGATAGCGAGAGCAGGAACACAAGCAGCGGGAGTGGGAGAGGGAGAAGCAGGCTTCCCCTCGAGGAGGGAGCCCGATGTGGGACTCGATCCCAGGACCCCGGGATCATGATCTGAGCTGAAGGCAGACGCTTAACGACTGAGCCACCCAGGCGCCCCCCTATTAAAATGTCTTAAAAAAGAAAGTGTGAAGAGCTAAAGTGACTCTCCAGTTTGTCTTCAAATTACTTTATCATCAAAATGTACACCGAATAAATTATAAACCTTCCATTTTATGTCAAACATTTATTTTACTTCCAGTCCAATCCTAAAGAGTCCCTAAAGAAAAATCAGCTATTGATTTCATCCCTCATTATTCTTCATTCAGAATTTTATTATCATTAATTTATTCAGTATCTGTAACAATAGGACAGAATGTACAAAGAGTATGTGGCAAAAAATTTTCATTCCAGAAGTTGATAGCACACGGAGATTTCTGAACTAAAAGGAGCAGAAAAGAATCATGTCCAGATAATTAGCTCAAACTGTAATATTTTATCTTTCTGTGATATATCCATGTGATTTATCTGCAAATAACTGCATACTTAAGCAAAATACTGTACCTTATTAAGGATCAACTTGTTAAGGAAGAGGATCAACCGGTCTCGTTCAAGTTTATCTGTGCACTATTGAATAAACAAGAATTTAGTCAGAAGTGAACAGAAACACAGATTAAGTTATTATCATCAATGGACAAAATCAGCAACAGCCAATAAGAAAGTCACCTTTTAAAAAAAATTAAAAAAATTTAAAAAGTCACCTTTTAAACATCAAGAACATGAGAGAAGACTATTAATTATTGTTTAATTCCTCAATGTCTTGCATTCTGTGAAATTTTATATAACTTGTCTAATTTCCCTAGAAAGGCATATATTTTAAAAGTCAAAAACAAATTACTTTAACATATAATTTATATATATACAAATATATACTTTAATATATAAATATATAAAAATTCAAACAAATGAAAGAATTACCCCAAATGACACTTCTCAAGTAAATATTCTAAAGAATGATTAATGATGTTTCATATAAATCACATCATGATAACAGAAACAAGAAGGAAATATGTATCTGCCTTAAAAATACAAAGGCTATGCTGCAAGTACTCAGGTTTACTGGAATAACAGTGAATTAGAATAATACACTATTGTGTATCATTAATAATGTAATAGCAAACAATAAGATTTTCATCTGGTTATGTTATTTCCTAGGTATGTTTTATGACCTTATCCAGAATCAGTTTTCTAATCTACAAAGTATGGTTGACAGTAAAGGTAATTATAACAAGCATTGATGGCCATTTAAAAATTGGTGAAATGGTTCTAAGGCAGTTCACTGAAATTCAAATTGTTAAGTGTAAGAGGAATATAAGCACAAAAGAACAAAGTGTATATACTGCAACAAGTAGGTTACACTCGAATTTGAGCTACAGGATGGATGAATGGGTCACTATGTTATGTTCTTCCCCCAGCCAAGCTCAAGTGTTAAAGGACAAACTTTCTAAAATGTGCTAACTCAAGGTTCCCTTTTTTGGCTATCATGGTAGTTCTAAAAACTTTTTAAGTGTGTAGTTCTTCACACTTTGAAATTCAGCATGCTAGCAGGCGCCTGGGTGGCTTAGTCGGTTAAGCGTCTGCCTTTGGCTCAGGTCATGATCCCAGGGTCCCGGGATCGAGTTCCACATCGGCTCCTTGCTCAGCGGGGAGTCTGCTTCTCCCTCTCCCTCTGCCCCCCCCCCCCCCGGCTCATCATGCTCTTTCTCTATTTCTCTCTCTCTCAAATAAATAAAATCTTAAAAAAAAAATTTTTAGTATGCTAGCATAATTTAAGATTTTTCCAAAGTGGAAAACCAAATGTACACACAAATCTAATAGTCACTATTTCTTTTACACACCTGTCCAGCTCATCCATACTTAAATTAAAGACTGGCAAATAAGTCGCTAAAGTTGTTCAAAAGCAGCAACTGAAAAAAATAAACTGACATGGACAAATACTAACCCATTAGTCATTTTCCTATTCAACTAACTTATATTTAAGTAAGTATAATGTAAACTACACAAAACTCATGCAGAAAGTTATGGTAACAATGTAATCAAACAGAATTTATATTCAGTTTTGAAAATTTAGTAAGTACCCCAAATGCACTATCAAACAGCAGTTTCCTTAAATGATATTCTTACCCTCTCTAACATTCCAATGATATATCTTGTATCTGTAAAAGGTCCTATTTCTTCATGACATCTGCCATAAACAATAGCAAGGGCTTGTAAACATAAACACTTCATGTTTACTTTTGGGGTGAGCAGGAAACGATGATAGAGCTCGTTGAAAAATTCATACCTAGATTTTTTTAAAAAAAGTTCACAATGGAATTAGCCATGAAACTAATAGTGAAAACAAATATAACAAGATATGAAGAGTAGCTTACGATCTCTTAATTGATCCACTTTCTTCATTCTCATCTTCCTCCAATAGTAATCTCAGGTAATAGTCTCCTATTTTGATTTCCTCTGCCAGGCACTCATATTTAACCTTTATTAATAAATGCACATTAGAGTATTTTAGTTTACAAGAAGGTTTTGGCAGTTTCCACATAATCACTTCTTAAATTCTGTTCAGAGCTTTTTTCTTTTCTTGTAAGACCACCTTTAGTAGGAAAAAATTCATCATTTCTTAAAATATCTGGTAACTATTATTAATATAACTTACTATTTTAGTTAAATATTGAAGAGCTGGAATTATATACCAAATTTATGACTGTAAAACTTGTTGATAAAAACTTTCGCAGGACTGTATGGTACTAATGAGGCTGAAGGGAAAGAAGACTCAAAACACTGTTAAGAGATAATCTGTTTCCCTCCCTTCTCAGTTTGTCACAACCAACTACGGAGTAAATGATCCTGCACCATACACGGTTTGTGCAATTCACACAAGTTACCTCAGGTTTTTCTTCATCTCCCAACACATCAACTACACTTTTTGGTGTATTTTTATTTATTCATTCTCTGCATGTCAAATTACCCCAGATTACAAAGGAGGCGATACATGAAGGAGCAGCCCATGATGATCAGGAGCTATGGCAGCAGCATGACCTTTGTACTCAGGCTGCTTGTCTAAAGTAAAGATTTGCAAGCAACTGTAAAAAGGAATTCTACTGACCAGATTATAAAAATTCTTTTTCCAAAGCCTAAAATAATTTCTAAAAATATAAACTATATAAAATCAAATATATATGTATATCCATTTCACTTTCTTTCTATAAATTCTGAGCATTCAATTCAACTTCTATTTACTAAGCATATATTGTGTGTGCCATGCACTATTCTAGTCGTCAAGGATATAGCAATAAACAAACATAAAAATTACTGTCCTTACAGGAGTAGTAGATAAAAAAGTAAAATATACATGATAATTGGGTGACAGTAAGTGCTATGGAGTGAAATAAAGCAGGGAAAAGGGAGGGGGGAGGGAGGGAGAGAGTAGGGGGTTGTATGTATATACAAAGAGGCTGCATTTTTAACGATTTATTCATTTTTAGAGAGAGAGAGAGTGAGTAAAGGGGTGGGAGGAGGAGCAGAGGGAGAGGGAGAGAGAGAATCTCAAGCAGGCTCCCTGCTGAGCATGGAGCCTGACACAGGACTCGATCTCACAACCCTGAGATCATGACCTGAGCTGAAATCAGGAGTTGGACACTTAACCAACCGAGCACCCAGGCACCCCTGAGGGCTGCATTTTTAAAGAGTGGCCAGGAAAGGCCTATTCAGATAATGACAGTCAGTTAAAGACCTGAAGGAAAAAACAAGTTATGAGGCTATCCAGGGAAAAAGAATATTCTAGTAAGAAGGAATAGCAAGTAGAGAAAGATCTTGAGTCAAGAACATGAATTTGGTGTTTCCAGGGAACTCAGAGTTGCTGGAGCAAGGTGAAAGGGTGAGTAGTAAAACATGAGATCAAAGAAAGAATGCCTGGGATTAGGGGGTACACAAATCTTGTCTAGTAAGTCATTTGAAGGACCCAGGCTTTTTCAAAGTGAGATCAGAAGTGACAGAAGTACCAGAGGGCTCTGAGCAGACAAGTGACATGATCTACTTTATTTTAGTAAGATCATAATGCTGCTATGTTAACAGATTACAGGGAGGCAAGGGTGGAAGCAGAGATACTGCTACAATCCCACAAAGAGAGGAGGGTTGGGTTATGGAATAATTTTGAAAGTGTACTGAATAGGATTTGCTGACAAATTGGATCTGGGGTATAAGAGAAAAGATAGCTTCAAGGGCTTTGACTAGAAAATAAGAAGGAGCCATTATCTAAGATGAGAAAGACTACAAGAGAAGGTTTGGAGGAAGAGTAAGAGCACAGTTTTAGAGCTACATTCTAGTTGCTTATTGGATATCCAATTATAAGATAACAGTATGTATGAGGTCTCGGAAAGAAAATCTGAGATAAAAATCTGGAAGCCACCAGCAAATAAAAAACAGTTAAAGCCATAAGACAATGAACATAAATATGAGGTCCAAGAAGTGGTCCTTTGTGCCAGTTTAGCAGTTGGGAAAATAAGAAAAGTGAACAAAGGAGGAGTGCACAATGAAGGAGGAGAAAATCCAGGAGAATAAAGACTCCTAAAACCAAAGTAAAGGAAGTTTTTCGAAGAGGAGGGAATGAGAACAATCAAATCATTGTATTTTGCAAATGCAGTTGGATTAAAGATCAAAGCCTACAGGGTCATGAGTATGTTCAAATTCACAAATGCTATGAGAGCTTACATTATACACACACAAAAACACACACGATTATCTACCACCACGTTTCTTTTTTTTTTTTTTTTTT
>NW_022589713.1:23986962-24159319 GCF_004348235.1 Phoca vitulina
TTTAAAGATTTTATTTATTTGAGAGAGAGAGAGAGACAGCGAGAGAGAGAACACAAGCAGGGGGGAGTGGGAGAGGGAGAAGCAGGCTTCCCGTGGAGCAGGGAGCCCGATGTGGGGCTCGATCCCAGGACCCTGGGATCATGACCTGAGCCGAAAGCAGACGCTTAACGACTGAGCCACCCAGGTGCTCCCGTTTTTTTTTTTTTTAACCAACATGTTTCTTTGGCCACATTCAGAATCAAACTACCACAAAAAAGTCAATTAAACAAGGTACAAGTACAAGGAAAAAAGGAAAACAGGCTATATTTCAATTGAGAAAAAAAAGCTAAGGAGGAAAAAAATAAGCAAAGAACAGATCTAGAAAGCAGAAGATCAAATTCATTAAAACTCCTACATTTTCAGGTACAAAGGTTCTCAGGTACAAGCCGAGTTACTTAATGTAATGAATTTTTATTTTTTGTCTCAGACTAATATAAAACTTTTCTAATATTTCCTCCACAAAATTAAGAGGGAAAGGTAAAAATATGTTATATAACCATAAATCTTTGAAAAACACTCCAAAAATAATATATACTTCCAAAAAGAAAAAATTAATATTACAAAAATTAAACTTTACCTCAAATTCATGGTGGTTCCAAGAGATCACATTAGCACTACCAAGCTCTCTATCAATATTAAATGCTCTCATTTCAGATTCAAGACTATCTCTCAGTTCTTCTCGCGTTTTGAAATTCCAAATTAGGTTTGACTTGGCATGATCCTGACCAAACCTATACATATGATCAGAAAATAGTAGGAAGCAATAAACATTAAAAAAAAAAAAAATCTATAAATACCCCTTACTACATTTTATAGAGTAAGAAAACAGTGGAATTAACAAATTCAGCAAGTGTAAATGAAGAAAATAAAATCTCTGTATAGTACAATGTAAATGGTAGAATCTTGGTGATAGGTAATAGGTGTACACTGTAAAATTTTTTGACCTTTTCTGTATGTTTGAAAGTTTCCATAATAAAATGCTAAGGGAAAAAAAATTAACCCAAACCACAAAAACAAATCTGTGTGGATTTTAAAACAAGGAACTGATATTCAATTTCAATATTTATTGCTAGTATAAATTTCAGTCAGAAAATAATTACAATCAGGTATCAAATTTCAGGTTGGGGATAAGAATTTCTGAACTTTGCACCCGGGTAGGATGAGCAACATTCTAGATTAGAATGTTACAAACTACCTAAGAAAGAATACAGCTAAACTGCCAAGTTCTGATTGATATTTGTAAAACATCTTCTTTTTATGCCTAGAATAATTTAACTACTGTAATAAATTTGGACACAGGTCTGAACTGGAGGTGGATGGGCATCATATCCTTTCATTTTCATTCTGTAACACTCCTAAAAAGTCTGATGTCAGAGCTCCAAGAGAGTTCTACAGGAGACAACATAATCGAAGAATTCCTAAGAAAGAAAACCAATATTCTTAAGGCCATTCTAGATACTATATACTTTAAAAGTACTGTGAGAAGATTCCAAAGCACATATTTTCCTTTATTCGCCAAGGTATAATCAATATGTCAGCTTCCAGAGTAAGTACTGTAAGTTATCCCCAAAAATTTAGAAAATCCCCAAAATGTTTCAAAGTCTTTCTGTATGTATATGTCTGTGTGTGTGTTTGGGGTGGACGAACAGTGGGCAGGGCCAGTAGGTGGAGAAGGGGTAAACAGATCAGAAAGGCTGGAAAAGTGTAACAGGCCAGCTAAGCTAGATACCCATTTCCCACAAGTCTCCTTATGTTTTCATCAATTACCTCTTTTAAGTAATCATCTCAAAGCCTTAGCTCCTCAGACTACCAACACTATAAAAGACATTAATACTACGGAAGCATCATTAATCATACCAATCTTAACAGTTACAATTCTTGACCTTGAGAGCATAAAAATACCCGCAGCATAAAGCACTAGTTTCAGGCAAGAAAAACCTATCATGATTCTTCCAACGGCAATTCCAAATTTAATCTGTTGGAAAAGAGGCTTTAAGTTTACCTATAATAGAAGAGATCCCAATTTGCTTCTATTTTTATTCTTTGTCTTCTCTTTCGAAGAACTACTGGCTTTTGATTTATATTCTGGAAAAAACAAAAACAAAACTTCATAGTGCTCAATCTGGGGCTACCAAATAGGTTCAGTGAGAAAAATCAACACTCTGTAAGTGATGAGAAACATTTTCTACATCAAATTTTGGCAGAAACAAATCAATGAAGCAAAATCTATAAAATATGAATATAAAATATTATATCACAATGTGATATAGTGCTAGCAGATATTTCTACAGTGTTGTTGAAATATTTTCCATGTAGCCTAAAGTTATTGTTTCAACACCAAATTTTGTTACAGTTTACAGTGATGACTGATAAAATTTATAACAATCAAAAACAGTGACTTGTTTTAAACACTTACATGCAGTTAATACACGAGTCATGGGAAAACAATAAATGCAAAAGATTACAGGTTATTAAACTGCTAATCAAAGCTATAAGGAGCAAGTATAAATTGAAACAGCTAAAGGACAAGAAATAAGAATCTACATTCAGACACATGTGAGGTGAGACTTGAATTTATGAGACAAAGAATCTCAAAGACAACTCCACATGCCAGGCAGTTGAATGCATTTCACACATGTAGCAGGGACTTAAACTCACCATATTGTTTCTGTCCTGAATTTAAGTTTAAAAAGGAAAAAATGAAAAAGTTTTAAATAAAAATGAGAGTGAGCCTATATGTGTTAAGCTGTATCTATTATACAAATTCCACAAGGAGGATGTCAGCAATATAAATCATCTTCATTTTAAGACAGAAGAAGGTCCTCCTGCTTCTCTAAGTCTATGACTCAAATTTTAGGCAGTCATAAACTCATTTGAGAATTCAAAGAAAACTATGGCCCCTATTCCAGAGAAAGACATATACGTAAGGCTTGTAACTAACTGGAGGGGAAGATTTCAAAGATTTCCTGAAGTCCTATACATGGGCTGGCAGTTAGGAATCTCTGCTCCAAGTAAAGCCTGTAGATATGGCAGACATTAAAATTCTTAGCCTCAATGTGACAGAACCAAGAAGTACAAAGTAGTAAAGATAAAAACACAAAAGTCTGTAACTTCATTAAAGTGACAAATTATATAAAATAAAGCAGAATAAAGAATAGAAGGACTAAAGGCTAAGTGAGTAATAAATTTTAAAAAGTAAAACTGTTTCAAATATGAAACCTATTGGTTATATAAGGAAATGTCTCCTACAAATTTTAATTCTGTGCACTCTCATGAAAACTAATGTAAGGTGACTTGAATAAAGCACATAAACAATTCGAAGATTTAGTTTTAATGTAAAGCACTTTCTTCAGTTTTCCCAGCCCTCAGGACAAAAAGCTGGGAGTCTAGAGTAGTGAAAATATAAATGTTATACACAAAAAGCACAATCAGTTCTCTATAAATAGAGTTCAGGGACTCAGAGATTTAGGCTAAAACCCCTAATTAGCTAAACAAATTCCTCAACTAAAATAACAAAAATAAGAAAAATGCAATTTTATACATTAGCCAATGGTTATTATTAATCGAACACAGAGCATTAGCTACAAATGAAACTGACTTAAAAACATTCTGATTATATAAGAAATGCAGTTCCTTTTAAGTCTAGCCAGTTAATCTTGACAATGGTTAGTTTTCAGACTAGCTAAAGCACATGATCATTCCGTATTTGGGTGTTAATATTTCTACAAATAAAATAGTCACAAAGATTAGTCACGTTTCCTAAAGAAATTAACATTAAAAATAGTACTATGACAAAAAATAATCCGTTTGCTACCTAAACAGTTTCTTGACCAGCGTATCTATTTGGCATCATTATTTGCTCAAAGTTTTAGGTAACACCCACATAAATGAAACCAACATAATAAAACATTACTGATATTTAAAAATATATTATTTTTCCTCTGAATTGCTGTCTTTAAATAACTTATGTTATCCACAGTTACAGCTAAAATAGCTGTGTGTTCAAACTTATGCTGCATAAATGTTATGTACGAAATCAGATGCCAAAAACTTATCTCAGTTAGATAATTATATCCAACAGCTTGAACAACTATTATTTTAGAAATGGGCTTAACTACCTGAAGTCAAGAGCTCGTAATTTTTAATAACTGAAAATCACTCATATCTATAGATTTTCAATTACTCAAATGTTATAGGAATATTATAATGACCAGACATGTATACAGTGCTTCTATTATTACCTTGCCTTTTTTTTAAGAGTGAGAGAGAGGACGAGTTGGCAGGGGGGCGGGGGGGGCAGGGAGAGAGAGAATCTTAAACAGGCTCAACGCTCAGCACAGAGCCTGATGCAGGGCTCGATCTCACAACCCTGAGATCATGACCTGAGCTGAAATCAAGAGTCAGACGCTTAACTGACTATGCCACCCAGATGCCCCTATTATTACCTTGCTTTTACATCAAAGCAACCCTACAGAATAGAGAAGGGAGGTATTGTTATTCTGATTTTATGGAAGAGGAAAGTAATGCTTTGAAAACCCGTAACTAATGGGTTAATAAATGATAAACTAGGCTCAGATGTAGGTTAAACGGTTCAACATGCAATATTCTCTCCACTATCCTCATCATTTAGAAAGCACGTCTAATGATTCTTTATATTGCATATGTCATTCATACAGATTGGCATGAACTCCTTAGGTTCAAGTTCTACAGAACTGAATTGTGGTCTCAATTTCAGATAGACACACAAGACTATAATTGTTCTGTGGCAGCTGATTACTATGTTTAGATGTTCTGGAAATTCATAAGAAAACTGTTCAGTAAGATATTTATATTATTTTCTTTGTATAAAGAAATAGCTACCATAAGTAAAGAGATGGTTTAAGGGAAAGAATGTAAGTGGTCAACAAAAATGGTGAGATCAAGTCAACTTTTATAGTTGATTTAACCACTGCACATTCCATCCTAGAGAGAAAAATATGCATTACTGAATTAGGTTCTATTGATCATATGACATGTTGAAGAATGAGACTAAAACTGTTTTTGATCTGACCTTGATTTGAGGAGCTAATATTGAAAAATTTAAGTACACAGAGTAAATTTAATTTAAAAATGTGAATCTTATTACCAAAACACCTAACTTTGAATAAAAATGCTAAACAAGAAGAGCACCTTTATTTCTATAGCTATAAAATAAAATTCAGAGAAGGAAGGAAAGAAGCAGATACATATGAATAAAAAAATATGAATAAATTAGTATGGAAACTAAAAGTTATAGAAGAAAACTTAAGAGTGGAATTTTATATTAAATTTCATATAAAATACCTAACTAAAATCCTAATCACTGATTCATAAAACTATGAATTAAGAAATATTTATATAACAATATGAATCAGAATTAGGTGACATTTCTTCATATGTTCAGTCAGAAATATGTGACTACCATCTCTGTGAATAGCAACAATGAAAGCAAACCTACAAAATATAGATACAAAATACAAAATACAAAATACTAGCAGTCTGGATGCAGATTTTTACCTCTTTTTGTGCAATGCCCATTCTATCCCTCCAGTGCATCAACACAAGATCTACTTTTTCTTTGGCAAATTTTTCAACTTCCTTAGCAGCTTTTCCAGCTAGTCTTTGCCACTCTGGAACTTTATTAAATTTTCCATACTGATCCTGTAAAATAACATTAAAATCCATTATAGTCTTGTTTGCAAATCCATTTTTAAAATCTAAGTAAAGCTGAGTCACACTATTTATTTTACATAAAATACATACTGGATGTTAGGGGCTCAGTGAAGAAACAAAGTGAAAATTTCTACAATAAATTATACTTTTGTCCAAGAAATCTTAACTTTTCTGCTTAAGTTTCACGATGATTCCTACGTGAGGGTGGCAAGATGTGAATGGGAGATGGGGTGTACAAAGAAAAATGGAGTGAGGAAAGGAAAAGAACATATACAAGACATTATTATAATGGTGTATCTTGAAAGATGTTTAAGTATCAGAGATAGCCCAACCTTAATAATAAACATAGCTTTTATTTAAAAAAAAAAAAAAGTCCTACCTGAGTTAATTTTTTCACTACTGGCCCCTTTCACCATTTATCAATCACACATTATACACAAAATATCACACTATACATTTGAAACTAAAAAAAAAAAAAAAAATCCATTCCTGAATGTGCCAATAAGCTGAGTTAAGGGAAAAAAAATATACAAGGTTACTACTATTCATATTATTAGACTGAGGTGATGGTTTTACAACTCTATAAATATACTAAAAATTACTGACCTGTACACTTAAAACAGGTGAATTATATGGAATGTAAATTTTACCTCAATAAAGCTGTTATTAATAATATTTTTAGTATATGTGTGTGTATATACACACACACACACACACATATAGTAGTACTATACTTTTAGTACGACTATTCAATACAGTGAATTCTTGGTTTATTTCTAAAATTTTTAGTGTGTTTTACAAAGAGTATTCTTTTTAACCTGAAAAGACACTTAGGACAATCATTATTTACCATTGCTATTTTCACATTATCTCTAACATGCATCCGATCAGCATCCTTCTCAGGAACTGGATCTGAACTGTCCAAGTATGCCAGCAAGCCTGGCGGCTAAAAGCAAACAAACACAAAACATAAAATCCATTTTCAAAACAACCGCTCAAAAGAAAATTTAGCTTTCAAAACCCAAATAAATTAATACTATGATTTAAGCTACTGAGGTTAGCATTTATTATGTGACAACTCCTATGATAAGCATCTTTTAAATAAAAAACAAGCAAATAAACTAAAAAAAAATCCTTTAACAGTATAAACTTACTCAATGAAATTTTATTGGGCAAGAAGACATAAATCTTCCCGGTCATTCAACTGACTTACCAAAATGCGTTTCAACAAGTTTGTCGCAGTTGCATTATCAGCTGTCCAGAGTCCCACTAAATGTCTACTTAGCTGTCTGAAAAAAGCAGACGTTGAGAAAGGTTTGCTGCTTTATCTCAGCTAGAACAGAAAGGAATTTTTAAGAACAAAATATCATATAAGAAATAAGGCTACAGCAAAGAAATCATTCTGATGTTAAATATTTAAAGTTATAATGTGGAGAGGTGTATGAGATAGTAATTCAAAATATTGCTAACATTTTAGTATTTTCTCCAAATCAAAATGTTTCCTTGATAAACTCACTATTTTTCAATGGACTTGAACACGAAGAAGTAGGTTTTTACCTCATTTAAAGAGGGAAAACAAAACAATTAGACTTGATGATATGATTAGTTTGCGTAACAAGTCCTGATACAGCGATCGTATAGCATTCTGGCATTCTTTGGAATTCTGAACATGAGCAAAAGTCAGTAACTATGTTCTAATATAACCTATTTGGCAAGGTTAGAGATAGAAAATATTTTCAGTTTTGGAGTCTGGATAAAGACTTAAAGCACTTAAAGCAAATTATTCTACTCATGCCACTTTAGAGGTAAAAGCATATTTTGGTTCAGAGTGAAGAATCTAAGATCCATGTTGAATCTATGACTTAGTCATTTATTAATCTTAACCCTCATGATATGCTCCTCATGAGCAGAGAATATATTTTATTCACTGTTGACCCTTCTGTGCTTCAGGAGGGATTCAAATTGCCATTTGCTACAAGAATGGGTATGAAACCTGTGAGAGAAATAACCAAAACTACAGACATAGGTATTTATACAGGTTACATTCCCAGAAGAAAAAAGTTTAAAAACCCAAATTGTACTATGTTCTATCACGAAAAAAATGAACACTACTGAAACGGTTCATTTCTATGTCTAGTTGGAAATTAACTACTACTGAAGTAATTAATTACACTTATAATTTCCTTCACATGAATCAGGTAGGTATCATTTATCAGGGATTCCTAAAAAGGCTTTAAATAGGGATAAACGGGATAACTTTTTATAATGGCAATTTGTAAAAGATAAAGCAATGCAAATGGAAAGTGGTAATTTATATTATACATTGACAGCTTTTCAATACTGTAACTGATCACAGTAAGGAATGTAACTAATAAAAAGGAACACAACAAGCAAACATCTAACATGGGAATTTAACGGAATAAGACATCAAATAGTCTCTATTTTAGTGAAAGATGGTATCTAGTATCACTTATAAAGCAGTATACCAAGGAATTAATCTTTCTTTTAGATCTTTTTGTCCTCTTAGGCAACATAAAAGACTACTTTTGTGGCTAACATTTAACAACATAAGTTGAGGGATGCAGACAGTCTCTTATAACAGTACAAACAGGAGAAAACTGCTGGCAAGGCAGCATACAACATCCAGTAACTGGATGTAGGTGACAAAAACAGGAAATTCATGGTATCATAACAAAGTAAAGTAAACCTAAGTCAGAAATTACTGCTATCATTTAAGAAGTCAAAAGAACATGATTAAAAATATTTATGATATTCTTTTTTTTTTTTTAAACTAATGAGTCCTGAGTCATAGTATGCTAAGGATATCTGAAGGGTCACACACATCAGGAATCACAAAGAAAAATTAAAAGGGATGGAATTCACAAGGCCTGGAATAAATGAATAGATTTATGTGCTTCCTTATATTTGATTATTATAAAAAAAGACAATTTACCAAAGGCGAAATTGTTTAACTGTAAGAGATTTAGGATACCTAAACCAGTTAGATATGGTTTTCTTTATTCTTAGAGTACCTAATTGACAAAAGATATTTAAAAATTGATATGATGGCCAGAAGGAAACACAAGGAGAAAAAGCCTGGGCATATTGTGCTAGTTCCATAAGCTTCTAGACACTCTTTCCCATGTTCCAGTCCCATGGCTATGGGTGTAGGAGCCATAATAGGAAAGTGAGGGGAAAAAGGCAAACAGATTTGTCGTCCGCCCTCCCACCCTCCAAGCTATCCAGGGGCAGGGGCAATGATCATCAGGACACATTCCTTCTATAGGAAAAGGAAAAGGAGAACTAGGTGAATCAAAAGAAAATGAAACATTTGCATAATCCAAACACTTAGTCTGTTTTATGTAATATCTGAATCCATTTTATAAGCAGCAAGTTAATTTATAGCAAATTAAATTTAACCTACCTATTTGTAAGCATCCTTTGATCTGAGCTTATTGTAAACATCGCAGTATGCAAGTGTCGAGGTAAGGCACCTTCACTTAGGGCAAGCTCCTGCATTTTTGTAGCAATTTCTTTGTCACCTTCCTTTGGAAAAAGGGTAAGATGATCCCTAAAGCAGCACTCCAGAACACACTATCCTAATTTTATAGAACTAATTTTACATCTTTAGGTAAAATAATTATGTAGTATACAATGTAATAAAAATTTGAAATGCAACTTAACTACCCAAAAATAACACAGGTGATACAAGTAATTTTAAAAATATTTGCCTGTGGAATGAGGTTTTAAATGTTTACAGATACATTTATCTTATGAATTATGCTTTGTTTAATTTAATATTAAAATTAGATTCATTCTCGGAGTATATATCAGCCAATGAAAGGGAAAGGCGACTCAGGGACATCAGCAATTCCTACCGAAGGCATCTGTAAACCCTCCTTGCTTTTATTATTAACAATATATTCATTTTCATGGTGAACACAGTTCTTTACTTTTTTAAAAGAATGATGTGATAAATTGGGATAGTTCTTTCTATCCTGATTTTATGTGCTTATATGGACTCACTTTGGCAACAGAGTTAAGACAGATAGGACTACTAATCAAAGGTAAACACAGAATTATAAATTATGTAAGCAATGGGATATTTAAGACAGCCTAATGGAAAGCAAAAATGCTCATAATGTTAGTGAAAAAAAAGGTACAAGTATATAGTACAATTGATATGTAGTATGTATACAAATATTCACATAGTGTGAATATGTATATGTATCATTCTGACAGTAGTATCAATACAAATATATACACAGTAAGTACACATATAGTTTGTATATGTACACATATAATTTGGAACTCTACACAGTCTGAGAGAAAATTTACCAAAATGCTAATTGTAGTTATCTCTGGATGATAAAAATATAAATGATTCATTTTATTTGTTCCTTGAATTTTTTCTGTAAACACCAATGTTTCTTCAAAGACCATGTACTGCTTTCACAATCAGAAAAAATAATTGAAGATACTTGCCAGGATTTCAGTGTAAATAAAGAAGGTGTTCCTTAACAGACATCAGCTCTAGTCACTAGCTATGAGTCTGACATGTGTGGCTTATATTGAAGCTCAAAGTCCACATTTTGGTTATTCCTGGCCCTCCATGAATGGCAATATACTGGTGAATCAAGGTCAGGAAAATACACTTTTGTTTGGTCTCATGGTCCTAACTGTCCTTGGCTCCCAGCTCTGTGAGAGATACATTACTTTAGAAGCTAAAACCCATTAGCTACAGGAAGAAAATTAGCCTTTAGCTGTAAATACACACTAAAAATGCAAAAAGAACTTTGAGGTGTAATGCCTGTATATAATTTTTAAACATCTACTTAAGAGTATACTAATTCTGTGCATTTCATTTAGCCACATGTTATATTTACAATACATATTTACATATTATATTTATATCACTGCGTTTTTTGATAAAAGGGGCACTCTTACATTTTATCCAAATCACTACAAACAACAAAAAGAATTCAAAGCCATTTGGACTGATGTCATTGTGAACATCCCGTATGCAAGTTGATATTTATAGTCATGATTTTATTTTCTAAAAATCAGAGAGCTAAAGCAACTATCTTAGAGAAACAATATCCCATATCTGACCAACAATATCATGTCCTGATCTCTAGAGCTTAATTACAAATGCACTTTAGCACAAGGAACTAATTTTTGCTACCATTCTTAATACCACTTTGCTATGAACTAACTTCATTAACAGATTTCTATGTAACCTCAGTACCTAATGATTTCAATACCATCAATACCATCATCCCCCACCCCCAAAAAGAGCAAGAGAGGAAGAATGCTAACTTTTAATTCTTTTAAAACAAACAAAATACAAATAATGTAGGAACCGAAAGATCTACTTGCCCTAAACCCACTTACCTCAGAACTTTAAACTCTTAGTTTAATATTGAGGATTGTTTCTGTAGTTTAAAACTAATTTCTGAATAATGACTCAAAATTACTTTTCTTACCCAGAAAAATTGCATGTTTCCCATAAAAGGCTGAAAGGTAATTTTGTCAGCATCAATTAAAATAGCCAATCAACATTCAAGTAGGCTTAAAATTTCAAAATTTTTCTCACCTCTATTATTGCCTTCATAACCAATCCAGCTCCCTTTATAATTGCCATGGAAGGATGCTTTAAAACAGGGAGAAAAGTATCACAGAATAAAAGATTTTTATTGCAACATACTAGCTATTGCTTTTAAGGAGGATATACAATTTTATAAGCCATAAAATTAGTAAAGGATACATCTCAAAGTCAGAACACAGTTTGGTTAAAAATTTTGGGTACTCTTACAAGATAGCTTTAAGGGTAATTAAAACAGTAGCAGGAAACAGCTGGCACTTATTTGAATAATTATAGTTATCTGAATGATAAATATCAAGCAGTAATGATGTAAAAGAATACAAATTGACATTTACAAAACAACGGATATAAAATAACAAAAACAGAAGTATCATATAGAAACAGATCACATGTACATAATAAATACTATAGTATTATATGAAATAACTATGTTTTCAACTTTATGAACAGCCCTATTATTTGGGAATTTATAAAGAAAAGGGTACCATGGACCTCTGAAACAAATAATGCAATATATGTTAAGAAAAAAAAAAAAGAAGAAGAAGATAGCAGGAGGGGAAGAATGAAGGGGGGGAATTGGAGGGGGAGACGAACCATGAGGGACGATGGACTCTGAAAAACAAACTGAGGGTTCTAGAGGGGAGGGGGGTGGGGGGATGGGTTAGCCTGGTGATGGGTATTAAAGAGGGCACGTTCTGCATGGAGCACTGGGTGTTATGCACAAACAATGAATCATGGAACACTACATCTAAAACTAATGATGTAATGTATGGTGATTAACATAACAATAAAAAAAATTTAAAAACATAATAAAAAAAAGAAAAGGGTACTATGGGCCTATTACAGAAAAAAATGAGTTTTTCACTACTTCTGAGAAAAGATGGGCAACAGGGTCAAAACAGTGGTCAAAAGCCATCAACAGAGCTCTACATGAAATACCAAGAAATCTGTGGAATTAAATATCCTTAATATGACAATGTACTAGGCTGTATTTATCAGCATCACTACAGAAGCACACATCCCTTATTTTAAAACCAAATTGACCCAAAAAGTGGTTATCTGATAAGAAAGATACAAGCTCTCACCTGAAAGAGCTTAAAGAGGGTTCTTCCATTGGATGCTACCATCTCTAAGAGCATATCAAACTGCTGTCCTTCTGTTGTCTCACTATATGGAGCACAGAGGGCAAAAGTAAGGAAGTCCAAGAGTGAACTAATAACTAGGGCACCAGTCCCATGATCCTGAAACAAAGTAACATATTGCCTTAGTACCGAGAAATTCAAGTAAAACACAACAGTAATGTGCTTCTGTTACCCTATATGTTAAAAGTAAACATTTAATTCCTTAACATGAAGCTTAAAGTTTGATTACTCTAAGGAGTACTTGTTTTACTAATGTGGTAAATCCATTGCTTACCATATCTCAAAAGGAAAATAATTAAAATTTGGTCAAATTTCAAGAAAATAACCAAGACTCCTCCAACACATATAACTAAAGTTAATATGTGTAGTATTTGCATAAAAAGCAATCTTTGGCAACATTTAAACAACTCTGACAATTTGTTCCTTTCAGATCTATAGATTACCCATCTCCAAAACTGTTACCAGTGACTAAGGAGCAAAGATTTGGCTTAATTTTTTTTTTTTTTTAGAGCAGCTTATTTCATAATGACATTGAAGAAAAAGAAAAAAATCTAAAGTCTTTGCAACTTATTCTTCCCAGATGAGTGGATATAGTCCTAAAACAGAACATTTTACTATTAGTGAGTGACCAAGCTGACCAAACTGTGTATGACCAATACTGACCAAAGTTGGGAGCTGCAATTAAAAAAAAAGAAAACCCCGCCAAACTGCACTTCTAGAATACCTTTCAATAATGTACGGTATCTCTTATTAAGACAAATTTAATTATAACTCACCACATGGGAATTAAATTTTTCCAGTAAGTTTTCCAGAAACTTCTTTGAAGAGAGAAGAGAAGCTTTGTTCAGCTGTTCTTGTCTTAAGTCATAGTCATCATGCATGGGCTATTGATTAAAAACAGTGATAATTCATGAGCAGGCCCACATGCTGGCATCACACGAAAGTCATTTATAAAGAGTATTCATTAAATACTGGAAGAATTAAAAAACACAGCCTTTAAAGTTAAAGGCAGAAAGGAAACTCGTGATAAGACAAGCAGGCAAAGTGGTGATTTCCCCCAGGGTCTGATGAGGCTTCATAGATACTGTGCCCAGTAAGTATCTGTAGAGAGTACTGTACAAGGTACTCTCTCAAAAGTCACAGGTCTCCTCCTTAAAAAGCAAATGACACCCATTTCCTCTCCCCCAATTTTATAATTTAAATTTGAAATAAAACTTAGCATTTATTTTTTTAAACAGCATTTAAAAGCAGGTATTAAAATGCACAGCAAATACTTCTTTGTCTCTTCTGACTGATGGAATAAATGAGAATGGGAAAAAGATTCCAGCGTGAGGGTTAGGAGTAAAGATCCAACCCTAACTTTGCTACTGACCATAGCCAACCTCAGGCAAGGTTAAGTTGCTTTAACTCTTGAGTTTCACTTTCCTCAGCCATCCAAGTGAGATTAATAGTACTTAGCTCATAGGACTGTTATGAAGCGTAAATGAGATAATTCATGTAAAATATATAGCCAAAACCTAATATGTAATGAGAACTCAATGTGTTTTTTTCACACTATGGCATTTTATTTTATGTTCTAGTTATCCCACTAATTCTTTTTCCGGCTCTTTCCTCACCAAGGAGTCTACTTCTTCCTCTCCCTCTGCCCCTCCCCCGACTGTGCTCGCTCTCTCTCTCTCTCTCTCTCAAATAATGTTGGGGAGCATGTGTTGGGGAGGGGCAGAGGGAGAGGGAGTCTCAATCAGACTCCATGCTCAGTGTGGAGCCAGACACGGGGCTCAATCTCACGACCCTGAGATCACAACCGGAGCAGAAACCAAGAGTCAGACGCTCAACCAACTGTGCCACTCAGGCACCCCTATCCCAGAATTCTTTTAATGGAATTATTAGTAGTAAAGATAGTAAAATCCACTTTTGAGTATAAATGCAAGGTTTTATACAAGTGATTACTTAGGTGTATTCTATACCTCTAAGTTTGCCTAAAACACTTTAGTCCCATATGCTATATACAACATTGAAGTAAATCCGGAAGTTCAAAGTTATACTGAAAAATTCATTGCTTCTCCTCCCATACAAGCTGTCACCAAGTTAGATCTTTACCCTCAGCTTTCAAATGTGCCTTCTTTACCTCAGCATCTTGTTTCTTATATATTTGGTCTACCTGCCTCTAACTTTACCTCTAATACAGTCTCCACAAAACATTTGTGAGTTTTTGGAAGTTCAAAGCTAATATTACTGCTCCCCTGATGAAAAACCTTTCAGTTGTTCCTTACTAAAGGATACAAATCCAGCTTGTCTGATACAAAAGGCTTCTGATGACTGTCTCTGCATATATTTCTAGCTGTAACTCCTAATCCCACACACCTCCATACATGCTTAATGACCCAGCCATTTCAATTATTTGCTTCTTCCTCAACATACCTTTGTATATGCTATCCCCCTTTCCCAGGAAAGCCTTCTCACAGTGGGAAAATACCTGCCTGTGCTTTAAGATTCAGATCATTTGTAATACCTAAAAGACTGGCCTCGAATCTTTTATCTTCCCCTCGCCACAAACCCAAAAAACTAAGTGCTGCTTTTTAGGGATCCCGTGGCCCCTACTACTTTAGATTGTACACATATGCCTACCTTACTAGACTGTCGGCAATTTCAAGGAGGGAATGAACTTTGTATTTCCAGTAGATAGCACAGTGCCTGGTTTATAGGATGTGCTGAACAAACGTTTATTTGAATAAATAAATTGCCAAGAGAGCAATTTAGGAAATACAGAAATACTGAATTTAATTGGTACAATGAAAATCTGGGTTTGTGAAAATTTAAAACATCAATCAACTTAAGACAAACCGGTCTCCTTTTAAAAAACCACTACTTACACACATGAGGGCACAGAGCATATCAACAGCTGCATGGATTACTCCATTGTTGCTCCTCTTGAGTGCTTTTACTACCTTCACTCCTAGACGCTCCCGAAACCTGTGGAACAACAACAAAAAGCATATAATAGCAATATCAGAGCACTATTTTATTATTAAAATGTAACATAATAAGTCCTCTTGAGTTTCTATTGCATTCAGCAAGTACATATTTTAAATTACACCTCTAGACTTATCGGTTCCCATAACAGTTTTTTTCTTTGAGGGGGAAGATTTTTTTAAAAATTAACTAAAACTAGAAGGGATCTTGGGGCACCTGGGTGGTGCAATCAGTTAAGCTTCCAAGTCTTGGTTCCAGCTCAGATCGTGATCTCAGGGTTGTGAGATGGGGCCCTACGTTGGGTTCTGCACTGAGCATGGAGACTTAAGACTCTCTTTCCCTCTGCCCCTCTCAAATAAATAAATCTTTTTTTTTTTTTTTTTAAAGATTTTATTTATTTATTTGACAGAGAGAGAGAGAGAGAGCACAAGCAGGGAGAGAGATGCAGGCTCTCTACTGAGCAGGGAGCGCTATGCGGGGGCTCGATCCCATCATGACCTGAGCCAAAGGCAGACCCTTAACCGACTGAGCCACCCAGGCGCCCCTGCTTTTTCTTTAAAAAAAAAAAAAAAAAAAAAAAAAAAAACACCTAAAGGGATTTAATTTCCTACTCAAAGTCATTAAAAAAAGAGTCAGTATGGGGTGCCTGAGTGGCCCAGTCAGTTAAGAATCTGCCTTCAGCTCTGGTCATGATCCCAGAATCCTGGGATAAAATCCCATGTCAGGCTCCCTGCTCGGGAGGGAGTCTGCTTCTCCCTCTCCCTCTGCCCCTCCCCCCTCCCTCATGCTTGCTTGCTCACTCTCTCTCAAATAAATAAATAAGATCTTAAAAACAAATAAACAAGAGTCAGTATACTGCAGGTATGTATAGGACCAATATTCACACCCTTCTGTTCTACTAACCTTCATTTATTTATGAATAAAAACTACCATATCATCATATGAAAGGTTTTAGACAGATATAAAGAGATAAACTGTTGGTATCTGCTATTTTGAGTTGTTTGTATTCTCTAAAAGAAGTTCAAAGACAACTTACTTTGGAAGCTGAGTGAAGGCCAGAAAACCAGCTTTGGAAGCCACAAGCCTCCTCACAGCCTGGAACTGACTCTCAAGTTCTGCATTTGAAGCAACAACATCTCCCTCTTGGGACAATAATGCTGTTATGGCATTATTGATCAGTTTTTCTTTGTTTTCTGAGAAGAGACCCTAGGTAAAAGAAGAATGTTTCAAAAAGTTTCCATTCCAGAAGTTAATGACAATGAACAAATTGTAATACAATGTATCTTACATCCTGTGTTACTGCATGCAGAACTCCACTATATGAAATATTAGCGTTGAACCTGAATACAGCATCTGCAAAGTTGCCATCTGTAAGATGAAAAGGTTCAAAAAGATTTAGAGGTTTGCATTCCTAATTTTTAAATTATTAAGATGGATGGAAACGCAATCATACTTAAATCAGTACTTACTTGGAGGTGTGGCTAAAAATCTGAGATGAAGGCTCTCTACTTCCTCATCAACAGGCATGCTGAGTAACCCCCATCGCTGACCTTTATGAGTTGGTGTCATTTTTACACAAACATCTCTGTTACCAGAGGCTCTTACTCCATCCAGCAAACTTGCTAATAAGGAATCTCTAAGCAAGGTAAAAAATAAATAGGTTTTAGGATTGATAATTAAGGGAACAGGCTTTAAGAGAAAGCCTGGAGTTCTAATACTAGCTCTGTACTTTGCTGTCACATACCTTGTACAAGTTACTCAAGCACTATAAATGTAACATTTTTGGTTTTTTAAGATTTTTTTAAACAGTTGTACTGAGGTATAATTTACAAATCAAAAATTCACCCAATTAAAATTACAGTTTAAGAATTCTTAGTAAATGTATACGACGTGGATGGAACTAGAGGGTATTATGCTAAGCAAAATAAGTCAATCAGAGAAACATAAGTATCATATGATCTCACTGATATGAGGAATTTGAGAAACAAGACAGAGGATCATAGGGAAAGGGAGGGAAAAATGAAACAAGATGAAACCAGAGAGGGAGACAAACCATAAGAGACTCTTAATCTCAGGAAACAAACTGAGGGTTGCTGGAGTGGAGGGTGATGGGAGGGACGGGGTGGTTGGGTGATGGACACTGGGGAGGGTATGTACTATGATGAGCGCTGTGAATTGTGTAAGACTGATGAATCACAGACCTATGCCCTGAAACAAATAATACATGATATGTTAATTTAAAATTTAAAAAAAAAAAAGAATTCTTAGTAAATTTACACAGTTGTGCAATCATCCAGTTTTGGTATACTTCCATCACCCCAAAAAATTCCCTTGTGCCCATCTGCAAAAAACTCCCCAATCCCAGGCAACCACTTACTTTCTTTCTATCTCTACAGTTTTGCTTTTTCAAATAACTTCATCAAGAGAATGAAAAGGCAAGCCACAGTCTGGGAGAAAATATTTACAAAAGCCGTATCTGATAACGGACTGTTATCCAAAATATACACATAACTCTTAAAGGTCAACAATAAGAAAAACAACTCAATTAAAAAGTGACCCGAAATCCTTGACAGACAGACACCTCACCAAAGAAGATACACAGACAGCAAATACACATATGCAAAGATACTCAACACATGTCATCAGGGAAATGCAAACTGAAACAACAAGAAGCCACCACACACCTTAGAATGACCAAAATTGAACACTAATTATACCAAATGCTGGGGAGGATATGGAGCAACAGGAACCCTCATTCACTGCTGCTTGGAATACAAAATGGCACAGCCACTTTTGGAAGACAGTTGGCAGTTTCTGACAAAACTCAACATCCTCTTACCATATGATCCAGTGATCACACGACTTAGTATTTACACAAAGGACGAAAACTTACGTCCACACAAAATCTGCACACAGATGTTTACCGCAGCTTCATTCATAACTGCCCAAACTTGGAAGCAACCAAGAGGTCAAACGGATAAATAAACCACGGTTGTGTCTAGATAATGGAATATGACTAAGTGTTAAAAAGAAATGAGCTATCCGGCCAGGAAATGAAAGAAGCCAATCTGAAAAGGCTACATACTGTACAATTCCAACTATGATACTAAAGCAACTTTGGAGACAGTAAAAAGATGAGTGACTGTCAAGGTTTAGGGAGGAAGGCGAGACGAAATCAGTGGAGCGGTATTATTACTGCTGGAGAGGATCCCTGGAGATTTTTAGGGCAATGAAAATAGTCTGTATGATACTATAATGGTAGACAAATGCCATTATACATTTGTTCAAACTTACAGGTCCATCAATTGTAACAAATGTATCACTCTGGTAGGGGATGTTGGTCATGGGAGAGGCAGTTAGGAGGCAGGGCAGTAGAGTGTACAGATATAGGAGAAATCGCTGTACCTTCTGCTCGATATTGCTATGAACCCAAAACTGCTCCAAAAAACAGTCTATTAAAAAATTCATATAAACAGAATCATATAATGTATAGCCTTATGTGGCTTGCTTATTTTATATATAGTGTATTTTTAAGGCTCAGTCCTGTTTATTGCTGAGGAGTATTTCACTGTATGGATAATCAACACTTTTGCCTATTCGTTCACCGGGTGATGTATGTATGCATCAGTTGTTTCTAGTTTTGGCTATTATGAGTAACGTTATTATAAACATACACATACAAGATTTATGTGGGCATATGTTTTTATTTCTGTGGGGGTAGATACCTAGGAGTAAAACTGACATAGGGTCATATGATAACTATATGTTTAAGAAATTGCCAAACTATTTTTTAAAACACTTTATGATTTTACATCCTCACCAGCAATGTATGAGAATCCACATGCTTGCCAACAATTGGCATTGCCAGTCTTTTTGATGTTATCCATTTTAGTGTACATGTAATGGTTTTACTTTTCCCTAATGAATCATGAGTTTATTTACTTTTCATGTGTTTATTTACCATTCAAATATCTTCTCTGATGAGGTAGGTGTCTATTTGAATATTTTTGCCCATTTGTTATTATTTGTTTTTTAGTATTGAGTTAAAAGGGTTCTTTATATATTCTAGAAACAAGTCTTTTATTAGCTATATGTTTTCCAAATATTTTCTTCCTGTCTGTGGCTTGTCTTTTCCTTTTCTTAATGGGGTCAAAGTTTTCGATTTGACAAAGTCTAATTAATCAGACTTTTATGAATTCTGTTTTTGGTATTATATCTAAGAAATCTTTTCCTAATCCAAAGTCATAAAGAAATTGCTTTACTTTCTGCAGATAGACTTTATTGGGAAAAATGGCATCTTCTTCCTAGGGATCAGGATTAAACAATGTAATGTACATAAAGCACATGACAAACTGTAAATGTTGAGATACCCTCCTCTGATTAGAACATGTGCACTATTTTTTTTTTTTTCCCCAGAAGTTCTCTTCCTTGAATTCAAGACAGGAAAAAAATACGACCTTTTGCTTAAAATGCCATTTTTGTTGAACTTAGATCAAAAGCTTTCCAAGGTAAGAAACAGTTACTGGTCATACTCCAGGAAGTGACAATACTTCAATAAGGCTGTATTGTAGACAGTGGCAAAATGTACCAGAACTGTTTCAACTATCTTTTAAAAACAGATTCAGTCTCAATCTATTTACAACAGCATAAAAGAACTTCCTGGAATGTAAAAACTGCCAAACCCATGACAATGGCTTAGTATGTGAAGGGAGATATAGTCATTCACAGTAGAACAGCACTCTAAGTGGTTTACCTTACAGAAGGAGTTTATGAGCTATAGCATCTCACAGGTTTTCACAGCAACAGCCAACTCACAGTAATATAAAAAAAATCAGGCACATTCCACTGGAAAATTATTAACTAGCCTACTGATGCTAACTTAAAAAAATCTAACTTCAAGTATATTTAAAGTAACTTGCTGCTGTTATCCAAACAATTTAACAATGAAAGTGAAAGATGCTATTTCAAAAACCTTAAAAGCATAAGTTACAGAAATACATTTTTTCATCATTCCATTTAAAATCAAATCATTTTTATTCTCTTTAGAAATTTGAAAACTGAATGGTCATTTTCAATATGCAACAAAATAATGTTGCCTCTTCCTAAGTTATATGATTTCAAAGTTCTAGATGATAAATCTTTGTTTTTCCTCACTGATGGAGGACTTTGACTTGCATATACTAGGATCTCAAAATACCTTTCTGTTGAAGAATATTTCCGTATTTGCCCTTTTATAAATTCAATGGTAAAAAGTTGAGGATTTTCTGAGTCACAAACCAATGCAAATACCTAATGAAAACAAAAACCAAGTTCAACAAAAGAGGTTTAGTTTTATGGCATTTCCTTAGAAGTACTACATATCATCATTTTAGCTTAAAAAAGTCAATATTTAAAAACTGTTTACAATATCAGAATTTAAGAGCTGCTTAAAAGTTTCATTCAAATTTTCATATAACTGTTGAATAAAAAGTTCCATTCATTGTATACTTTGAAAATAAATTTTGTAATATTCATTGTTCTAAGTACAACAAATACAATAATGGGAAGAATTAAGTAGATTCTCCTTATTTTCCATTCTTTAAGCATTAAAAATGTTAAAATAGAAAATTATTCTAATTTATCAATAGGAAGAAATCTCATTTAGGCTAATAATGTCATACTTACTTCTCCTAAAGGCTTCAAAGTCGCAATATTATAGGTTGCGGGATCACGTTCTACTAAACATGTTTCTGTAAGTGCTAGAACTCGTTTTACGGGTTCCTTCAAACAAAATTGAGACACATTAAAAAGTCATGGAAGAAAAATGTCAAAATCAGATGAACAAATTTTTATTTTTAACACAGGATCTTACCGAATGTCGAGGTGATATTTTTTGGACTATAAACTCTGCTAAAGATGTGATGGATTCATCAGTGCTGTATTTTCCAAAGCGAAGATTCAAATATTGCTCAAATTCTAAAGGTTCTTTTCTGATGCGCAATGAAATACCTATGTAGTTGCCAGCATGATCTATTGCACTTTTGATTATTTCTTCTCTTTGCTCTGATGCAAATAAATGCTGCACAAATTTTGAAATTTAAAGTCAGGGTTGAAACAACTAAAATGTGACCATTTTGAATCAACTCACAGGAAAGAGACTGAAGTAGCAATTCTAAAGAAAAACAATGGTAGTTGATCATATCAAAGGTAAATAAGCAGTGTGTTGTGGTTTTTTTTTTAAGATTTTATCTATCTATCTATCTATCTGAGAGAGAGAAAGAGAGAGCACAAGCAAGAGTGGCAGGCAGAGGAAGAGGGAGAAGCAGGCTCTCCACTGAGCAGGGAGCCTGAGGCAGGGCTCAATCCCAGGACCCCGGGATCATGACCTGAGCCGAAGGCAGACACTTAACCCATTGAGCCACCCAGGTGCCCTGCAGTGTGTTGTTTGAACCACTATTACACTAAGTTAAAATCACAAAGTCTGGGATATAGAGCCTTGCAAATAACTCATTGAATAGAAATTATCTCATAACTTCTCAGAGCCTGATTCCTGTCACCATGTAGAAAACAGCATGCTGGAGCTTCCAGAAGGGGTCCCAGGGACCCCAGCCAAGTCCAGTGGGGGTAGTAGGTACTATGTGGGCAGGATTACCATCTTCAACAAAAGTAGCTCTGATTTAATGTTTTTAATAATAGTGGGTTTTCTTGCAAGATTACCTTGAAGAATGCTTAAATGTTTACAAGCCATTGGCCAATGGACATTACAAATCAACCTCCAGGAGTGTTATTTACAAAGGTAAAGATAAGGTATTGCTACTTGCATTTGACACCTGGGCCAGAAACACTAAATGTGCTGCAAAGAACAAGGCAGGAGAGTGCCACGCAATAAAGAATTGTCCTGTCCATATTCTAATAGCTCCCCTGCTGAGAAACACTGGTTGAGATCATGTTTTAAAACCTGATTTTAGGGGCGCCTAGGTGGCTCAGTCATTAAGCGTCTGCCTTTGGCTCAGGTCATGATCCCAGGGTCCTGGGATCAAGCCCCACATCGGGCTCCCTGCTCCGCGGGAGGCCTACTTCTCCCTCTGCTACTCCTCTTGCTTGTGTTCCCTCTCTCACTGTGTCTCTCTCTGTCAAATAAAATCTTTAAAAAAATAAATAAATAAAAATAAAACCTGATTTTAGGGGCACCTGGCTGGCTCAGTCAGTGGAGGGGGTGACTCTTGATCTCAGGGTTGTAAGTTCAAGCCCCACATTGGGTGTAGAGATTACTTAAATAAATACATAAAATCCTAAAACCTGATTTTATTCCCAGCTGCTTAGGATAGTCACTATGTATGCAGAAGGTACCAGATAAAGGTTTGCTGAATGAATCTGTCATGGTATCATATTTGTAGTGAACTCATTTTAGCTAATGCCTTTTAAAAGGCAGAGTATGCTTAGAAAGTAGATGATTAAAACTAAAACTGTTTGATGCCATTAAGCAATAAAAAACCATTGCCAATTGAGGAGTATCAAACAATTCTCATCCTTAATGTTTACCTTATGCACTGTAAGGCTTGGCTGAATTACTGTGGTATAGTTGTCCCATTAAGGTTTGTAAGGCTATACGTATTCCTGTAATTAGGTACATTTTCCACCAAGGATTTTTTTTTTTTTTTTTAGAGAAACAGTGCATGGGACTGGGGAGGAGGGGCAGAGGGAGAGAGAGAAAATCTCAAGCAGGCTCCACACCCAGCACAGACTCAGGGCTCCATCTCACGACCCTGAAATCATGACCTGAACTGAAATCAAGAGTCAGATGCTTAACCGACTGAGCACCCAGGCACCCCACCAAGGAGTTAATCATTACAAATTTCACTGTCCATGGAAGAGATAAGCCTTTGGACAGCACTTCAACAATAGGCTTCAGGCTGCTCTAGGGTGGGAGAGGGAACTAATTTTCTCTTTGGGCCTTCATCTTTTGGGTCTAGACTCAGAGGTAATAAAATGTCTAGATGTGTGTTTCTAGATGAGGGAGACTAGGTTGGTACCCATCACCTGGGCAAAGAGTGAAAGACGGAAAAAAGCCTGTAACTCTGAGGAGATAACATATTTTGTAAATCAAATAGTTTAGCACCCCTATCCCGTTATCATTCCTTTTACTTCTCTTCTGCTACCCTCTAGCCTCTTGTGTATCTAAAAGTTCCAGGCTTGCCCTGGCTCTGCTACCCAGAGAAGGATAATTTATCTACACAACACTAAATCTTGGGAGTAGTTGTTCCCAGGCCACTAAGATAGCTACAGAAATTAAAATTCTCAAGGGGAAAGAATCTTGAGAGTAAGTTAAACTGAGCCTTTCCTTGTGGAAACTCTATTGCTCATCTTTGAGATGCGAGGTTTAATTAAGGAAGGCAAATGTTTCTTATAAAAAAAGATGGTCATCATCTATATAGCTCAGCTTCAATTACCAATTAACAAATAGGGTCTGAGCATCTTAAGTGGCTTCTACTGCACCACACAATTCACATATAATTCAGAATTTCAAGACAAGAACATGTAATGAAGTTTCAATGAATACAGATTTCAAATTACAAACAGCTGGGGAAAGGAGGGAAGACTATAAAAATAAAAGATCGTAAATTATTTTTTCAAAGAAAGCTTAGAATCTTTCAGTTAAGACATTAATACTAATGAAAATAACAACTGTAACTACCATTTACTGAATACTAAGCCACATATTATGCTAAACATTTACATAAGTTATCTCACAGGATCCTCAAAAAAAAAAAAGAAAAAAACAGAAACAAAAACCTATGACGTACATATTACTCTCCCCACTTTTTGTTTTAAATTTATTTGAGAGAGTGAGAGAGAGTGCGTGCGAGCACAAAAGGTGTGAGGGTCAGAGGGAGAAGCAGACTCCCCACTGAGCAGGGAGCCCCCCAGTCTCCCAGATCATGACCTGAGCCAAAGGCAGACGCTTAACAGCTAAGCCACCCAGGCGCCTCACTCTCCCCACTTTAAAAAGCTTTAAGTTGGGATTCAAGCTCAGGTCTCTTTGATAACAAAGCCTACACTCCTAATACCAGACTTCCTTCCAGAAGACTCATGTGAATTTGAAAATTAAGTGTAAAAACACTGCTTTCCTTCAAATGGTCATGCCTCTTTTTAAATGACTTTTTAAAAATACTACTTACCAATCTACTAAATCCTCCATAAAGTATACAAAACCCTCCTTGATAATCAGAGAGATCTACAAAGCCTTCAATATTTCTATAGTCATAGGAACAGAGGACTTTGTTGGTTGCAGGATTAATTTGGTCAAAGCCTCCAGGAGTTACTTCTAAAATGACAGGTTTTCTTGTATCACTCCAGTGATGTTTATAGCAGTTATATCTCTAGAGAGAGAAATAATACTACTTTTAGGTTCATATTTAAGCTTACCATGAAATAAAGTTACAGTTAATATATCAGTCACTGCTAAAACAACCAGAAATCTAAACAATGTTGTAAATATTTAGAGCTACTATCCAAATTGTTAAAAACATTAATTTTAGCTATTTGGAGGTTTGTATTTAAGTAAGAATGTTCACTCAAACTGAAGATACTATATGTTTTTTAAATTAACAAAGGTTTGGGTTACAATATTTTGTGAAACAATTTTGAGTCAGTCTTATGCAAATCTATAAAAAAAGAAAGAAAGAAAGTCCTAAAAGAAATGTTACTCTGAAAGTTTTATTGGGAATAAAGATTTCAACTTTTATTGATGGATTCTTTTAATTCAACTTACATATGGAAAAGAGGTAAGTCACATTTTGGGGAAGTTACAGTGTTCAGTTTAAACAATCTGAGCTGGTTCAGTATGTAATATAGATTTTCTTTCTACACACACAAAAATGCTGAAGCCTCAGTTGGACCTTAGGCTTTTCTAATCACAACAATGGAGAGTTATAAATTTGATTGCATTAGCAAGTAAAATTCCACTAAATAATAACATTCCTTTGTAAATTAAGGTATCTAGTATCAGAAATGATTAGAATGGTCAACATCATTTACTACCCAGTTTGTTTTATTCTTAAAAAGAAAAAAAAGGTTTAGGTGAGGCTGCTAACCAAACTGTTATGATACAAGAGAAAATAATTTAAAATAAAGACAAAATGAGGCAAGAGAAAAGTAACCAAGTGTCAGATGTGAAATGAATATCCCCATACCCACCCAAAAAGTCCACAAAGTTTTCTACCCAACAATATGAAGAGGAACACATGGTCAGTTACAGGACTCTTCAGGTAAAAGTAAATTGGTTGCTCAGGAGTACAACTATTTCTAATACTGAAATGAGAGAAATTCTCTCATAGGTATTCAGAAAAGTGAGTAAGGCATTAAATAATAAACGCCTCCACGACACCCCAACACTAAACCCAGCAATGAGCCTCAGTTTGGCTCAGGATCATATGACATCAAGTCCCCTCAGCATTACTGATCGATGGCATAATAATGCACATTATAGTTTCATAAAAGGAATTCTGGAGAAAGACAAAGGGCCTACATTCACCCAAGAATATATTTAGAACCTTGATTCTGAACTAAAGGTGCCACTTCTCTCCAGAAGAAGGGAAGCCACAAAAATGGTGGTGCTTTTCCAAACTATGCTTGCTTGCATGCTCCAACCCACTCTGCAGGATAGTCTCTATTCACCCCAGCTGATAATCAACTGTCATAATGAGATGTGCTGACGGAAACACATCATTATCCCTCAGGATTGTAGAAGCCAAAAGAAAGAGACTTAGAGATCTGATTTAGAGTACATCTAGGGACAACTGAAGACCTGAGGGTCAAATTCAATTTATGCAAGAGTATTCACCAGCAGAGCATTTGGGGGAGGAAGAGGTGCCATTTATTCCTGATTAAAACTAGACAGACTTTCAGGCAATCTTTTAGAGACACTGTTTCCACCTCAGTTTTGAAAAGTATTAAGTGGCTGAAGTTAACTGATATAAAGGGAAGCTTATAAACAAAATCCAAAAGTATGTTTTTGGAAGCAGTTGTTTTCCAAACAGATGAGGAATACGGAAAACTCAACTGCTAACATAAAGTAATTAAAATAAGCATACCAAATTACAATTTATAGAAATCTGACTGTGGCTCATGAGAACAAGAAACAAGCAGCTTGCCAACTGCCATTAATCTATTTTAAATGGCTCCTGAGCAGCCAGTCAGTTGCCTGACCTGAGATCTGTGAGGTTTCTGGGATGCTAAAACTAGCAGCAGAACATCCATAGAAAGGATGCGGGCTTAAAAAAACAGAGAAATGATGCTGCCAGCTTCTCAGAATTCAGCTCTTGCCTTTTACCAGAAGCCAGAGTTCTGAAGAGTGCTACCAGTTTAGGCATTATTCTGCCCCTGTCCCTGTTATAAAAGCAATACCTTCTCATGGAAAGAAATTTGGTATTTCAAGGGAGTGAAAAAAGCATAAACTCCCATCTCCCCTCGTCAGAAGTCTCTGATTTAGTTTAAATGCTATTGTAACATGACTAGAGAACGCCTGAGAAAGTTATGAAGATTCTAATAAGCACCCGTGACTTCCCCAAAGCTGCCAGTGCACCATGCAAAGCCTTACTAGCAGCCAGATCCAGTGCAAGAAAATATAAGACAGTTTTGATATACCCCAAACTTCTTAAAACCTTAATACTTCTGATATAGGAAAATCCTACACCAAAGAACTAGTGCATGTTCCAACAGGTATTATCCACAGTGTGATGCTTACTGTTGCTGTTTAGAATATTGAATAAAGAGCACCTGAATGGTTATAGCATCGGTTTTAATGTTCCATAGTTCTGCCCGAAAACTTTTTCTCCAACCATCAACATTAACAGTCATAAATCTAATTCCTCATGTTGGAGTCTGCTATTAAACTACATTCATCTCTCACACAGTGCCACAAAACATTAAATGATAATTCCTTTTTTCCCTTTAGCTTTGCCATAAAAGAAACACACAGATCACAAAATGATTTCTATAATAATGGGCAACATTAGAATAAAAACAGGTATTAATAAGGTCAAATACTTGCCCTTCCTGTGATTTTTCCTTCTGAGAAATCAGTTCTAAATCTCTGAAAGAGAAAACAATCACAGTTTATGACAACAGACTGGTAAGGAAGACTCATGGTTCAGTCCTTTCTATCTAAAACATGTAAAATCTCAACTTGATAACCTTGATATTAAATATTATTGATGTTATAGTTTAAGATTGTTCAATAAAAAATGTGTGGAACTTCACTGAAAAACAAGATAGATTAAACATACAACTGCTCTGCTCTGTATATGCGCTTAAAAAGTCTAAACGCTAATTAAATAGATTTTTCAGTTAGAGAAAGTGAAAGTTTCACAGAATCAAGTTAACAGTCAATAAGAAAAAATAAGCAGTGTGGGAAAAAAAGCTCAGAACATTAACATCTGTACTTTAATGTAACTGTTTCATTTAAAAAAAAAGAGAGAGAGAAATTTAGCTTATTAACATGTAACTGTTCTTACCAATGCTTCTGTAAGAAGTTCTGTTCTGTGCTCTGTAGAAAATTTTAAAGTTTCTGACTTTTTCCCACTGCCTTTACGAAATGTGAGGTTGAATTCTGTTCCTTGTCCTTTTCCAACGGGACTGATGCTGCAAATGTCTCCATAAGGCCACTAACAAAAAGAAAAATTCTTCCAACTGATGCTGTATTAAATACTATTTTTACTACTTTAATTTCACAATCACGGATTAAATGAGAAAAATCTTACAAAATAATACAGAGGCCTAGAAGATGTTATATCTTATAGTAATTCTGTAACAAATTCTTTTAAAGGTTTTCAGTTATCAGAGACAACAATAAAAATCCCACCTGTATTCCAATTTTAATGATTAATGACTAATCCAAAGCAATTAAAATACATAAAAGTGAAAAGAAGCGAGGAATAAAATTTTATAATTACCTACAGATCTGTTAAAACAGACAAAAAGGAATCTGTAAAACATGCCTAATTTAGAATTAAAAATAAGCTTGAAAATATTTAATTTTGTTTACTTATCCATATTCAAGTTGGTTTTGCCTTTATAAACAGTATTCCTACTTCTATGACAAGTATTTTCCAACCACTGCACTGTGACTTAATTTATGTATGCCTTTATTGCAGTTCCTATAGTCTTTAAAATTATAAAGAACTAATGCACCAATTTACATAAAAGAGATGGCTAAATCAAAAGCAATATATCGAAAAGTTATTATACTTAGAGCCTAGAAAAAAACATTTGTCACCACCCTCTTTTATTTACTTATTTTTGGTACTCGGCATGAAGTATTCTATAAGCGTATCGATCTCTTTCAAAGTTGACTTTTCTACCTAAAATACTGATTTCAGGCCAAGGAAATCATGGGTCATTACCTGGCTTTTAAAATTCAAATGGAGTTCAAAAAATGCCTAACAGCTTCTAACATGATTACCTGATTTGTTACTTCTAAGGTATTGGGATTATATGTAGTAATCGCATGGGTTCCAACTGAAAAGACACGCTTATACCTACAAAGAAAGACAAGTACTTAAATTTAGTCTTAAAGAAACATTTTATAATAAAATATATGATATTAACACAAAAGGAATATTTGAACAAATAGAAATGTATCAGTTGATTAATGCTAACTAAATATAGTTTAGTTTTATATTCTAAAGTGTTATTAAAACCTACCCACCACCACTCACTTTACTGTGAACTAGCGATCCGTAAGTAGAGAAGTAGGACCTATGCAAGCTTGAGTTGTTAGTATACATGAAGTTAAAATACTGCCTGAGGATGCCAAGATTCTAAATGGGAAAATTTTATTAAAAACAACGACACTACACACTAATTCTTTAAAAATATGTTTTCAACAAAACCATGATGCAAAGAAAGTAAAAGCTATGGCCTGCAACTGGTCAGTCACAGCAATATTCTGGAATCTTAATAATTTCTACTTAAGTAAGTACCTATTACATTTAAGTGTTGCAATTTTATAGAAGTAGGAAGCCTACACCACAACAGGCAAGTTTCACTTCTCACTTCACTTCATATCTAAGGAGAAAAATCACTTGGATATCAATAATCCTTTAGGAGAGGAATTCATAATGATAAAAATAGAACCTGAATCAGGAAAACTTAAAAATAAAGAATTAGTTCTTTAAAAATAAAATACATAAAACATCAGCTAGTCTAAGAAAACACAAAAACAAAATTAAGGATATATAAGAATTTATAATCATAGATACAGAAGAAATAATGATGTAACTCTACGCAGATAAATTTGAAGTTACAAATAAATCAATCCCTATATAGAAGAATTTAAGAAAGCTGCAAAGAATTACAACCTACAGAAGCACCACGGCTCAAACAAGAAGATGAACCTTAAAGGAACAGGTAAGTCCCAAGCTTCTTAATTTGTTCCAAGAAACAGACTAAGGACAGTTCCTCAATTCTTTTAGTGATAACCAAAATCTGGTAAGACAACACAAAAAGAAAAAAAGATACACAATCGACGAACCATGAGAGACGATGGACTCTGAAAAACAAACTGAGGGTTCTAGAGGGGAGGGGGGTGGAGGGATGCGTTAGCCTGGTGATGGGTATTAAGGAGGGCACGTTCTGCATGGAGCACTGGGTGTCATGCACAAACAATGAATCATGAACACTATATCTAAAACTAATGATGTAAAGTATGGGGATTAACATAACAATAAAAAAATTTTAAAAAAAAGATACACAATCTATTTTTTTAAATAAATATTAGCAATAAGAATCAAGTAGCTCGGGGCGCCTGGGTGGCTCAGTCGGTTAAGCTCTGCCTTCAGCTCAGGTCATGATCCCAGGGTCCTGGAATCAAGCCCCACATCAGGTTCCTTACTCAGTGGGATGTCTGCTGCTCCCTCTGCCTGCCGCTCCCCCTGACTGTACTCTCTCTGTCACATAAATGAAATCTTAAAAAAAAAAAAAAAAAAGAATCAAGTAGCTTATGAAAATAGTAGTACACCATGACCAAAGAAGGTTCATTTTAGGAAAACAGAGTTCAATATTAGAAAAATCTATTAATATAATTGGTCATATTTAATGAAGTATCTATTTGTATTTTAGTTAAGAGATTTTTAAATTACCAAAACTGGATGTTAAATACAATCAAATGCCTTTTTGATATCTACGGAAATCATGTTTTTCTGCTTTAAACTACTAATACTAAAAAGACATACATGCCTTAAACAAATAGCCATTATCAGACTTGAGGGTAACATACTAGAAGGATTTCCACTGAGATCAAGAGAGATCTTTCACAATTTAATTTTTCTATTTCCATTTTTTTCTAATTAGTGTATTACATAATAAAAACGATGAAGTTATCTCCATTTGGGAAAAAAAATGACAGATTTTATTAATCTTTACCATATAGTCATTAAAAAAGTACTGCCATATTACAAATATTTTTTTCACATGTCTAAAATGGAGTGGGAAATGATCAAAAGAATGAAACTACCTTCTTTTAACATAAAAACATTCATTTGCTGCTTTCTAAAGCCAGGTGAGGGTTGAGAGATTGGTGAAGTACATGAGGATTAACCTAAACAGCTAAAAAGTCTCAGAACTTCAGAGGCTTTATCAATTAACAGGGACAAATAAGATCTTGTTGAAGACTGCACAATGAAATCAAAAATCACAAATTCTAACTTTCAGAATCATCTGGAGAGTCAAACATGCCAATTTTTATAATCCTGAAATGAAACTACAGAATTTGTTTATTTTACTCTGGGAGCAAAAGTAGAAGAATTAAATGCCTGAAATGTTTCCAATGTCAACTAATGTCACATTCAAAGTCTTAAAAGATCTCAGCTAATAAGATATTCTTTTCAATTCTAAACTAATTTCCTCCACACAACTAAAGACCTTCTAACATCTTTCTCATGTAACTTTGTTGTCTAGATCAGTGCTGTGCAAAAGAACTTTCTGAAAAGATGGAAACGTTCTCTATCTACACTGTCTAATGAGGTAGCCATGAGCCACATGTAGCTACTGAGCACTTGAAATGTGGCTAATGCAAGTGAATTTTAAATTTTATTTATATTTAATTACTTTAAATTTAAAGTCACAGCTGGTTAGTGACTACCATAACTGGAGAGAGCACATTCTAGATCCTTCAGCAAAAGGATCCTGAAGTTAAGTGCCCATTAGGCCCAAAATACTGTCGTCAAGACTAGTAAACTCAGACCTATCTCTCAGACAAAATACTGGGCTCTACAGCCTCCCTAAGAAGAAAGCTATAATGAAATTCTTAAGAGAATTCTCTTCTATTCTCCTCTCTCCCCCTTGCATGAGAGCTCCCCTTACCTCTGTCCTCTAGAATGGCCGCTGCACTTTCTTTAAGTATAGAACAAATACTTCTAGGTCATTAAAAATTTACACCTTTACAAGCAGCCCTAAACCTTCAAAGATTACCTGTAAAACCTCCTTAGATACCAGATTTAGAGATTAAAATCTAAATGATCCCACATGTATGGTATGTTAGTCACAACACTTGCAAAGTTAACATTTTTTTTGTATCTTTTACTAAGTCACTGGTGTCCTAAGTCATAAAGAACAAAGATTCCCTAAGTTCAAGGGGGTACCATGTCTTCATTATCTTGAAATTCTAACTCCTCACACAGGACCCAGCACTGCATACAGCACATGCTCAGTGTTTGTCAAATAGCTAAATAGGTCAATCTATCCAATCATACATCAACATGCATTCAAATCTATGATCTGCTCATTTACTCTTGTTTTTAAAACAGAATATATGTCAGATAGCAACTAATTTCACACTAGTTTTTCAATCTTAACCAGTGTAACATCAGGAAATGACTAAGGTCTTATTTTTATGAAATACTCCCATTTTATTTGCTATCTGCAAAGAGAAAATGCCATTTATAAATTATAATTTGCTGTTCTTATGGGTTTGAGATAAATTTGCTGGCTAATTCCTTAAAATTATCATACTAAAAGTTCTTATAAAATATAGCTATATTAAAACCAAGTAACAAAAGGAACAAAGACTAAAGTAAACAAAATGTATGAGAAACTTATGACAGATGATGCCATCTATATAATATGAAGAAATGTAAAGGCAAACACCTTTTCCCCCAACTGAGAAATTAATAATCATTATTGACTTTACTTATTGCACTTTTTTCCATTTTACTCAGGAACTAAAGTCACACAAATCATTAAATGCCTATAGGGAATAAGGGATTTTCTTCCATCAAGTTTTCATAACTCACAGATTTATTCTAATATGACAGCTTAATAAATAATATAATTTACATTACCCATGAACTCTAATGTTATTTAGAATCAGGAAACTAAAGCTATTTAAATAAAAAAACATATTTGGGTCACCTTTTCTAATGGGGCATTTTACTCCCATAACAATTGGTAAAGATAAGAACAAGTAAAAAGGTGCTAATGATATTGCTGACAGAGATAAGAAAGATCATCTGAAACAAAAGCTGGGGATGTAATCTTGTTTTGAATATGACAGGTGATGTTCAGATTTTTTAACAAACTTACATTAACTTACATTAAAATGAACACTCCTGTATTATTCTAATTCCTGCAGATAAAAATATGTTATGCCATACTTTTTTTTTTTTTTAAAGTAGGCTCCACACCCAGCATGACCAGTGCAGGGCTTGAAAAGAAAGTAATGTTGAATGTTCTCTATTTTGAGAGTTGAATGGTAATGAAATTTTGTGCAGAAGAATATTGTGATGGTGGTATTTTTGGAGCATCTATTGACACTATTGTACATGTCTAATTAATACATGCTAGTTAAGAGTATTCAAGTCTGGAATTAACTTTCAAACGATGACTGACAAGTATCATATCTCTTAACTACTCTAAAGTTCATTTCAGATGTCTGAATTAGTTAATAATAAATAAAATGTTGGGAGGGGCACCTGGGTGGCCAGACTCTTGATATCAGCTCGGGTCATGATCTCAGGGTTGTGAAATCTAGCCCGAATCAGACTCCACACTGGGTGTTGAGTCTGCTTAAGATTCTCTCTCTCCCTCTCCCCCCCACCTCCCTCTCTCTCTCGCAACTCTCTCAAAACAGAGAAAATTCAACATTACTTTCTTTATGTAAAGTACAGAAAAAGCTTATGTTTACTATAAAATAATGGTTCTCAAATTTCTTGAGGTCATAAAACCTTTGTGTATTACTTTTAAAGTTAAGAACCTCCCATCCAAGTACTAACCAGGCTCAACCCTGCTTAGGTCCCGAGATCAGATGAGATCAGGCACATTTAGGGTGGCATGGCTGTAGACTTAAAGTTAAGAACCTCAATCCTTTCAGTAGATAAGTCTATGCAGTGGGCCTCAAATAAGCCAAAAAGATCTAATCAGAGTTGGAAGACAAGCTTTTATGTTACCTAGCCTAGTCCCCATAACATATAGTTTGAACCTTTATAGTACCCTGGGCAAAGGTGGCTAGTTTTAATTTTCATTACTGGTGCAAGGGAACTAACTAACTTTCCTTAAGAGTAATTCTTTTTTTTTTTTTTTTTCCAGTACTGCAGATACTAACCATTGTTCCTTAGAATTATATTCTTACCCACAAATTTCACCTGCTGGTTCAAGTTCTGTCTTTCAGCTTCTCATAGGATATAATAATTTTTCTGCCAACCAGATTTTCACTTTGAATCCTCTTTCCTAAGCTGAACACCCTAGTTCCTCCTTCGATCATTTTAAAATAAGTTTTGGCTACCAATTTCTAAGAAGCTGTTAGGATTCTCATAGAACCTAGGGTTTTTCTGTTTACTATTAAAAGCTTCACAATCCAGTTACTTGAATTAGAATTTTAGTCCACCAAATAATGAAACTAAGGATGACTGCAGTACAAGATTTCTCAGAGTTAGGGATCAATGGTAAGCAATGCTGAAGGAGGCACTACAGCTTACTAGTTTAGCCCACCAGCTCTGGAGTCACTACCTGGGTTCGAAGACTATCTGGACTATTCACTTTCTATGTATCCTCTGATAATTTGCTTAACCTCTCTAAGCTTCAGTTTCTCCAACTGAAAGATGTGGATAGTATATATATCTATTTCATAATCTGAGGATTAAAAGAAATAATCCATGTAAAGTATTTGTCACTTGCTATTTATAATCAATAAATGTTAGCTATTCTTATTGCTATTAGTCTGCTGAGTAACGGGGGGAGGGGTTCAAAACTCCAGTAGAGTAACTGAATTAATTATAATTAGTACCATTATGCTTCCAGTAACCATAATTGCTAATTCCATACCTAACACATAGAACAAAATAACGGGCAAAGTGATCATTCCTATGCCTATGATAGCAGGATACTCTGATTCTGGTCAAACTCCACTTGAAAGATGAGTTTCACCTGAGATGACTCACATCAGAAGTTGTACTCCTCAGAAAAGAGGAAGAAGGAATGTATAGCACATACTCTCTCTGCAATTATCTATCCCAATAACTCAGTAAGAAAATGTCCCGTTTCTTTCAGGGGAACTAAAGCACATCCCATGAAATGGAAGGGCTTAAATTTCATGATGCAAGGTCCGTATTTTTCCCAGCTCAAATAGAGCTGTTTTTAAAAATATTTTTAATTTTTAGAGCAGTTTTAGGTTCACAGCAAGATTATGCCAAAGGTACAGAGACTTCCCAAATACTTCCTGTCCCCACCCATGCACAGCCTCCCTTATTATCAAATACTCCACCCACCACAGTGGTACATACATTTGTTTAATTGCTGAACCTATACTGACACATCATTTTCAACCCAAGTCCAGTTTACATTAGGGTTCACTTCTGGTGTTGTACATTCTATGGGTCTGGACAAATGTATAAAGGCATGTATCCACCATTACAGTATCATACAGAGTAAGTTTCACTGCCCTAAAAATCCTTTGTGCTCCACCTTTCATCCCTCCCTCCTCCTTAAACCTTGGCAGCTACTCATCTTTTTACTGTCTCCAAAGTTCTGCCTATTCTGCAATGTCATGTAGTTGGAATTATACAATATGCAACCTTTTCAGACTGGCTTCTGTCAGTAATATGCATTTAAGTTTCTTTCATGTCTTTCCTAGCTTGATGGTTGATTTCATTTTGGCACTGAGTAATACTCATCATCTGCATGTACTACAGTTTATCTGTCCATTCACTTACTGACGGACATCCTGGTTGTTTCCAAGTTTTGGTGATTATAAATAAAGGTGCTATAAACATGTGTGTGCAGGTTTTTGTGTGGATGTAATTTTCAACTCTTTTGGGTAAATACTATGGAGTGTGATTGCTGGATCATATGGTAAGAGGATGTTGAGTTTTGTAAGAAACCACCAAACGGTCTTCCAAAGTGGCTATACCATTTTGCATTCCCACCAGCAACGGATGAGAGTTCCCTTTGCTCCACATCCTTGTCAGCATTTGGCGCTGTCAGTGTTCTGGATTTTGGCCAATCCAATAAATGTGAGTAGTATCCCGACATTTGCATTTCCCTGATGACTGATGATGTGAAGCATCTTTTCATATGTTTGTCATCTGTACTTCTACTTTGATGAGATCTCTGTTAAAGTCTTCGGCTCATTTTTTAATTGGGTTGTTGGTTTTCTTATTGTTGAGTTTTAAGGGTTCTTTGTATACTTTCAATAGTCCTTCATCAAATGTCTTTTACAAATATTTTCTCCCAGCTTGTTTTTACAGTCTCTTGACAGTGTCTTTTGCAGAGAAATTTTTAATTTTAATGAAGTCCAGCCGATCAATTCATTTTTTCATGGGTCACATCTTTGGTGTTGTATATAAAAAGTCATCACCAAACCCAAGAGTCATCTAGGTTTTCTCCCATGTTATCTTTTTTCTTTTTTTTTTTTTTTTTAAGATTTTATTTATTTATTTGAGAGAGAGAGAATGAGAGACAGCACGAGAGGGAGGAGGGTCAGAGGGAGAAGCAGACTCCCTGCTGAGCAGGGAGCCCGATGTGGGACTCGATCCTGGGACTCCAGGATCATGACCTGAGCCGAAGGCAGTCGCTTAACCAACTGAGCCACCCAGGCGCCCTCCCATGTTATCTTTAAGACTTCTGTGTTTCACGTTTAGGTCAGTGACCCATTTTGAGTTAACTTTTGTGAAAAGTGTAAAGTCTGTGCCTAGATTCTTTTTTTTTTTTTTTTTTGCATGTGCATGTCCAGATGAAAAGACTATTTTTGCTCCTGGAGCTTGCTTTTAATACAACACTGTGTGTAAATACAAAATTCCTAAAAAGCAAATGCATTATTATTTGCACTTCTGGATGAAAAATGTTCAAATCCCAGATTGCCTGATAATAAGCACAAAGAATTATATAAAGAAAACACAAAAACAGTTCAATATGCACTCATCTGAGGTTCAGAGGCTGGCAGGGGCAAGAGCTAGATCAATAAAGCAAGGGAAAAAACCCTCAGGATTTCTAGGATTATCAGAGTTGGTGACATTTGTAAATTCCAGATGGCTAAAGAGAGGAGTATCTCTTCTTTTGCAGGATTCTATTTCTACACATAAGAAAGGTATCAGAAATTTGCCAGCTTCACTTTCAGTTGACTTTCCTCTCAATTTCCTGTATCTAGTCACTACACAGACTGTATATGAATGTCATAAGCATCTGCCATTTAATTCCACAGACTGATTACCATATATCCATCCCAACGTATTAAAATCTAGTGCAGACACTAAAGTGCTACTCTTAAATTCAGAGTATTTGCTACAATTAATGTATGCAAATACCAAAGTGATCCACAGGTAGATTTTATTTGTAATTTCCACCCAGAAAAAACTAAAAACCTACATTTTGAAAATCACCCTAAAGTTTCCCAAAGTGAATCTGCACTTCTGCTTTAACTGAAATATATGCATTCTCCTTCCTATTAGAAATGGCTTGCTTAGGCCAAAAAGGAAACTTTGCTCTTCCATGAAAGAAAAGTGCTTTTTACTCCTGAAATCTATTCCCCCTTCCTGTTCCTTCCGAGCAAACATATAGTTATGTACTTTGCAAGCGGGAAAATGACAAGCATAGGAGAAAAGGCTACTTTGCCAGCTAAGGAAACTACACTAACCGTGAATAGACCTGAATCATTAAGAGTATGGAGTAGTGGCTGCAAAATGAGACACATGAAAACTATTACAAAGGTAATATGAAATAGGTCACATGAATATCCTCAACAGAAATATGTAAAAGAGGTTATTTTTAATTTAGAACATATCTAAATATATAGACATGTTTAATTTAGACATATATTTTTAACTTAGAAATACATAGAAAGAAAAATATTTACTCATCTTTGCTGCCACTATCAATGTCATTTTTCTGAATGTTGGGCCTGGGTTAGCAGTATGTATATAGGCATGAAGTCACTTAAAACTGAGGCCCTAAATCCCCAAAATCACATGTAGAATTTGTTGTAAATAGACTTATTTCTAGAGAAAGGATTCAATTAACAACTCTGAAACAATACAGAATTTTTAATGTTAGCCATTTGTTTTTTTGCATTAAGACCGATGAGGAATGCTTTAAAGTTAGATTAGAATTGGCCACATAAAATAGGTAAGTATAATAAAAATTTGAGTGCCACATAATAATTTACATGATTAATGAAATAACTATCACACTCTGGAAATGCAAGATCTTTCAAGAAGGTAAAAGCTTCAAGGTGTGTACATTAAAAACAAAATACTGTTGAAAGAAAATTTAAAAGATGTAAATAAATGGAAAGACATCCCACTTTCATGGATCAAGTCTCAATATTGTTATGGTGGCAATACTCCATTTGATCCACACATTTAATAAATTCCCTATCAAAATCCCAGCAGCCTTTTTTGTAAAATTGACTACCTGACTCTAAAATTCATACGGAAATGCAAGAGACCCAGAATAGCCCAATCTTGAAAACGAACAAAGTTGGAACCTCAAACTTCCTAGTTTTAAAACAGTACAAAGCTACAGTAATCAAGACAGTACAGCTCTGGCATAAGGTCAGGTATATAGATCAATGGGACAAAATTGGCAGTTCAGAAATAAACCTTTACATTTATGGCCTACTATTTTTGACAAGAGTGCCAAAACAATTCAACGGCGAAAGAATCATCTTTTCAACAAATGATGCTGGGACAACTGGATATCCGCATGCAAAAAGAATGAAGTTCCATCCCTATTTCACACTACAATAAAAATTAACCCAAAATCGAAGCTATAAAATTCTTAAAATATAGGAGTAAATCTTTGAGACCTTGGATTAGGTAATGGCTTCTTAGATATGACACCAAAACCACAAATCACAAAAGAAAAACAAACTGGATTTCATCAAAATCAAAAATCTTGTGCTTCAGGAGATAACCATCAAGAAAGTGAAAAGACAACCCACAAAATAGCAGAAAATATCTGCAAATCATGTATCTGATAAGCAACTTATATTCAGAATATATAATGAACTCCTACAACAACAATAAAAGGACAAATAACCCAAATAAAAAATGGATAAATTATTTGAATAGACATTTTGTGAAAAATATACAAATGGCCAACAAACACACAAAAAGATATTCAACATCTTAGTCATCAGGGAAATGCAAATTAAAACCACAACAAGGGGTGCCTGGGTGGCTCAGTCAGTTAAGCATCTGACTGTTAGTTTCAGCTCAGCTCATGATCTCATGGGGTTGTGCGCTGAGCCCCGCCTCAGGCTCTGCACTCAGCAGGGAGTCTGCTTGAAGATGCTCTCCTTCTGTCCCTCCCTCCACTTGTGCACATATGTGCCCACTCTCTCTCAAAAGAGATAAATAAATCTTTAAAAAAATAATAAAAATAAAATGACAGAGATACCACTTTACATCCATTAGGGTAGCTAAAATAAGAGAAGAGACAATGACAAGTGTTGGTAAGGATGTGGAGAAAGTGGATTCCTTATACCCTGATAGTAGGATTGCAAAATGCTTTAGCCACTTGGAAAAGCTTGGCTATTCCTCAAAATGTTAACCATGTAACTCTATATAACTCCATACAACATCAATTCCACTCCTAGATATGTACTCAAGAGAACTGGAAATACACATTCACCCATAAGGTTACACATAGACATTTACAGCAGCATTATTCATAATAGTAAAAAAGTGGAAACAATACCAATCAGTATTACCAATCAAACAATACCAACAACGGTCCATCAGCTGATGAGTGGATAAACAAAATGTGGTAAATTCATACAACAGAATATTACTTGGCATTAAAAAGACATGAAATGCACAAGCTACAATAGGATGAACCTTGAAAACGTTATGCTAAGTGAAAGAAGACAATCATGCATCTGACTCTGTTTTGGCTCAGGTCATGATCTCAGGGTCATTGGGATGGAGCCCCATGTTGGACTCTGCACTCAGCAGAGTCTGTTTAAGATTCTCTTTGCTTAAGATTGCTCCTCCCTCGGGCGCCTGGGTGGCTCAGTTGGTTAAGCCACTGCCTTCGGCTCAGGTCATGGTCCTGGAGTCCCAGGATCAAGTCCCGCATCGGGCTCCCTGCTCAGCAGGGAGTCTGCTTCTCCCTCTGACCCTCCCCCTCTCATGTGCTCTCTCTCTCATTCTCTCTCTCAAATAAATAAATAAAATCTTTAAAAAAAAAAAAAAAAAGATTGCTCCTCCCTCTGTGTTCGTGTGCACGCGCGCTACCTCGCTCAAAATAAACAAATCTAAAAAAAAAGCTAATCTTGTGACAGAAAGTAGATTAGTGGCTGCCAGATGCTGAGAAGATAGGAAAAAAGGGAAGTAATTGCTAATATTATTAGAGAAGATTTTGGGGAAGGTGATGAAAGGGCTCCAAAAATGGTTAGTGTCCACTACTCTATTGAATATATTAAAAACCACTAATGGTACACTTTAAAAAGGTGAATTTTATGTTATGAAAATTTTATCTTAATAAAGATGTTATAAAACAAAACAAAAAAGTTTCAAGGTGTCAATGATGGAGGCAAGGAATTGTACTGAGAGCAAATAAACAGTTCTGCTCCAAATTACTACAGAAGGTAAAGAAAGAGGATTGTCTTAAGTCTTAGTCACAACTTTCCTAGAACATCAAAAAAAAACTTCTCCAGATATCACAATTACTGACAAGCTCACAAAACAAAGTGTTCAGTAAGCTTATTCTTTAGAATTATTGTTTCACTATGCTATACTTGTATTAAAAATAGAAGTTAGAGTATGATGATCAGAGCAACCTACCACTTGAGGAAAAAATAAAAATAATTTCAATACACAATCTTTTTTAAGGCTGATTCAAAGAACTAAAGAGACTCACACTACCCTGGGTATGTTAATTTTCTAACTTTGCTCAATGAAATTAAATGAAGAAAAAATTTCAAGAGAAATATTCTACAACTATAACAGTTATGCTCCCTAATTTAGGAGCTCGTACACTCTATCTTTCAAAATTATAGTCAGTTTGCTAACACAAACCAGAAACACTACAGAATTCAGATGTTGCACCATTCTAAGAAGTTACTACACTATTACCTAAAAGATGAAAAGTTCAGAAAAAGATCCAAAGTTACTGGCTTTGTGTATGTGGCATGGTTTATCTGAGGCCTGATTTGGAATAATGTGGTCACCTATTTGTCGAAGTGTGGGACACTCATTTTACTTATTACTACTTAAAAGGATTAGACAGGAAACTTTTTTTTGGTAATGATCAACAGGTGCCATCCACTGAATACTCAATGTATTTAAGGCATGATTTTAAAACCTTCACATGCTCCATGTCACTTCATTTAGTCCTCACAGCAATCTGAGGGGTAGGAATTATCACCGGTTTTACAAAAAGGAAACAGAAGCATCAACATCTTGGTCTGACCAGGCAGCCTACTAAAAAATGTCACTTCCTCTCCCAAGGAAAAAATCAGAGCAAACCCAATTTTTTTAAATTCATTATAGGACTAAAGAAAGATTATAAAAACACTATTAGCATATTTCTCTGACAGGCAAATCGACACAAAAATGTAGCCATCACACACAGGTTAGTCTCTGGGCAATAAAGCTATGGAATTAATACTCTGCCACTACTACATAATCCGATCATTAACTGACAACATCGAAGAAGGTAGACAGATGGTCTGTTTTCCTTTTGTTACTTTTAATTATTACCAACTCTTACCTAACACAGACAGAAAACCAGAAATGTCAAAAGAAAAAAAGAACAATAATTTATTCCAAGTGTAGGATTTGCATTTAAAATATGCACATATGCTTTTCAGAAGAGAAGGGCTAAATGGCAAAAGTGAGCTGTGTGGTACTACTCAAGATATTGAAAATTATGTTTAAAATGATACTTCACAGAGGCACAGAAAAATAAAACCAACAGAAATACTTACTTTCCCCTCCATGAATGTTTTGTTGTGTAGAAACATGCCAAATCCTTGTTCTCCCTAATTATGTTCATTTTGTGCTGAAACCTAAAAGATAAAAATATGGCTGAATTTAGTACAGTTATCCTTCGAGTTTTTCCTGAATCTCCCATACCATACTTTCAGAGCTTGCCATGTAGTACTGATTTTAAGGCACAGATTCTTCTACAAGACCACAGGTTTTAAGGAACAGGCACTGGTCTGTTCACGTCTCTCTCACATACTTTAGCACACCATATTGTGATTGCTCCCCTCCACTACACTGGGTTTCTTGAGGACAAGAATTGCCCTCAACATCCCAAGAGTAAAGAATCTAATAAAAAATGTTCATGTAAATGAATCTTTAAATCTCACATTACCAAACAATGCCCTTGCACAATATAGGCACCTAAAAATGTTTGCCAAGTATCAAATCAATTCCAAAAGGTTTCTGAGTTACTAAGAGCCAGCTGTTCTATTGTCACTGTCACTTTAAGGAGACCCACTGTAAATACAATTTAACTTAAAAATAACAATATTTTCATTACAAAAGTAATGCATGTCCACAGTAAAAAATCTAAAATGCTCATAATGCAAATCCTAGCATCTAAAGATAATCATTCTAGCCTCCCTTCTTCTATTTAGAATAGGCTTTTTAAATTTTTATTTAATTTTATTTTATTTATTTATTTGAGAGAGAGCACAAGCAGGGGGAGAGGCAGAGGGAGCAGCAGACTCCCTGCTGAGCAGGGAGCCCGACATGGGGCTCAATCCCAGGACCCTGGGATCATGACCTGAGCTGAAGGCAGATGCTTAACCAACTGAGCCACCCAGGTGCCCCTAGAATAGGCTTTTTTAAAACAAAATTGAGAGGGGCGCCTGGGTGGCTCAGTCATTAGGCATCTGCCTTCGGCTCAGGTCATGATCCCAGGGTGCTGGGATCGAGCCCCACATCGGACTCCCTGCTTAGCGGGAAGCCTGCTTCTCCCTCTCCCACTCCCCCTGCTTGTGTTCCCTCTCTTGCTGTGTCTCTCTCTGTCAAATACATAAATAGTTTCTTTCAGGGCTGGTTAAAAAATAAATAAATAAAATAAAAATAAAACAAAATTGAGATTGTCAATTGTACTGCTTAAGCCCATTTTCACACAATTTTAACCTTCTTCTACAGAACCTTCTATGGAATTAAATATTCTTTTAAAAAGTGATTTTTTAAGGCTATATGGTATTCCATTAGATGAATATACTAGAACAATGCTACTTATAGTGTAATCACAAGCATCAAGCTAAGTACAGAAATTGACAGTAAGTGTTTAGAAACCTAAAACGTTTGGTGAGTGAACTCTTCTGGCTGAAGAGTACATAGACCAAACAGTTCAGGACTCTAAACTTGTGTGATGGATCACATGGTAATAGCTTCCTACCAGCTTCATGCAGAGGGACCATGTTGTCATATTTTAAAATTAGTCTACTGACTGTAACCCAGAAGTGTATGAAATCCAGAACCCACTTAACTTCATGAAAAAAATTTAAATTTAGCTAACTGTACAGGATAAATTATTGGAACTATTTACTAAGGAAAAGACTGATAAATTTTGAAAATACTACATAATTTGCTTCATACTGCATAAAAGTTAAAATGAATATGGTCATTTATTTCTTCTTGTGTGACTTGACCATCTCTCCCTGCCCTTAATTAGAAATGTACTTTTAAAAATACTGGATACATACCAAGTGTTAATGCACACTAAATAGCTAGAATTATGGTTCCAAACATATTATGGTTCACACTGGTCTAATTTTTTTTTATTCAGCATTCTTTTAATAACTTGAATAAAACTAATTTCATTCAAAAAAAACACTTCTGTAACAGCTTTTTAAGATACAATTCACACACCATAGAATTCACCCTTTTTAGGTGTACAATTCAGGGGTTTTTAGTATATTCAGAGTTCTACAACCAATGTTGTTTTTAGAACATTTTTATGCCCCCAAAAAGAAACCCTGTTAGCAGTCACTCCTCATTCCCACTCACTCCCAGCACCTGGCAACCACTTATCTACTTTCTGTCACTATGGATTTGCCTATTTTAGACATCTCATATAAATGAGTCATAAATAATGTGGTCTCTGTGACTGCCTTCTTTCACTTAGCATGACATTATCAAAGTTCATCCACACTCTGGCATGGATTAGTTTCCTTCTATTGTATAGATATACCACATTCTGTTTATTTATCAGTTAATGGACATTTGTGTTGTTTCTACTTTCTTGCTATTATGAATCATGCTGCTATATACATTTGTAGGAACATGTTTTTATTTATCTTGAGTATATATACCTGCACAGCAAAAACATTTTTTAAAAGACACTGCTATTTTGAAATTGCTTTCTTCATTCTTACTACTTGTTTTTGTATTAGCAAAGTGGCAAAGGCCTCTATACTCTATGTAGAACACTCTTCCCCTAGATACCTACATGGCTCACATGTCCTTCAAATCTGTATTCAAATGTCACTTTTATAATGAGGCCTACCCTAACTATCCTGTTATAAGTTGTAATCACTCTCCTCATTCTACACCTTCAATTCCCTCTGACTCCTGCTCATTTTTCCTCTATGGCACCTTTCACTTTCTAATGTGCAATTTCTTATCCATCTAATCCTGCTACCATATCCAGAGAGAAGCATTTCTGCCTATTAAGCTCATTAACATGTGTGTGTGTGTGTGTGTGTGTGTGTGTACCCAGAGCCTACAAGAGTTCCTGACACAAAACAGGTGCTCAGTAAGTATTTGAGTGAATGAATGAAATGCAGCAACCCCACGGGAAATTCTGATGTCCACTTTAAACTTCATGTTCTAACAAGTACTCATAAATAAGGTTTTGTCAAATCATCTGGAAAAGCATCAACTCATGCTCTGAGGAATAAGAGAACCACAAGTAACAGCAAGGTTAGGGAAATCTTAGAAAGGAAATTACAGTCAACTGACATCTTACTACTAGGTATGTATGGAGACAGCTAAATATAGTCCTGACGGTTGGTGCATTTTGTTTTTTTCCTGGATTGTGTATCTGAGATGAAACAGGCAGCCAACTAAGACTTATTAAAACCAGCAAACATTTTTCCTGCCTTCTAAATCATTTGCAGTAAATGATGCTGCTGAAAAGAAACTTAGGTAGGATCTCTGAAAATATGCCAAAATAGTGAAAAATACAGGTCTACAGATGTTATCTTTCCCTTATATACTACGACTGAAGACTGGAATAAGGGAATAAGAAAGGAGGACAGAAAAGGTGATGGCCGATACTGAAGAGTGGAGTTTGGATTGCTAGTCCATAACTTAAGATATCTGAATGACAGACTCTGTACCAAGGCCTATCTTAGAAAACTGACAAAAAATGTACTTGAGTGAAGAGTGACTGGTATCATTAAGGGACTTTAAATTTAAAATGGAAGTGAGGGAAAAATAATAGAGACTTTAAAATGATAGCCCCAAAGAACTTAGAGCATGACCCGGGGGGAATCCTAAAGATGACTTCATAGGTATCACTGATTTAGGGGAATACGTAACCCAAACAGATCTTTTAGGAGGGGAATTTAAAAAAGTTTACATCAAGAAGGCTTTTCTACAACTTTCCGAAGACCTAGGAACTTGGTGGTGATGAAAGCACCAGACTCCAGAGAGTTCTTAGGTTAGGATAGATAAAAGGAGAAAGGGAGAGAAGATCTAACACACACATTAATATAAAATTAAACTACTAGAAGATATATAAATGGCCAACAGGTATGTGAAAAGATGTTCAATGTCACTATCAGAGAAATGCAACTCAAAAGAACAAGAGGGGGTGCCTGGCTGGCTCAGGCGATGGAGCATGCAAATCTTGATCTCGGGATTGTGAGTTTAAGCCCCGCGTGTGGAGATTGCCTAAAAATAATAAATAAGTAAAATCTGAAAAAAAAAAAAAAAGGGGGGGGCATGAGGTATTACCTCACACCTATTACAATGGTTATTATCAAAACAAACAAACGAAAACCCCAAAAGACAACATGTTTTGGCAAGGATGTAGAGAAACTGAGTATTGTTAGTGGGAATGTAAAATGGTGTAAGCAGTATGGAAAACAGTATGGAAGTTCCTAAAAATTAAAAATAGAACTACCATATGATCCAGCAATCAAACTTCCAGGTATTTATCCAAAAGAACTGAAATTAGGATCTTGAAGAGCCAACACTCCCATGTTGATTGCAGCATTTTCTATAAGAGCCAAGATGCGGAAACAACTTCAAGTCCATCAACGGATGAATGAATAAAAAAAATGTGGCATACACATACAATGGAGTATTATTCAGCCTTGAAAAAGTAAATCTTGCAATATGCAACGTGGGTGAACTTTGGGGGACATGATGCTAAGTTAAATAAGTCAGTCACAGAAGGACAAATATTGCATGACTCCATGCAGTATTATATGAGTTATCTAAAATAGTCAAACTCATAGAAACAGAGAGAAGAATGGTGGTTGCCAGGAACTGGGGTGCACTGGAAAGGGGGAGTTGCTAATCAATGGGTATGAAGTTTCGGCTGTGCAAGATAATTAAGTTCCAGAGATGTGCTATACAGCATGGTGCCTATAGTTAACAATACTGTACTGCACACTTAAAAATCTGTTAAGAGGACAGATCTCATGTTGTGTTCTTACCACAATAAAATAAAATTTAAGAAAATTTTAAAGTAAACTACTGATTACCTGGCCTGATAGAAGAAATACTGATGCAGATAACCATGTTGACGGAAAAATACAATATAAGATTAAAGAAGTACTTCAGCACTCTAGACATCAGTAGAAGTTCCTATGGCCAAAATCGGCACACCTGACAATTATCTCTAATATTTTAGGAAGCAACAAGTGATACTGCTATTGTGCATCCAATCCTGAATAACCACCACCAAAAAAGGCTAGTATAATGGAAGTGCTTTTTTTGGAAGAGAAGTACTCCTTTATCTGAAAAGCTTGCCTTCAGCCATGTTATATATAGGCAGGTATATTTGAGAGGTAAGAGAGGGAGGAGATACTCACCTACATAGCCAAATAAGGGGATAATTCAGTGCTATGTATTACTAGTGTCTGCATAGCCTCATAATGTAAATCAGGATAACCCTTTTTTATTTTGAGCCCTCAGTAAAGATTACCCTGAAATTGGGGAGGCATGGTGACTCTAATAAAAAGATTTAAGACATGTCCTGAAAACAAGGTCCATTGAGTATTCATCACGTGTTAATGATTAGACCAGGCCTTGACTATGCATTTATCTATCTACCTCATTTTGTCTCCATAACACCACCATGGTACAGATATGATGATTCCCATTTTATTGACAAGAAAACTTAGAGAATTTATATCACTTCTCCCTGGTCACACAGCTGGTAAGGAGTTGGGCCAGACTGTGGACTCAATCTACTTAACTCTACACTCTATTTAACCTAAGCAGTAAAACCTTCCCTCGAATTTAGGAACTCAAAATAAATTCATTCTGACCATGTAATTACAGATGTATCATTTGACAGTACATTCCTGGATTAATTAAGAACTATTCCAATTATTACCTTCACACAATTTCAAACAATGAAACAAACTGCCATACTCAACACAAGGCAAAAGAAATAAAAGAAAAAGGAAAGCTCCAAGGCTGAATATTTCTGTCTATAGATAAGCTTTAAAAATTTTTTAAACGGGGTGCGTGGGTGGCTCAGTGGGTTGAATGTCTGCATTCAGCTCAGGTCATGATCCCGGGGTTCTGGGATCGAGCCCCGAATCAAGCTCCTTGCTCAGCAGAGAGCCTGCTTCTCCCTCTCCTTCTCTCTCTCCATCAATAAATAAATAAATAAATAAATAAATAAATAAATAAATAAATATTTTTTTAAAAAGGCTAAAAAAATTTTTTTTTTAAATGAAGTGTTCAAAACAAACATGACAGAAATTTCCTACAAATATAGGATTCCAAGATAGTCTTTAAGGAGCTCAATAACAGAAAAATACTATTTTAACTAACACCTGAACTTTTAAAATAACCGGATTAATGAGATCTGAGGCTGGGACCTACTTCTCAACAGTGTAATATTAACCTCTCCAAATTTTCAGGTAAAGCTATTTTATATTGTCAATAAAACCTCAACCACTTTGTGATGCAGTCATTTAATCTAATAAAAAGGCAACTGGTCTGGAAACTGCACTAACTCTTTTAGACCATGAGGATACTCCTGGACACACAAATAACTCACTAGTGGATAATGGCAATACACAAATATCAGAAAAATGCAGAAGAAATAGGATAAGAATATTCTGTACGGACTATGTATCATTCAAAGTGAGACTTGGAAGAACTTCAAGAGAACCACTGGAAAATGAGTGAAGGCAAGTCTGGGGTTCCTCCAAGCACAGCGTTCAAGTGATGATTTAATCTTGTAACACAACCTTGAAATAGCTCCCTGTAGCACAGATACCAGACCACACTAAATGTAACTAACGACTAGCACAAAAAGCTATATACACACTAAACTAGTTTTAATTTCAATCTATCATCAAGGTAAGTAAGGGTGGCAAATTTTTAAAATGTTACGTATGGTTGAAGGCAGATTAGTAATAACTGCCGTTTGCTGACTGCATGACCTTGAAGAAAAGCTTCCTAAACTTCTCAGAATCACGGTTCATCTATGAAAGAGAGAGAACAGTATTTGTAGCAAAAGGCTTTGGTGAGACTAAATGAGATAAAGGGGGAGTGTGATGCTTGGCTCAGAATAAGCACTCAAAAATAGTAACTGCAATCATAATAGTTATTACTGTACTTTAAACATACTACCCTAGATATGAAATAGTTGTTTCATATCTATGATTGATTACCTCTCTTTCAGGCTTACAAGGCCCTGTATCTCTCTTAAGGTGTCTCAGGTGGGAAAGTTAAAATTTTTAAATTACTTAATCTTAAATCTTTTATCTTTTAATTTCAATCCTTGTACTATTTATTCAATGTATATCACCAAAGAATATCAGCTAGGATTTCTACCTTCAAAAGTATAGTGTTTTATTGCTTTAATCTGTATTCACAGTTTTCACCTGCTCATTCAAAAATAACTATAGCAATATATATTTCTTAAGCTGCGTTGAATATATGAGGGTGTCACTATTTTATTATCCATTGTTATTTTATTCCTTACAATTTATCTTACCTAAAAAGGTTTTTTTTTTTTTTTTAAAGATTTTATTTATTCATTTGACACAGACACAGCGAGAACAGGAACACAAGCAGGGGGAGTGGGAGAGGGAGAAGCAGGCTTCCCGCCGAGCAGAGAGCCCGATGCGGGGCTCGATCCCAGGACCCTGGGACCATGACCTGAGCTGACAGCAGACGCTTGACGACTGAGCCACCCAGGCGCCCCACCTAAAAAGGTTTTTAAAAGAAATAAATAAGGGCACCTGGGTGGCTCAGTCAGTTAAGTCCGACTCTTCATTTCAGCTCAGGTCATGATCTCAGAGTCATGGGATAGAGCCCTACTTGAGGCTCTGCACGGGGGCGTGGAGCCTGCTTGGGATTCTCCCTCTCCCTCTGCCCCTCCCCCACAACTTGTGCACATTTCTGCTTGCGTACACACCTGCTTTCTCAAAAATAAATGAATAAATGAAATTTAAAAAATAAAAAGGAATAAATACATGAGACAGGTTAAGGTAATCATGATAGATGAAATATTTAAAAATTATCTTAAGTCAGCTATAACCTGACATTTAAGCTTCTCTTTATTTCAACTTTTTCCTATAAAATACTATCATTTTTCAAGTCAATGTTACTTACCACATTTTAAATCCCCTACTTACGTATTTGGAATTTCACTTGTTAGAAGTATCTCTTTACATGAAACCAACATAATATTTTTAAATTTATGTTGATATCTACAAATTAACTATGGTTTGAGAAACTTTTGGAAAAAAGAACTTCACTCCCTACAAATAATCTATGGTCCATTTAATATTTATGTATTTCTCCATTAATATTTACATATTTCTTTAATAAGCTCCAAAAGTGTTTCTAAAATTGTTGCTCATAGACAAAAACTCTTAGGCAACCATAATTCCAATTAATAGTGATGAAAAATATGCAAAACTTCTAGTATCAAGCAGCTCAAGCATCAAGCAGGTAACAGCAATAACAGTCATTTATAGGCACATTCTCTAAATAGCAATGAACTATCCAACTAAAAAAATGTAAAACTTGTTGGATGAGATCTTGGTAGCATCTGCATCATCAACACTTGCCACCCTGCCAGTTGTTAAGACGTACTCAAGTTAGCAAGAATTTATCTGTTCAAACTAATTATTGCTTAAATTTCATCTCCTTCGGGGCACCTGGGTGGCTCAGTCGGTTAAGTGTCTGCCTTTGGCTCAGGTCATGATCCTGGGGTCCTGGGATGGAACACTGTGTCCGGCTCCCTGCTCAGCAGGGAATCTGCTTCTCATCACTCCCCACCCCTTGCCCCCGTGCGCGCACTCTCTCGCAAGCACTCCGCTTGCTCTCTCTCAAGTAAATAAATAAAATCTAAAGAAAAAAAATTCATCTCCTTCATTCCTGCAATAGTGTCCCACTTCAAATTCTCAAAGACCTACCCTTTTTTTGATGAGCAAAACACAAATTTACATATTCTTTGTAACTAAATCACACAGAAAGCATCTCCAATTTTTTAAGTTGGCTTCACCTGTTTTTGTTCCATACCTTATTATTATACCACCAACAGAGCGTTTTTGCAACTTCGCAGTTTGTTCTTTTGAGAGAATTGTTCTACGGGTTAAAAAGTCAAATTCAGGGCAACACAGGCATTTTGGCTAGATTCACCCTATTCAGTGAATTCCCTTGCTTCATGCTTTTGAACATTTAATGTTCTCACATTCTCTAATTTATTACTGGCAGTAAAACTGCAATCCATTTAAGACCATTTATGAATAAAATGAGACCGATCTTTCAGAAGATACGATTTTGACACAAAACCACAGGATTTGAGAGTCCACTAAGCAGAAGCCTACACCAAATTGATACTAAGAACAAAAAACAGGTTGAATGGCCTCAACACCACAGACACCCAGACAGATTACAGCCAAGCTGTAAGCAAAAGAATCTACACACACAACAAAACTAAGTGTATGTGCAAGTCTTGTGTTTAAGTAAAAACAGAGCCCTCATTTATCCAGAGATGAATGTGTATACTCAGAAAAATACAGATCTTCCTTGACTTACTATGGTGTTACCTCCTGATAAGCCCACTGTAAGCTGAAAATGCATTTAATACACAACTTACCAGTCATCATAGCTTAGCCTAGCCTACCTTAAATGTGCTCAGAACACATTAGCCTATAGTTGGGCAAGATCATCTAATACAATGCCTATTTTATAACAAAGTATCGAGTAGCACATGTGATTTACTGAATACTGTACTGAAAGTGAAAAACAGAATGGTTCTAAGCCTATCAGTTGTTCCCCCTTGTGACTGTACGGCTGACTGGGAGCTGCGGCTCGCTGCCACTGCCCGTGGTCACGAGAGTAGGATGCCGCATAGTGCTAGCCTGGGAAGATATCAAAACTCAACACTCAAAGTATGGTTTCTACTGAATGCATACCACTTTCACACCATCATAGAGTTTAAAGATTTTAAGTTAAGGTATCATTAAGTTGGGGACCATATGTAATACACTAGTCAATAAATTAAGGAAATGGCTTTAATAAATGCTATTTGCCTTTAAAGCACATTTTGCATGACCCACCGAGACTAATTTTTACACAATTAAAACAATTTGGAGAGAGCAGATGAGATACTAGTTTTTACACTTTGAGTCTGTAACATAAAGAATTCTGCTCTCAAATAATGAATTAAAAACATGAGTTTGTCCTGAAATGCATTAAAAAATAAGATGGATAGGGGCGCCTGGGTGGCTCAGATGGTTAGGCATCTGCCTTGGGCTCAGGTCATGATCTCAGGGTCCTGGGATCGAGCCCCGCGTCGGGCTCCCTGCTCAGCGGGAAGCCTGCTTCTCCCTCTCCCTCTACTGCTCCCCCTGCTTGCACTCTCTCTCTCTATCATATAAATAAATATTTAAAAAAAAATAAGATGGATAGAAAGATGGATATATGATAAAGCAACTAGTAAATGTTAATGTGAAAATCTTGGAGATGAGTATATGAGTATGTATGTAATGTAAAGTTCTCTCAACTTGGCTGTAGATGAAAAATTTATTTGGAGAATTGCATTTACCTTTATTTTCTGACCAAGCTCGCCTATAGAAATGCTGTTTTTCTGCTACACTGTGACACTACACCTGAAAATATGGTATAGGTCACATGACAGGAACTAATTTATTTTTTTTTAAAGATTTGTATTTATTTATTTATTTAATTGACAGAGAGAGAGAGAGAGAGACAGCGAGAGAGGGAACATAAGCAGGGGGAGTGGGAGAGGGAACATAAGCAGGGGGAGTGGGAGAGGGAGAAGCAGGCTTCCCGCTGAGCAGAGAGCCCGATGCGGGGCTCGATCCCAGGACCTGAGATCATGACCTGAGCCGAAGGCAGTTGCTTAACCAACTGAGCCACCCAGGTGCCCCATACAGGAACTAATTTATTAACTTAATATTTCCTCATACAGCTATATTCTATTAAAAATGCAGGGGGAAGGAGACCACTGCTAAGGCAAAGGCTAATCTTGAGTAATAACCAAAGACAGAATCCCTTAATACTAGCTTTTTAAAGGCCTACATTTATTTGTAACTGGATTCAAAATCTGAGTGAATTACATCACTTGGCTACTTGTTTCAAATAAAAGGTAAAAATATAAATAGTTAACGTTCAATTTTAGATGTGCTGCTGAAGCGAGCACAAAATATAAACAGTTAATGGAACATTAATTTTTACCCAGATTAAAAAGTTACAACTAGACTGTCTTAGAATGTGCTGTGTATGGGGGAAACTGTTATGAACTTTAACCTTTTTTAATTTTTAATTTTTTTTTTTTAAAGATTTTATTTATTTGACAGAGACACAGTGAGAGAGGGAACACAAGCAGGGGGAGTGGGAGAGGGAGAAGCAGGCCTCCCACTGAGCAGGGAGCCCGACGTGGGGGCTCAATCCCAGGACCCTGGGACCATGACCTGAGCCGAAGGCAGACGCCTAACGAATGAGCCACCCAGGCGCCCCTTCTTTTTTAATTTTTAATTTTCAGCTTCATGTTTTAATATATAACACAAGTAGAGGTAAAAGCATTTCTTTCTAAATAAGTAACAAATTAGTATGTGTAATGTGTATAATACCTACTGTTCAGGGGTCTTTTTTTTTAAGATTTTATTTATTCATTTGAGAGAGAGAGGGAGCGCGCACAAGCAGGGGGAGAGGCAGAGGGAGAAGCAGACTCCCCGCTGAGCTGGGAGTCTGACATGGGGCTCTATCCCAGGACCTGGAGATCATGACCTGAGCCAAAGGCAGATGCCCAACCATCTGAGCCACCCAGGCGCCCGTGTACAGGGGTCTTCAAACAGCTTATAAAGGGGCGCCTGGGTGGCTCAGTCATTAGGGGTCTGCCTTCAGCTTAGTGGGGAGTCTGCTTCTCCCTCTACCCCTCCCCTTGCTCATGCTCCTGCTCGCTCAATAAAATCTTTTTAAAAAAATATACAGCTTATAAAATAGATCACAAAGTAAGGTTTTAATACATCCTACCTTAGCTTTCTAAAAGCGCTGAAGAACCCACTAACTCCAGAGATAAATGTGGTTGGAGAAGAAATCAGTGGTACGGTCAAATTTCAGTTGACAATCTTATCTCCAAATAACTGCCCAGAAGTTATAATATTGAAACCTTTACCTTGTCTGCCACATCAAAATGAACTTTTAAATACTTCCACCAGCACAGGGTAGGGCAAAATAATCTAAGATCCATCTCCCCATTCTTTAAAAATCCATTCCTTTCCAATTAGAAATCAGATATATATTCATGAAATAAAAGGGCAAGGGAAACTCAAAAGCAACCCCTAAATCTGAAGAAACACTTTTAATAGTATCTTAATTGGGGGGGGCAAGCATAAATATCACAGTAGTTAATTTTGTTGGCCATTCCTATGCAATATAAATATTGAAAAAAAAAATACGTCTTTACATTTTAATCACATGTATGCTGATGTCATCTGAGGGAATAATTCTTACTTCTCACAAAATAGACCTCTAGCTGTTGTAACAAAAAGTTTTTTTCTAAGAAAGATGCATGATTATGACTCTCCTTTCCAAAACTTAAAAACAAAAAAAAACTTAAAAACAGCCCTGAATATTCACCTAAAAAACCCAAACAAATGTGTTCATTTAAGCAATCCTGTGAAATCGATGCTAATGATCATTTAGTTTGTACACATTCCCGAAAATTTTTAGACCTAATTTCTATTTTATTTTATCTTTGAAGCTAACTTGGCTCTGCAAGAACAAAATGTACTAGTTCAATAAGCTCTTCTTTAGCTCACAAACAGGTACTAAATAATCTTCCTCTATTACACTAAATAGACCCTAATAGGTAAGAGATTTTTTTTTTTTTTTAAGATTTTATTTATTTATTTGAGAGAGAGAGAATGAGAGACAGAGAGCACGAGAGGGAAGAGGGTCAGAGGAAGAAGCAGACTCCCTGCTGAGCAGGGAGCCCGATGCGGGACTCAATCCCGGGACTCCAGGATCATGACCTGAGCCGAAGGCAGTCGCTCAACCAACTGAGCCACCCAGGCGCCCGGTAAGAGATTTTCAACTGCCATGTTTTAACTTGTTGCTGTTTTTTCTATCACTGTAGTGAATGCATAATGGAGGACTAAATTTCCTAAGCATATTACAAATTCTTCTTAGAGGAAGTTTTATAGTAAGCATCCTAATAGGCAAACACACTATTAAAAGACAAGGAGCTTAGGCTACTACAATTTCCCTTTCACCCAACACAAAACAGCAACATGTAGGTTTCTCCTTTGGCTCTTTCTGAAATATCCCTGTTATTCCTAACTCTGCCATAGTTCTTCAGATCTTACAGAACACCTCAAATCTACCAGTTAACAAAAAAAAAGGGAAAATTACACTTTTAAAATTAAACCCAGCACATCTACGGTTGGGGGAGGGAATGGCTTTATCTACTCTTAAGATTTGGTAAACATCCAAAATACATTCTGTATCTTAACTAGAAGTTTGAGGGGGAGAGAAACCTCATAGCACTAGATGACTAAGGAATACATGTCTGAAATCCATGTATAAGAATTTAAATTTTACTATAATTAGCATAGGATTTATGAAATATTAGGGGAAATCTCCTATATTCATAACCTTATCAATCCTTCATGTTCTGGCAACTATACTTGACAAAATTAAAACATTTAAGGGGCGCCTGGGTGGCTCAGTCGTTAAGCGTCTGCCTTCGGCTCAGGTCATGATCCCAGGGTCATGGGATCGAGCCCCACATCGGGCTTCCTGCTCAGCGGGAAGCCTGCTTCTCCCTCTCCCACTCCCCCTGCTTGTGTTCCCTCTCTCGCTGTCTCTCTCTCTGTCAAATAAATAAATAAAATCTTTAAAAAAAAAAAGAAAACATTTAAGTAATTATTTTAGATTGCTTTGGGGTTTTGTTTTTGATCTGTTCATCACAGATCAAATTTTTACTCATCAACTTCATAGAGGCATCACCAATGGCCATGCGCTAAAAATGTGAACACTGCTTAGGCAGTTTGGTCTACTTCTAAGGGCAACTTAGAACGCTGCAACAATAAAATCCCATTGAATGTAGACTTCGTTGTTTTATTTTTTTAAGATTTATTTGAGGGGCGCCTGGGTGGCTCAGTTGGTTGAGCGACTGCCTTCGGCTCTGATCATGATCCTGTAGTCCCGGGATCGAGTCCTGCATCGGGCTCCCTGCTCCGTGGGGAGTCTGCTCCTCCCTCTGACCCTCCCCCCTCTCATGTACACTCTCTCTCTCTCATTCTCGCTCTCTCAAATAAATAAATCTTTAAAAAAAAAAAAGATTTGAGAGAGAGAGAGCGCACGCACGCACACATGAGCAGGGGGGAGGGAGAGGCAGAGGGAGAAGCAAGACTCCCTACTAAGCAAGGAGCCTGATGCAGGACTCGATCCCAGGACCCTGAGAGCATGACCTGAGCCAAAGGCAGCCACTTAACTGACTGAGCCACCCAGGCGCCCAACTTTGTTGTTTTAGAGATCACTACTCTTCATAAGCAGTCCACTAAAAGTGCAAGTAAAACTCAAATATGCAGGCTGTTGAATAAAGAGCCTGTGAAAAGAACTACTAGCAAATTATGTTTCTCTTTATTGATAAAATAAAGATTTTACTGAACGACACTTAGTCTAAGTTAGTAAAGATGATCACAACCATGTTGATTTAAGTTACTTACTACAAAAATATTCCCAAATCAGTGATTCTCAAAGGAGTTCCCACAATTAGAAATCACTCCATACTTCAAGAGATGTTACTGATTGGCATGTGCTGAGCATGTGAAAACTGCTGAAGCAGAAAAATGTGTTGAAAACCACTGACTACAATTTTAAAGGCACTATGATTAGAACACTAAAGTAGGGGCTCCCAGCGGCTCGCTCGGTTACGGGTCTGCCTTTGGCTCAGGTCCTGGACCCTGGGTCCTGGGATCGAGCCCCGCATTAGGATCACTGCTCAGCAAGGAGTTTGCTTCTCCCTCTCTCTCTGCCTCTCCCCTCCACTCATGCTCTCTAATAAAGAAAATCTTAAGGAAAAAAAAAAAGGGAGAAATGCTAAAGTAGTCCCCCCTATCCACAGGAAATGTGTTCCAAGACCCCCAGTGGATGCCTAAAACCACATAGTACCAAATCCCATATAGACTCTTTCCCTGTATGTACATACCTATAATAGTTTAATTTATAAATTAGGTACACTGACATATTAACAATAAATAAGAACAATTATAACAATATACAGCAATGTTATGTGAATGTGATCTCTCTCAAAATTTACTGCACTACACTCAGCCTTCTTTTGACTTGAGATAAAATGCTTATGTGATGAGATTATATGAGGTAAATAGCACAGGCACTGTGATACAGCATTAGACTACTGAACTTTTTTTTTTGAGGATCATCTGATTCTGGATTGCTACTGACCTCAAGTAAAAGAAACTATGAAAAGTGAATAAGGGGTGACTACTGTACTATGATTTAGTGGATGGGGCTAAATACCCCTCAATGTACAAGACAGTCCCACAGGTTGAAGAACTACCCTCAACTGACTTTCAAATATCCAACTGGGCATTAACATAGGTAAAAACCTATTTATAACTGATCCCAATTTTAATCCTGTATTAAATATAAATCACAAAGTACATTTTGCAGAGTTTAATATGCACATAATTTTCTAGGAATGTACCTATCATGTAAATGGAGAGATTATATTTTTGAGCCTCTTGGCTTTTATTTGACAGTGTCTGTATTTTGTCTTCATTTTTGAAAAATATTTTTGCTGTTTTTTTCTTCTGGTACTTTAAAGCTGTCACTCGACTGTCTTGTTTGCATGGTTTCTCTGCTTTAACTCTTTGTCCCTCTGTATAGGTTTCTCTTTTCTTTGGCTACCTTCAAGATTTTCTCTGTCTTTTGTTTACTTACCTCCTCAGTTTAAATATGATGTCAAGGTGTGTTTTGAGTTGGCGGGGGGGGGGGGGTATTTATCTTGCTTGGTGTTCTCTAAGCTTCTGGATCTGTGGTTTGATGTCTGACATTAATTTTGGAAATTTTTCTATTATTTCCTCAAACATTTTAATATTTCTTCTACTCTGTTCTCTCTTTTTCTGGGATTCTAATCATTCATATATTAAAATGTTTAATACTATCCCCAAGCTCTAGGGTGTTTTAACTTTTTTTTGTGTCAGCTGGGTAAATTTCTTCTACCATTTATAATTTCACTGGTTCTTTCCTTGGCTATGTCAATTCTGATAAGCCCAAAAGCATTCTTCATTTCTTTACTGTGTAATAATAGCTCTAGCATTTCTTTTGATTCTTTCTTATAGTTTCTATCAGCTAAAATTACCCATCTGATCTTCATGTTATCCACTCTTAACATATTAGTCATTTTAAATTCCCTAGCAGATAACAGCATTTATGTTAATCTAAGTGTACTTCTGATGATTGCTTTCTCTAGAGAATTTTCTTTTTGCCTTTTTGTACGCCTTATAAATTTTGTTTGAAAGCTGGACACGTATAGAAGAGTAGAGACTGAGGTAAATAATTTTTGTGACTGGAAATGGACATGTCTTTTCTTTGCTGGGTCTTTAGTGCAGGGTTTGTGTTAATCTGTTTAGGAGTTGGGCTGGATTTATGATTTGCTGTTGCTATGGTTATTCTCAATGTACCACAGGCTTCAAAAATCTACAGAATAGCTGGTGCCTATGGTGGGGGATGGTTTACTACAGCAATGTCTATCCGATTCTTTATGCTGTGTCTCTTTGCATGATATTGTTCCTAGTAATATTCTGCATTCACTTGTTACTCAAAACTTCTTATAGTGGCAGGGGGTTGGAGATGGAATCTTTGTAGTTCTGATTAAGGTTCAGTCTTAGGCATACACTATACCCCTGGATCTCAGGGGTGTGACCTTCTTGTTCCTCCTGGCTGCAGTTTTAAGCTCAGTGCCCCGCCCAGAGGAGATTCTTTCCCCTTTTCTTGCATTGCCGCAGCTCAGTGAATGCTAACCAAGGGGCCAGCAGAGATGCCCTTCCCTTCAGAGATTAAGGTTATTGTTCCATAAAAGAGACAGAGAAAGAATCAGAGTTTTGTGCCCCTCTTGAAAGCTCTGCTGCTTTTCCCCTCCTCTAGGTCAGCACTGCAACAGACACTCCCCAGGGTTCTTTCCAATCTTTTCTAACAGTGCCTAGTGAGTTTGTAGAGAAAGAGCTTGGAAGAAGGTGCACTCAGCTTTCATCAACTTGTCAGCTATTCTAGCTGAACTCTTCTTACCAGTGTCCAGTTGTGTCCAATGAAGGTGACACTGAATTCATGTATACCCTCTCACCTTAAAAGACTGGCCAATGGTTTGCTCGGTGACCTCAGTTCTTTAACAGTTCTCAAAAAAAAAAAAAAAAAGTCAAGAATTTAAAGTGAGTCCCATTCTTTTTTGGTGCAACAGTGACAGCAAATCTTCTTTTTGTCCCAGGACCAAAGTCAGAAGGTGGTTATATTATTTAAAAACTATCTCCAAATAATCGAGCAGGTGTTACAAATTGTTTGGAATAAAAAGGGAGTCTTTATTGGGTTTAATGAAGTTGAGAAACACTGACTTAGAGGATCTCTTTCAAAACAACTCCCCTTTAACCACTGCTAAATATTACAGTCAACATTTAGGCCTGAAACTATTAGCAACCAAATCTTTGCTATAGTTTACCTGCACAGCCTTGCTTCTATTTTACTAGTTTTAAGTACCTCAGAGAAGCGGGGGAAAGGTAAGTACAATGAAAATCACCTGTGTAAACAGAACTGGTTAAGGACGGGGCCAAATTAGTTAAAACAGATCCTTTTTATTTCAACTGTAATTTAGTATCTATTGAGAACCAGCTTCCACTATCAACCTTTTTAACAAATTTAATAAAGCCAGCATTGTTATAGTCCACCTCAGCAACTACCTTCTATTTGTGGATAAAGCTAAATTCTTACAAATAACTCCTGTTTTCCATGGTTCCGTAACTTTTGCATTGATAATGTTCATTTGGTTTAGCCTATTTACTACTGTCACTTTAGAAAAAGAGGAACATCCATTGCCTCCCAGTGGAATACAAATGGTGGTATTTTCCACGAACTGGACTACAGACTTAAGGTTCCTGACATTCCTCTCTTAATAACCCTCTGACTATTCTTTTCCTCCCTTAATATGTTCTACTTCCTGTTCTCAAACTGGGAATACAGTGTAACATGTTCTAAACAGGACTTATGCCCCACTGTGACATTAACAGCAAAAGCCAAGTCTGAGATATAGCTGCTTAAACACTGTTTAATATTACATTTAATATGTTAACAAGGTTTTAGGTTATATGTCAAATTCAGTCAAACAATATAGCACTTTCCAGAAACCAAAGAAATGTGAATCAAGTCTTTTTCGGATAGTGATTTTCTGACGAGTTTTTCAAATTTCCCTTTTTTTTAACTTTTTAGGGCAAATCCTATTTCATATTTCCATAGACTCACAGAATACTGATAATATACTACAAAACCCGACCACTGTAATTTCCTCAAACTCAGCAGATGGTACTTTCAAACCTAGAAATCGATCAGATCCATAAAGTAAAAAAGAAAATACAGCAAGAAAGAGAGTCACTGGGGCAGAGCCTAAAGAAATATTCTGAAATTTTTTTCGCGAAGACATTACACTCCAAGAGGCTCAAAATAACCCAACACTGTAAAGCCCTTCATAGAGGAGGTAAAAGCATCAGGCCTAGGCCCTCCTGTATAGAAGAAATCACAGTAGGGTAAAAGGGAAAAGCAGAGAAGGGAAGAGAGAAATCATTACTTTGGGAGACCATAGCCTCATTAGGGGGAGATTTTTTAACCCCCCCTCAAAAAAAAACTGATAAAGGAAACAATCTGAAAACATCAACTGATAAAGAAAACAATCTGAAGACAAGAGTAGGTAACCGAACACCCTACAATAAGACGGTTTAAGGGAAGGCACTCTTCTTAAGTCTAATAAGTCAAATCTGCGTTTAACCGCCACTTCACTGAGCGTCTGAGTCCTACTTCACCCATTCCAAAGGCCACATTCAGAGGCAAAATCACAGCAGTGAAGGAAAGGCCACTGAAAATAAGCTCCCCTGCAGGAAAGGAAAAACCTGGGGGGTAAACTTGATTTTGGAAAAGGGAGAGCCTGGAGAAGAAACGACGCGGGTGCTCCCCATCTCCAAACGAAACGAAACAAAGCTAAGCAAAGAAAGTCCAAGTCTACACCGGACGTGGGGGGAAGGAAGGTCGCGGACCCCAGGAAACAAGAGTTGCCGGCAACCAGCACAAAGTCTGTTCAGACTAGGAAGCTGGAAGGGAATCCTGAGGGCGGAGCCCAGAGGGGAGTAAGGGGTGTGTGGGGTAAGGATGTACAGAGGGAACCTGGGGACCATGGTGGGTAGAAAACGGAAAAACAATCCGAAAAAGAGGGGTGGGGCTGAACAAGGCAGCGCCCAGGGATAATGTCACCTGGAGCCGGGGGGGAATCCGACGGGAGGAACCAGACCAGCAGCCTTGGGGGAGGGTAATCTGCTTTCCTTAGCAGCTGGAGGCTGCGGCGGCCAAGACACCACCCCTCTTTTTTCCTGTCCTTAGCCCCCCAAGTCCCCCTGGCGTGGGGAGGGGATAAGGCAGAGCCCCAGAGGCCGGTGCCCGGAATGGTTTACCTTCGCGGGAGGCTGGAGAGGCTCCAGCCCGAGCTCCTCCCGCCGCCGGCTCTGCGTCCGGAGTGAGATGAGGCGCCCTCCGGCCTCCTCCCCCTCACCACTTCCCCTTTCCCCCTTCGGGGCCCTGTAGCTCCGCTGCCGCGGGTTCCTGGTGCCGCGGCGGCCCGGCCTCCCCGCCCCCTCCGCCTCCTCCCTCTGCCTCTCAGAGGCTCACTCTGGAGGCCGCCATCTTCGCCCAGGCTTTCAGCAACCGCGCTCCAATACGCCTGCGTCGCCACCGCCCAGGCTGTCACGAGACCCGGTCAGCTGATTTCAACTCTTCCGCTTTCTGTCCCGCCCCACCCCCCCGCATGCATTTCTCGGCTCTCCCCGTCCCATTCGCCCTCTTTCCCAGAAATTCCGCGTTCTACCGGCCCGCCCGCCCCCCAGAATTTACACATGCGCCGAGTGACGGGGCCGGCTGTAGGAGCCGGAGTCCACGCAGTGCCGAGGAGGACCCGCCCCGAAGCAAACGCGCGCGCGCGCGCGCTCGCGGGTGGAGCCACGCCCCTCCGGCTTGTTCTCCTAAGGTCACGCCCCTTGGCGGGTGGCTCTGAGTCCTGCGGGCGACTGTGCTGCGTCCCAGCTCTTTACACAGTTAATCCCCTGAAGTCCTCTTTTAAAGCCTTTCCCCAGCTTCGCCCCGGACTTCAAATGCCGTGGAATATCCGCGAGGCAATCCGAAGGCTCAGCCTGCTACCCGGTTTGGCTGGATTGCGAGCCAGCAGGTTCACCGCTATTAAGACTTACAGAATGACAGTTGAGGGTTTAAATTTTAGTGGTCTGGGAGGTCGCCAAGATTAAAGCTTGGGAGATGGCTATGGCTTGTCGTCGATGGGAATGCCAGGAAGATAATACTGATAGCTCCATTTATTGTCTGCTGATCACGTGCCAAGGGTTTTATTTACATTAGTTAAACCTCAACTCTGAAGTAGGAATTATCCTCGTTTTGCAGATAAATTAAGGCACTTCCCCACAGTAATGGACTTGGTGTTTGAACCGTAACAGTCTGACTCCATAGTCTGTACCCTCAATACCATCTCCCTGAACACACATAGGAGCTGGAGGTGGGGCGTCAGGTTAGAGAAAAGAGGGGACATTGTGTGTTACCTGTGAGCAAGTTTATGGAAGTTCTTACAGTCTCCTCTCCCAGACCTGAATTCTAAAGACCACAGTTCAAAAATGAATGATTCTGCTGCAAAGTTCAAAAAACGGATGGGGGTGAATTGCATGGATACATGATTTTATGAGGGTTAAAGTTGTCTGAGGGGTTTAATATTCTGCAAAGCCATGCTGAAAGTGATTTCTCAGAGTCCCTTTCAGCGGTTGACTTGTTTTTTAGAGATGGTAGTTGCAGGATGAAAAATGTAGACAATGGTTTTTACAGACTTTGCTTCTTGACTTTATTGACCCTTTTCCCTACCTTAGGGCAGAAAAAGACTGCATTTAGCCTTAGAGTAGTAGTCTTTCCTGTACTGCAGCAGTAAGATAAGGTGCATCTTAGGGGTGGTGCCAGGAATAGCTGGGTGTGGACAGAACCTTAAACAGAGTAGAAGGGGAGGAGAAGGAAAAAGAAACTGGAGGGCTGAGTTAAGGGGCCTTCTTGCCTTATCCCATGGAAACAGAAACTTGTGTTTATGCGGCATTTTATAGGTTGCAAAGCCTTCCAATAATTCCAGAAGTCTGTATGGAGTGTATTATTTTTATTTTATAGAGGAAGCAAACCCAGAGAGTCCAAGAGACTTGCCCGAGGTGACCTAACTCCTAAAGGTTAAGCAGAGATTTAGTCACAGGACTTGGAACATGGCGGCCAGTGAAGTAGTAAACCTCCACACTGCCTTTTTGTTCTATATTTGGGACAGATGAAATCGGTTCTCAGAGTTGGGAGGAGACTTCAGCATTATGAAATGCCCCCATCCCCAGTAGGGGAAAATTGCCTGCCTCCCAAGACATTTATCTTCATTTTTAGAAACCATCTTCCTGGGGCGCCTGGGTGGCGCAGTCGGTTAAACGTCTGACTTCGGCTCAGGTCATGATCCCAGGGTCCTGGGATCGAGCCCCACATTGGGCTCTCTGCTCAGCGGGTAGCCTGCTTCTCCCTTTCCCACTCCCCCGCTTGTTTCTGCTCTTGCTAACTCTCTCTGTCAAATAAATAAATAAAATCTTTAAAAAAAAAAAAAGAAACCATCTTCTTTGGATTCAGCCAACTTGACCTCTCTTCCATGAGCATTTTAGTTGTTTTGTTTTTCCTCTTTGTGACATCCCTTTAAGTATTTGCCAATACAGCTTATCACCTCTCTCTCTCTCTCTCTCTCCTCTGCTTATCACTTTGACTACCCCAGCCACAGCTTCCCATCTTCCGAAGCCATATCCCTCATGCTTTCAGCTGTTGCTCATAGGATGTGGTTTCAAGCCTTTTCACAATTGCCTTGGTTGCTCTTAATTTGATTTGTACAAATTTGTCAGTGTCATTCTTAAGACACTAGAACTAAATGCAAGAGTCAGGAAGGATAAGAGGATTTGTCCCTTCTTTCTCTATTCTTCCTTAAACCAGTACCCACCCCCACCGCCAACACACATATTCACTCTTTTTTATTTATTTATTTTTAAAGAATTTATTTATTTATTTTTGAAATAGAGAGAGAGAGAACAAGTGGGGGGAGGGGCAGAGGGAGAAGCAGGCTCCCCACTGAGCAGGGAGCCCGATGCGGGACTCGATCCCAGGACCCTGGGATCACGACCCGAGCTGATGGCAGGGACCCAACCGACTGAGCCACCCAGGTGCCCTACTCACTCTTTTTTAAAAAGAGTGACAAATACAAGGCAGGCCCCTCAGACTTCTCTCTCTGGATTTGTCTTTTTACTCAAAATTTAAATTTGTATTAGCTTTCCTGACACTTTCATAGTGCGCACAAATCAAATTTAGTTAGGAGAGGAGAACACAGAAGATGCCCTTCTAAATTGTGTGACATATACTGACAGTATTTCACAGCTTTTTATTTTTATTTTTTTATTATGTTATGTTAATCACCATACATTACATCATTAGTTTTTGATGTAGTGTTCCATGATTCATTGTTTGCGTATAACACTCAGTGCTCCATTCAATACGTGCCCTCTTTAATACCCATCACCAGGCTAACCCTTCCCCCCTCCCCCTCCCCTCTAGAACCCTAGCTATCATTAGCTTTCATCAGTGGCATAAGTTAGTTTACAAGTCAGGAGAGGTTTTAGGGGCGCCTGGGTGGCTCAGTCGTTAAGCGTCTGCCTTCAGCTCAGGTCATGATCCCAGGGTCCTGGGATCGAGCCCCGCATTGGGCTCCCCGCTCAGCGGGAAACCTGCTTCTCCCTCTCCCACTCCCCCTGCTTGTGTTCCCTCTCTCACTGTGTCTCTCTCTGTCAAATAAATAAATAAAATCTTAAAAAAAAAAAACAAGTCAGGAGAGGTTTTAGATTTTAGGGAACCTACAAGATGGTCAAGCACCTGTTTATCACACTCCCTATTGCTGTTAAATTGCTCTTCCTAATGAAATCAATGTCCAGATCCAAAATAAATCCCTACGAACTCTATGTAATTCAGCAAGATTGGAACTGTTTCCAGTACAGTAGCCACTTACCCCATGTAACTCCTGAATAATTGAAATAAAGCTAAAATACACACCAGATTTAATATGAAGAATAGTAAAATATTGCATTAATAATTTATGTATTAATAACATGTTGAAATAATATTTCGGACATATATTTGGTTAAATAAAATACAGTATTAAAGGGGCGCCTGGGTGACACAGTTGGTTAAGCATCCCACTCTTGGTTTTGTCTCAGGTCATGATCTCAGGGTTGTGAGATGGAGCCTAGTGTTGGGCTCTGAGCTCAGCAAGGAATCTGCTGGAGTTTCTCTCTCCCTTTCTCTCTGCCCCTCCCTGTGCTCACTTGGTGTGCTTGCGCTCTCTCTCAAATAAATCTTAAAAATAATACATTATTAAATTTAATTTCACTTGTTTCTTTTTTTAAAAATGTAGCTACTAGAAAATATAAAATGTTATAGGTGGCTCCTATTATATTTCTCTTGGACAGTGCTGTGTGCAAACACACAGTCAGAAAATACTTTCCCGTTGAGTTGGCAAGCTTGAAGCTCCCACAGAGTCATCTCCTACTGGACTTAATTTTAATTTTTTATGTGGTTGTTTTTTTGTTTGTCAGTGTTTCTCAAGGTTTATCTCACCACATATAGTTTTTTGTGTTCCTCTATACTATTCTAATAATTATATAGACTTGCATTTTTTGCCAACATGTGACAAATGGTGATGACACAAGGATTCCTTGGTGCATATACATATGTTTGTGTACATACATAGTTCCCAGATAAAAAAAATAATAAATCTTAGTCTGGTTTCCCCTGCTCACTTAATCCTACCCTATGAACTCTAATTTTATTATTAATGATGTGGGAAACAAAGGCAGAAGGAAATGTAGATAAAATTAAATGTCCTTAAAAACCTGCAGCCCATTGACAAATGCTTGAGGCAGGCAGAGTATAATGTTCTTCCAGGAAGCTCCCAACCGTCTTAATGTCTTTTAATGTCTTGTTAGAGGGAAAAATAACCTTGGTTTTGCAAGGCCTCTGGTATCCCAGGAGTCTTCTTTAGCATATGAAAATCCTTTTGAAACTTCCTTTATCTTTACTTCCCCCAACCCCAAAGTATATAATCAGAATCCTGGGGCAGCACCTCTTTCTGCCCACGGGTCCTGTCCCCGTGCTTTAATAAAACCACCATTTTGCACCAAAGACGTCTCAAGAATTCTTTCTTGGTCGTCAGCTCCGGACCTCACCAACATTCAAAAACTACATCAATTAATATGAATGAAAATGTCTTTTTAAACAGATAATTAGGGGCGCCTGGGTGGCTCATTCGTTAAAGCGGCTGCCTTTGGCTCGGGTCGTGAAGGGGGCGGGGGCTGCTCAGCGGGAAGCCTGCTTTTCCCTCTCCCACTTCCCCTGCTTGTGTTCCCTCTCTCGCTCTCTCTGTCAAATAAATAAAATTTAAAAAAATATAAATTAAAGGATAATTAAGTTGTATAAAGGATTTTGAACTTATATTAACAAAAACATTCTTTCATTTAATTACAGAAAATTATTCAGTTCTGACCATATTTTCAGAGTTGGATCAAGAGGGAAAATGAAATACCTGGTCTGTCGTTTAACACTTTGAAACCATTATTAAAATATTAATTGATTAAGGAAAAGGCCTTTCTGTGTTCTTTTGTTAAACTTAACTCCAAAGACTTTTTTTTTCTCTTTTTTTTGGTAATATACACATTGTTGAGGATTTTCTAATTTAAATGTTCTTACTAGTCAATGCAAACACTTCCAGTATTACCATATTTGAGAAAAATCTAGATGCTTCTATATGTTTTTCCATAAAGGTTTTGAAGTGAACAATATTTCCAATCTGCTAGGAAATTATTATAGTCAGATATTTTTAGTCATCAGCCCTTCAAGGAAATATAAGGTATTAAAAGATCATAGGCAAGTTCTTGATCCTCTTTAAGCCTCAGTTCCCTCATCCATAAACTAGGGATATTGGTATCTTGAGAGACGGTAGTGAGAGTTAAAGTCACTTTGTGGAGCACCTGTTTACCAAGCACTTGGTACCTGCTGATTTTCTCACTATAGTTAATCTCAGGATCCCCAGCTGGTTTATATAACCCTTGTGTTTGAGTTTCCTCCGTCTGACTAAGACAAGATAAACAGACATTTAAACTATTATTCACAAAACAGGGGAGGTTCAATTTCTCAACAACTGTATCTGAATATTCTTATCATGAAAAATCATAAAACATTTCATGCCAAAAATGTGTCATTATTTTCTTTATTTCTTACAAGAGAATACAGAGTCGCCTTGCTAAAGTCATACATCAATGTACGACACAAAAAGAGCTAGATGCATGCAGTGTTTGTGCAATAGAACATTTGAATAATGAGCCAAAATTTGATCGTGAAGTTCTTAGAATGCCAATGGCCCATTCACACAGAAATCAAGGTGAGAAAACATCCTCTAAAGTTAATTAGGTGCAATAAAAGCTTCTACTTCCCATGGATTTCATCAGAATTCATCTCAACTACAAGGAAAAGATGTGTATCTGTTGATATTGGGTAATGACTTGTTCATATTACGTTCATCTAAGAACATAAAACTTAATTACACAATTAAATTCTTTCTGACTTTGTGCATATGAAGATGATATGACTGCCATTTCTATGTGAAACCTAATTTTGCCAAGAAAAATATGACTTTTTTTTTCCTTCTGAGCAGCAGTAAATGAGGTAGCAGCCACTTACTTAGCATGAAGGAAAATAAAACTAATATAGGAAGTAGTATTTCAAGCTCAGCTACTGGTTCTCAAATCCATACTGTGGATTTGGCAAAAAAATAAATAGTAAATCAATGTAAAGCAAAATAAAAGGTACCTAATAATAAAGACAATTAAAAAAACCTTACTAATATAAAAGTAACTCACATATACTAGTCATTGCTGCCACCCAATTTTAAAAAATGGTACAGTTAAATTCGATCTATTACAGATCTGCCTGTAAGACAAACCTTTGAGAGTAGAAAGCAGCCTACTGTACTAGAAACAATGGTTTAGTTACAACAAGTAAGACCCCACTGTTTTCCCATTTATAATTATCTTTGGACACTGCATTTACTTACTTGGAGACATACATTTTTTCTCCTGTCTTTTCTTCATCTTGTAAATTTTGAAATCCCAATTCTACTACTTATTAGCTACTTAACTTTGAACCTCAATTTCCGTATCAATGAAAGGAAGGCAATATACATATCAACTCCAGTTGTTTTGAGGATTAAGAATCAAGACACACTATCTAATAATGTTGGACCAACATTATTTAATATTATAAATGTACATAATAGAAGAATAAAAATCATAAACTTAAAAATGGGATAAGGGAGGAGAGGGAGATAAATCCTTTATCTTTCATAATAGGGAGTAAATTAATACTATCTAAATTTTAGTTTTATTTTTTAGTATTTTATTTATTTATTTGAGAGAGAGAGAGAGAGCACACAAGCAAGGGGAGGGGCAGAGGAAGAGGGAGAAGCAGGCTCCCTGCTGAGCAGGGAGCCAGACATGGGGCTCCATCCCAGGACCCTGGGATCATGACCTGAGCCAAAGGCAGACCCTCAACTGACTGAGCCACCTAGGCGCCCCAATACTGTCTAAACTTTAAAAACCAAGAAAGAAGGGCAAAAGAAAACTAACTTTTATGGAGCATTTAGTAAGCACCATTCATGTTCCGCAAGTGTTAACTTCCTCTCTTCCTTATATACCTTTTGTTCTCGTTCTCTGTAATTCTAGAAGCAAATAATGCAACATTTGGGGCAGTGCTGGATTACAGAGTTGGCAGTTTAAGAAAGTGCTTAGGACACCAGCAAAGCAAAGACTCCCAAGATAAAAGAAACTTAAAAAGGATTTGCTAGTAAATGTTTTATAAAAAGCACCAAAATAATAATCATGGGAAAAATCAAAATTTTGTTGAATTCCCTTCACTTATTTCATGGGTGTAGAATTGAGGACTTCTAATGATCTAAACCCAGCTCTGAGTTGGGGAGGTTTTTATTTATTTATTTATTTGTTTGCTTATTTATTTATTTTAAAAATCTGTGAATACATATTCACAGAATAGAATGCTTTGTATTACTATGTTGAAAATGGAAGTTGGAGACAGGCATGAGATATCAAAGAAGAGTTTTAAGGGAGGAGTCGTTACTGTGCACTGAGAGTTTACTCTATGCCCTGATCTATTACAACATGTTGTTACCTGTTTTGTATGGATGAGAAACTCACCAAGGTTCAGAGGGCTTATGGGACCTGCCCAAAACACCCCCTTAAGTAAGTGCTGGAGTTAAATTTAAATCCACATCCACCTGGTGCCAAAGCCCAGGATTTTCCAAGAGTAATTCGATGACTGTTTTTATTTATAGATGAAATGGTACACTTTGAGCAACCAACAGTTTAGATCTTCTTCTGGTCCTTCCTCGGTAATCCTTAGGAACTTAAAGGTTTTCTGCCATGACCAGAATACAAACTGTGTCATGATTATTATTACCATCAGCAGGTGGAGGAAAAGATGCCTAATGGAGTCACAGATAGTTTTAGGAGAATTACAAAATGAGGATTTCGACCAGAGAGAAAATGTATGTAGTAATAGCGAGGTAGAAGTTTAGGGGTTAAGTTTTTCATGAGGGTCATTAACATTTCTAAACCAAGGAATTTCCAACATACAGTCTTTTCTATAGGCCAGTTGTATCATTTATGGTCTGATAACAGAATCTTTCAAAAATCATATGAATAGCTTAGATTAAAGAACTCTTTAAAATTTCACCAAATCATGGGACGCCTGGGTTGCTCAGTCAGTTGAGTGCCTACCTTCAGCTCCAGTCATGATCCCAGCGTTCTGGGATCCAGTCCTGAATTGGGCTACTTGCTTGGTGGGGAGCCTGCTTCTTCCTCTGCCTGCCACTCCCCCGGCTTGTTTTCTCTCTCTCTCTGACAAATAAATAAAATCTTTAAAAATAATAAAAATAAATAAATAAAAGTTCACCAAATCACTAAGCTTAATGTCCTTCTTATTCTGTTTTTCTATATAGTCTTAGAAGACATATTTTCTCTAATGTAGATTTCATTAACCTATGTGTCTGTGTGTAAATACTAATTACTTGAAAAGCTATGTAACTATTAGAAAACTACGTTTGCCAAAAGATATCTATACACTGATATACGTTAAACAATTTAAGATTATTTACAAATATGAAAACAAAATAGCTTTTATGTCTAAATCTAAATCTCTGTCAACAACCAAACTGGTTCTAAAACATGAATAAGCCCAGGTTTTGCAAAAATGTCCCCAGTGAATAATACAGTGAGAAATTCAAATAGATGGTGGCTCTACGGTGCCTTAAGTCTGAAACAAGCAAAATGTGCTAAATCATTATTTAGCACCTTCCCCTTCCAAAAAGTGCTTAATTTGTTTTTTAAGGATTTCTATACTATCTCAAAAGGCTAAGGAAAAGATACTCCAGTTAATCCACAATTTTAGTTAAGTTTGGACCAGTTTTCAAGGAAATATATCATATATCAATCTATCTCATGTCTATTGTTTATTGAATAGTTACTCTGTGTACTGTGCTATGAGCTTTAATACATCATCTGATTTAATTTTCATTGCAATCCTGTAAAGGAAAATGCTATTATTATCCCCATTTTATTGATGAGGAACCCAAGACATTAGAGAAGGTAGTTAGCTTTCCCAATTTTTTTTTTTTTTTTTTAATTTTTTTTTTGAAAGAGAGAGAGAGTACAGTGGGGGGGGGGGGGGGAGCGGCAGGCAGAGGGAGAAGCAGTCTTTCTGCGGAGCAGGGAGCCCGATGGAGGGCTCGATCCCAGGACCCTGGGATCATGACCTGAGCTGAAGGCAGATGCTTAATGAATGAGCCACCCAGGTGCCCCAATTTTCCCAATATCTTATCACCAAAAGCTGCAGGGCCTTTCTAGACGATTTCAAAATCTATGCTCTAAACCAATTAGCTTCATTTAACTCATGAGCTCTACTAGCCATGATTTCTTCTTTCCTTGATTGTTAAGGTGTCACTTCTGTTTATAATTCTATCAAAAGGTATATTAGACATTTTTAAATGAAGGAAAACTCTTCTACACTTTGTTTCTGGTGTGTTTCCTCAAAATAACACAGAAGAAATACTTTGATGTCTTATTCTTTTTTTTTTTTATGGTCTATGGATTATGTTTTTTTTTTTAATTTTATTATGTTATGTTAGTCACCATACAATACATCATTGGTTTTTGATGTAGTGATCCACGATCCATTGTTTTCGTATAACACCCAGTGCTCCATGCAGTACGTGCCCTCCTTAATACCCATCACTGGGCTAACCAATCCCCCCTCCCCCCTCCCCTCTAAAACCCTGTTTGTTTCTCAGGTCCATAGTCTCTCATGGTTCATCTCTCCCTCCAATTCACCCCGCCCATTTTTCCCTTCCTTCTCTTAATGTCCTCCATGTTATTCCTTATGTTCCACAAATAAGTGAAACCATATGATAATTGACTTTCTCTGCTTGACTTATTTCACTTAGCATAATCTCCTCCAGTCCCATCCATGTTGATATAAAAGTTGTCTTTTCTGATGGCTAAGTAATATTCCATTGTATATATGGACCACATCTTCTTTGTCCATTCATCTGTTGAAGGGCATCTCGGCTCTTTCCACAGTTTGGCTATTTCGGACATTGCTACTATGAACATTGGGGTGCATATGGCCCTTCTTTTCCCTACATCTGTGTCTTTGGGGTAAATACCCAGGAGTGCAATTGCTGGGTCATAGGGTAGCTCTATTTTTAAATTTTTGAGGCACCTCCACACTGTTTTCCAAAGTGGCTGTACCAACTTGCATTCCCACCAACAGTGTAAGAGGGTTCCCCTTTCTCCACAACCTCTCCAACATTTGTTGTTTCTTTCCCTGTCCATTTTTGCCATTCTAACTGGTATAAGGTGGTATCTCAGTGTGGTTTTGATTTGGATTTCCCTGATGGCTAATGATGATGAACATTTTTTCATGTGTCTGTTAGCCATTTGTATGTCTTCTTCAGAGAAGTGTCTGTTCATCTCTTCCGCCCACTTTTTGACTTGATTATTTGTTTTTTGGGTGTTGAGTTTGAGAAGTTCTTTATAGATTTTGGATACCAGCCCTTTATCTGTAGTGTCATTTGCAAATATCTTCTCCCGTTCTGGCGATGTCAAAGAGGTTACTGCCTATGTTCTCCTCTAGGGTTTTGATGGATTCCTGTCTCACACTGAGGTCTTTCATCCACTTTGAGTTTATCTTTGTGAATGGTGTTAGAGAATGGTCGAGTTTCATTCTTCTGCATATGGCTGTCCAATTTTCCCAGCACCATTTATTGAAGAGACTGTCTTTTTTCCATTGCATGTTTTTTCCTGCTTTGTCAAAGATTATTTGACCATAGAGTTGAGGGTCCATATCTGGGTTCTCTATTCTGTTCCATTGGTCTGTATGTCTGTTTTTGTGCCAGTACCATGCTGTCTTGGTGATCACAGCTTTGTAATATAGCTTGAAATCGGGCAACGTGATGCCCCCAGCTTTGTTTTTCTTTTTCAACATCTCCTTGGCGATTCGGGGTCTTTTCTGATTCCATACAAATTTTAGGATTGTTTGTTCCAGCACTTTGAAAAATGTCATTGAAATTTTGATCAGGATGGCATTGAAGGTATAGATTGCTCTGGGTAGCATAGACATTTTAACAATGTTTATTCTTCCGATCCATGAGCATGGAATATTTTTCCATCTTTTTGTGTCTTCTTCAATTTCTTTCATGAGCGTTTTGTAGTTCCTAGAGTATAGATCCTTTACCTCTTTGGTTAGGTTTATTCCGAGGTATCTTATGGTTTTTGGTGCTATTGTAAATGGAATCGTTTCTTTAATTTCTCTTTCAACAGTTGCGTTGTTAGTGTATAAGAAAGCAACTGATTTCTGTGCATTGATTTTGTATCCTGCCACATTACTGAATTGCTGGATGAGTTCTAGTAATTTGGGGGTGGAGTCTTTTGGGTTTTCCACATAAAGTATCATGTCGTCTGTGAAAAGAGAGAGTTTGACTTCTTCTTTGCCAATTTGAATACCTTTTATTTCTTTTTGTTGTCTGATTGCTGTTGCTAGGACTTCTAGTACTATGTTGAACAACAGTGGTGAGAGTGGGCACCCTTGACGTGTTCCTGATCTTAAGGGAAAGGCTCTCGGCTTTTCCCCATTGAGGATGATATTCGCTGTGGGTTTTTCATAGATGGATTTTATGAGCTTGAGGAATGTTCCCTCTATCCCTATACTCTGGAGAGTTTTAATCAGGAAAGGATGTTGTATTTTGTCAAATGCTTTTTCTGCATCAATTGAGAGGACCATATGGTTCTTCTCCCTCCTCTTATTAATGTGTTCTATCACATTGATTGATTTGCGAATGTTGAACCACCCTTGCATCCCGGGGATAAATCCCACTTGGTCGTGGTGGATGATCCTTTTAATGTATTGTTGGATCCTATTAGCTAGGATTTTGTTGAGGATTTTGGAATCCATATTCATCAGGGTTATCGGTCTGAAATTGTCCTTTTTGATGGGGTCTTTGCCTGGTTTGGGGATTAAGGTAATGCTGGCCTCATAGAATGAGTTTGGAAGTTTTCCTTCTGTTTCTATTTTTTGAAACAGCTTTAGTAGAATAGGTATTATTTCTTCTTTGAATGTTTGGTAGAATTCCCCAGGGAATCCATCAGGCCCTGGACTTTTGTTTTTTGGGAGGTTTTTGATCACTGCTTCAATCTCGTTACTGGTTATTGGCCTATTCAGGTTGTCAATTTCTTCCTGTTTCAGTCTTGGCAGCTTATAGGTTTCCAGGAAGGCCTCCATTTCATCCAGATTGCTCAGTTTATTGGCATATAGTTGTTGATGAAAATTTCTAAGAATTGTTTCTGTTTCCTTGGTGTTGGTCGTGATCTCTCCTCTTTCATTCATAATTTTATTAATTTGGGTCCTTTCTCTCTTCTTTTGGATAAGTCTGGCCAGTGGTTTATCAATCTTATTAATTCTTTCAAAGAACCAACTTCTAGTTTCATTGATCTGATCTACTATGTTTCTGGTTTCTAATTCATTGATTTCTGCTCTAATTTTAATTATTTCTCTTCTAATGCGTGGCTTAGGTGTCGTTTGTTGCTTTTTCTCTAGTTCTTTAAGGTGTAGAGTTAGTTGGTGAATTCGGGATTTTTCTATTTTTTTGAGTGAGGCTTGGATGGCTATGTATTTCCCCCTTAGGACTGCCTTTGCAGTATCCCATAGGTTTTGGACCGATGTGTTTTCGTTCTCATTGATTTCCATGAATTGTTTAAGTTCTTCTTTGATTTCCTGGTTGACCCAAACATTCTTGAGCAGAGTGGTCTTTAGCTTCCAAGTGTTTGAATTTCTGCCAAATTTTTTCTTGTGATTGAGTTCCAGTTTTAGAGCATTGTGGTCTGAGAATATGCAGGGAATAATCTCAATCTTTTGGTATTGGTTGAGACCTGATTTGTGACTCAGTATGTGGTCTATTCTGGAGAAAGTTCCATGTGCGCTCGAGAAGAATGAGTATTCTGTTGTTTTAGGGTGGAATGTTCTGTGAATATCTATGAGGTCCATCTGGTCCAATGTATCATTCAAAGTTCTTGTTTCCTTGTTGATTTTCTGCTTAGATGATCTGTCCATTGCTGAGAGTGGAGTATTGAGGTCTCCTACAATCAACATATTGTTATCAATATGACTCTTTATTTTGGTTAACATATAGATGGCTGCTCCCATGTTGGGGGCATAGATATTTACAATTGTTGGATCTTCTTGTTGGATAGACCCTTTAAGAATGATATAGTGTCCTTCTGTGTCCCTTATTACAGACTTTAGTTTAAAATCTAATTTTTAGTTTAAAATCTAATTTGATATAAGAATTGCTACCCCAGCTTTCTTTTGAGGTCCGCTGGCATGGAAGATAGATCTCCATTCCTTCACTTTCAGTCTGGATGTACCTTTAGGTTCAAAATGTGTCTCTTGTAGACAGTATATGGATGGGTCCTGTCTTTTTATCCAATCTGCAACCCTGTGCCGTTTTATGGGAGCGTTTAGGCCATTCACGTTGAGAGTGATTATTGAAAGATATGAATTAATTGTCATCATGTTGCCTGTGAAGACGTTGTTTTTATAGATTGTCCCTGTAAATTTCTGTTGTAGATCACTCTTGGGGTCTTTCTCCTTTTATAGAACCCCCCTTAATATTTCTTGCAGGGCCGGCTTAGTGGTCACATATTCTTTCAACTTCTGCCGGTTGTGGAAGCTCTGCATCTCTCCATCCATTCTAAATGACAGCCTTGCCGGATAAAGTATTCTTGGCTGCATGTTCTTCTCATTTAGTACCCTGAATATGTCTTGCCAGGCCTTTCTGGCTTGCCAGGTCTCTGTGGATAGGTCTGACGTTATTCTGATGTTCCTCCCTCTGTACGTAAGGAATCTCTTCCCCCTCACTGCCCTTAAGATGGTTTCCTTGGTTCTAAGATTTGCAAGTTTTACTATTACATGCGGGGGTGTTGGCCTGTTTTCCTTGATCTTAGGAGGGGTCCTCTCTGCCCCTAGGACAAGAATGTTTGTTTCATTCCCCAGATTAAGGAAGTTCTCAGCTACGATTTGCTCAAATACATCTTCTAGCCCTCTCTCTCTCTCCACTCCCTCCGGGATTCCAATGATTCTGACATTGGAACGCCTCATGGTGTCACTTATTTCTCTGATTCTATTTTCATGGATTCTGAGTTGTTTTTCCCTGGCCTCCTCTTTTCCCTTTTTATCTATTATACTGTCTTCCAGATCGCTTATTCTTCTGTCTCAGTTACCCCAGCTGTTAGATTATCTAGATTGGATTGGATCTCATTGATAGCATTTTTAAGTTCTGCCAATTCCCCTTTTATTTCTGCCCTTAGAGACTCTATGTTGCCATTAATTGATTTCTCCATTCTAGCCATTGTCTTCACAATTGCTAGCCTGAATTCCATCTCCGACATCTTGGTTATATCTGCATCCATTTGTAAATCTGCAGCATAAGTCATAATCTCTGAGTCTCTTCTGTTTTGGGGGCTCCTCCTCCTAGTCATTCTGTTGATGGGTGTTTGAGGGAATGTATAGAGTCCAAATTATTGACCAGAATCCAAGCAAGATGCACCTGTTTTCTTGGGGACCTTAGGGTTGCTGGCCTCTTGTTTTCTCAGCCTGTCTTCTGCGGGAGGGGCCTGCCACGCTGTTACTCAGGCAACCCTGTTTGGGTGGAGTTACCCTGCGCCCCTGTGGTGGGGGATGGGCTCAGTGGGAATCAGTCTTTGGGGCTTTTGTTCTCTGGCGCCTTTCCCTGGCGGCTTTCCGCGTCTCTTCCGTGAGTCAGAGCAGAAGAGACCGTTTCCAACCCTCTGCCTCAGAGCAGAGAGACCTCAGTCTGTTCTTCAGTGAGCTCTCCAGGCCACACTGTCTCCGATTCTGTCCGTGCTGCTATAAACTGCAGCGGCCTGGGTTGTGCGCCCCTCCGCAGCGCTCCCAGTCCTGCCTCCAGGTCGGGGCACGTCTCTGCCCTTTGTGCTTCTAAAACCGCCAGCCGCTCCCAGTTCACGCGCGCGCGACTCCACCGCTTGGGGTCCTGTCCCGGGGACTGCAGTTCGCGTGTGCGCGACTCCGCCACTCGGGGTTTCCACCCCGGAGGTTGCAGTTCACCGGCGGGACCCCGGGGCACTGGGTTTCCGTCTCAGAGGCTGCAGTTCGGGTGCACGCGACCGTCGCTCCGGGTTTCTGTCTGGGCGGCTGCAGTTCGCGTGCGCGCGACCCCGCGGGTCTGGTCCTCTACCCCGGGGGCTGCCCTAAAGTCCTTTCCCGACGCTACCGGTCTGCGAGTCTGTGCCCCTTCCGCAGCGCACGAGGCTGTCACTCACCGGCGGTGTAGGATCCCCACGGCCAGGCACCCTCCCGCTGCCGTTTATCCCCCGATATCTGCCCGCAGAATCACGGCTCCCCGCTTCGTACCTCAAAACCAACTGCCTGCGATATTCTGTTTGTAGAGATCCAGATCTTCTTACATCTCAGGCTGGTTTCGTGGGTGCTCAGAGTGGTCTGGTAGATATCCAGCTCAATTCCGGGGACCAGTTGAAATAGGGTCCCCTACTCCTCCGCCATCTTTCCCCCCTAGCCTGATGTCTTATTCTTAACATCAATTTTATAATACTGTGTTATTTTTTTATTAAAATTTGACCTATAGGTAAATTAGCTCCTCAAAAAACATTGTGCCCGTAATTTTAAATAACAGAAAATATAACTTACCCTCATCTGCACCGATCCCTCAGTTCCAGCTCATTAATAGCTTAAATTAGGAGTAACAGAAATGGGGGCGCCTGGGTGGATCAGTTGGTGGCTCAGTCAGTTAAGAGTCTGCCTTTTGTTCAGGTCATGATCCCAGGGTTCTGGGATCAAGCCCCATATTGGGCTCCCTGCTCAGTGGGGAGTCTGCTTCTCCCTCTTCCTCTCCTCCTGCGGCTCTCCCTGTTTGTGCTCGCTCTCTCTCTCTCCCTCTGTCAAATAAATAAATAAAATCTTTAAAAAAAAAAAAGAGGAGTAAAGAGATGGAAAGCAAATAGTCTATTTCTAGTGACATCAAATAAATGACAAGGGGGAAGTGAAACTGCAAAATAATCCAAAATCAACTGAAATTAAACAGCATAGGGTTAAAGCTGATGGATTAAGGAGGACATTTTCATGTTTTTCTTTAAGAAAAAAGAAGTAAAATGGCTGTATCTTAGGATTTCAGTTAATTTATTACATTATCAGTTGACTTGCACCCAGAGTTCCACATCTATCTGGTATTAGGTATATCAAGAAATGAGGTCCTGTAAACTGTTGGTTCTTTTCTTTGTTTCCCTTAGTTTTACTCCTTAACTCATTCACCTGTTCTTCCACTTGGCAAAAGCTGTCTTGGGAAAAGGAAGAGGACTAGCTCAACATAGGGAACCATCTCCCAATATTTTAAGAAGTGAGATGAATTCAGAAATGAATAGTACATTATTACTCCTTGCATTTAAATACCTGTTATGTTTATAAAGAACATAATTCAATAAAACTACTAACCCTCTTATCATTGCCAACCCACTTTTGGTGTTTTGAAGCACCATAACCTCAAAATTGATTTTTTGTTTTCGAGAAGCCAGTCTTAGAACTTTTTAGAAGGTGTTACTTTCAGTACAATTATTAGAATCTTAGTTCATAGACAAAAATCATAAAAGATTTCTTGCATGGACTCTGCCCTTGCTCAATAAATGTTGAATTTCTTGGGGAAAAAATGCAGAATTATTAAAAAAAAAAAAAGAAGTGAGCAGATGCATAGTATTACCACAGCCCTTAATGGTGGTGACACCCTCAAAGGGTGAGCAAGGAAAGCTGATTTTTCTCTTCAAACACGTTTAATTGACCTCTCTTTTTTTCTCTCTTTCTCCAGCCGTATTTTTTTTTCTTTTTACTTCACTTTTTAATCACTCCCCCAACTTCACTCAACGGGACTTTAACATAAAAAAATCACCAAAAGGCCTTCAGCCATCAACGGAGTTGAAGAGGCCCCCCACAGAGTCTGTTACTTAGGCAACATTTACTACAAAAACACCCTGATTAACCTTGTTTGTAAGAATCTGCATCGACTTAGGTGGCACTTGATTATACAATTTCAGATTATTAGCTTCCTACTCTTCCGTCGAAAGAGGCAACAAATCATTCCTTGCTGCTGTCCCTTCATGACCGGGGTCTTGAACATCTTTCCCGCGGCAGGGGTTCTGGGTGATGGCAAATCCGGTGCCACAAACCACACGGGAGGGGGTGGTGGCTTGAGCAACTGAAAAGAAAGCCTGACTTCCTCTGGCTCAGAATGCCAAGACTGTTACTACAAGTCTTTCCTGTGAACTCATAGCCCTGGGGGCTCACTCAACCCTCCAGGAATTGGGACCGTGAGACCGGATCTGGAGTTCTGACACGGCAAGGGCCAGAGGGAATCCTGCAGCACCCCCAGGCCCTAACAAGCCTCTGCGCTGGAGGCTGCTTATCTCATTTTGCATTGAATCTTGATTCTGCCCGTCAGATAGCGTCACCACAGTTTTCAGAATCCATAAAACAAAGTTCCCAGAGAAGTTCTGAAGATCGCAAGAGGATTTGTTGGAAACAGTTCAGTGTACTCTGTTGAAGGAGAAGGATGGAGATTTCACAAAACATTAATTTTTACCACGCTACATGAAATAACTACAAAACATATGCAGTAGGAAGCTAATAAGTAATTCCAGTTACACTTCTCTGAGGAACTTGTTTGATAGCAGTCCAAAGAGCCTTCAAAGCGCTCATTTTGTCTCTGTCCCATTCTGCTTTCTGTTACTCCTCTTTCCTCTTTGTGACCCAGTGCATGACATGAACAGAAACTGTCTAGGATCATTAGAGCAAAGCTGTTGCAGAAGCTGGGCTGTTGATTCAGCATTTGGCAGAAGAATAGAAGGCTGTTCAGTGAAAGCCTTGATTTCATTTTTGTTAGGCCAGCAAACAATAGAGCACACTGGCTTTGCTGATAAAAAGAACAAAGAAAACAAACCAAAACCTTTTGCTGACATTTCTCTTTCTAATGCAGAAAAGGGACGTGTTTTCTCTCCTTTCCACCCTTTTCTGGCATTGGGAAGTCTAGGGTAGCCAGACCAAGACTATGGTCCTTTCTCGGGTATTAGACTTAAAAACAAAATCCATAACAATAAGTAAGTAAAATCAATGATTGTTTTTTCTCCCGGCTCTTCACTTCTGACCCTGTTCTGCTCCAGACTCTCTTCACTTTCCTCTGTATTCCATGTTATCTGCTCAACGCAATTATTCTTTTTATAAGCCTGACTCGTTAGAGAGGAAAGATGTTTACTGCTCTGTAAACTTCCTGCTGCGGTAAGCAGTGTTTTGGCTTCCAGTTCAGAGCTGACGTTGCTGAGAAAAGGCTTTCCACCATCGAGGCACGACGCCCTCTCACTATAGGGTCTACCATTTTCTTGCTTATGTTTGGCTAAAGTGTCAATGCTGTGCATTTCACGAGCCCAGTTTTCTAGAGGAGAGGGAGTTTGAGCCCCAAAACAAAGGGCAAAGTCTCCCTCTGCTTTTGTACCAGCTCTTGTAAAACCTCCAATATCCTGGGCAACAGGTTTGCTCTGGAGAATATAGAGGTCATCAACTTGTTCTCTTTGGCAAAAATGTTTTGATAATCTCCCATAAAAGACACAGTATCATCATTAGCATATTTCATAATTTTCAGAATTCTGCCTGTTCTGAGACAGCTCTGTTCTTATTAGAAGTGGAAGGCTGGGAAACAGTTCAGCTCGAATAGATTTTTTTTCTTACCGCTTGCCAGTAGGAGCTGTCAAGGGTTTCCTTTGTCATCTCCTTCTCTTCCATTAGTTGTTCCTTATTGTCTGTTGTCCCCAGTGCCCTCGCGTGGAGATTTCTGCCGCAATTTTCCTCAATTGGAAGTTTTTTTAGAATTATTTATTTTTTTATTATTTTATTATTTTTTAAAAGATTTTTATTTATTTATTCATGATAGACAGAGAAAGAGAGAGGCAGAGGCAGAGGGAGAAGCAGGCTCCCCACTGAGCAAGGAGCCCGACGCAGGACTCGATCCCCGGACCCCGGGATCATGACCTGAGCCGAAGCCAGATGCTTAACTGACGGAGCCATCCAGGCACCCCTTAGACTTATGTAAAAAGAGCAATAGCTTTCCTAAAATACATGAGATCCAGAGAACAAAGGGACTTTTCTTGTAGAAAAGACCAGCTAGGTAAATGGTAATGTTACCTGTACTGAGATTATAAAAACCTTGTTCTAGCTTCAGTGTTTTAGAAATAAAAGAATATATGTCATTTTTCTTAAAGAAAAATGTTAACCCATCTCACACAGGTTCACCTCTCAGTGCTCATTAAAGCTGTGTGAGGTAGGGTGAGGCAGGCATTTCGAGTGCTATGTTCAGAGCGACCCAGGAATTCATCTTGGCAGGGGTCTTGCTAAAATCAGACGAGAACTTTGATGATAAGAATGATACTGGCTATCTTTCCTCCTTGAATGAAGACCACAAGCACAGTCCACATTTCACTTTCGAGAGGGAGAGAGTTAGGCAAGTTACTCCAGTCTCTCTGCCTCTGTTCCCTCATCTTAAAACGAGTAAAAAGAACACACACCTTATAGAGTTACAGTGAAGATTTCTATGCACATCTATAGTGCATGGAAAAGTACCTGGAACACAGCAAGAGCACAGTCAATTCTGGGGCTACTACTGTTAGGACTACAGTTGCAATGATAATTTGTTTCATTGAGGTACCAGGAAGGCTAAACTCAGCTCCCTAAAAAGATGTCACTTAAAAATCTGATAGCATTTCAATTTTTCTGTATTTTTTTTTTAATCCCAGCTATTCTAGGATGTTACAAGAATGAGAACTAGTGGGTATCTGGGTGGCTCAGTCAGTTAAGCCTCTGCCTTTGGCTCAGGTCATGATCCTGGAGTCCTGGGATCGAGTCCCACATTGGGCTCTGCTTCTCCCTTTGCCCCTCCCCTCCACTCATGCGCGCTCTCTCTCTCTCTCTCTCTCTCGCAAAAATGAATAGATAAAATCTTAAAAAAAAAAAAAAGAATGAGAACTAGAGAGCATCAGGACCATTCCATGATTCTGCGTATCTTACACGCAGAGATAAACAGATGTATACATGTATAATGGATGGACATGTGTGTATATGTATATATACATGTATGTATATATAATTTTGACACAGTGGTAGCAAACCACACCCACAGTTCAATATCTTACAGTTTTGATTAACAATATATCTTCAAAATCGGTTTGATTTGTCTCATTCTTTGTGAGGGCTGGAAATTATTCCATTGTACAGATGAACCATAATTCAACTTCTCTCCTATCAATGGACATTTAGGTTGTTTCCAATTTTTTGCTTTTACAAACAAGGCTGGAATGAACATCACTGGACATAGGTTATTTCCTAAAATGTGCAAGAAAAAAATGTGCAAGAATATCTCTTGAATTTTTTATTATTCAATTTGGTACAATTCTTTCTCATTCTGCAATAAATTGTAGCCTTCCTGTGGCTTAGAATATTTCTACAGTTATTTTATTTTTGTAATATGTACACATAATATTTTAACACATGTAATATGTTATTATATATTACATATGCCATGCATGTCGCAAAAATAAAGTACATGAACACATGGGTAATGTCTGCAAAGATTTCCTGAAAACAACGATTCCCAGTTCTGATATTGATTCTTTTAAGTTTCAATCCTGTGATCTAAGTGTCCTATCCCTTAATGACTACAGCCTCCGGTCATGTTTTATCCTAAATCTTCTTGAAGTTGAACTCACTTGCTATATCCCTTGATCATCTCTCATATCCTATATTTTATTGTTTTTATCTCCAGAAATGAAGATGGTGAACTGTGTTTTTCTTTTTTTTTTCTTTTAGCTATCTCCAAAAGCAAGAAACTTCTTGTAAACATTTTAAAGACAAAGGAATTTCCAACAGCAGTAAAGCAATCTTGTGGAATTCAATATAAATAATCAATGTTGAAAACACAAATATAGGGGCGCTTGGGTGACTCAGATGGTTAAGCGTCTGCCTTCGGCTCAGGTCATGATCTCAGGGTCCTGGGATGGAGCCCCGCATTGGGGCTACCTGCTCATTGGGGAGTCTGTTTCTCCCCCTCCTTCCTGCTCATGCTCTCTCTCACTATCTTTGTCTCTCTCAAATAAATAAATAAAATATTAAAATATATATATGTTAAATATATACATATGTTAAAAAAAAAGAAAACACAAATATAAACTCCCATAGGAAAAAGGATTATGTTCAACTGCATTAAAAAAAGAGCATGATAGGGCGCCTGAGTGGCTCAGTCGTTAAGCGTCTGCCTTCGGCTCAGGTCATGATCCCGGGGTCCTGGGATTGAGCCCCACATCGGGCTCCCCGCTCCGCGGGAGGCCTGCTCTCCCTCTCCCACTCCCGCTGCTTGTGTTCTTGCTCTCGCTTTCTCTGTCTCTGTCAAATAAATAAACAAAATCTTTAAAAAAAAAAAGAGCATGATATAGGTTGAGAAGTATCAGTAAGTTCAACCATGAGCATGAAGTTCATGAGAGGCATTGCTAAGACTCAGCTTTATACCTAACCATAGAATAACCCCAAATAATAATAACAGCAGCTGATGTTTATTTAATACTTACTCTTTTCAGACACTGTGCTAATAACACTATACATGCATCATCTTATTTAATTTTTCAGAACCTTAGGAGAGAAATGGAATTATTAGTTCTTATTTTACAAATAAGAATTGTCCCAAATCACCTATACAGGTAGAGCTAGTATTCAGTTCTAATACTTGTAACCATTTCACTTTATAAAGAAAATACTTTTTTTAAAAAAGTTTCAATTTTTAACTCCAATTGACTACTTGATTTTTTTACTTCCTTATTTCTTTCATTTTGGCTGCAACTGTTTCTGAACTCAACAGACCGGGCTGGTAAAGAATAATAATAGGTTGAAACACATGTTGTTTAAGCTGATTTCTAATTACTGAGATTCTACTGAGACTGTGGAACCCCTACGTTATGGAATAAAATTAGATTGCCATGCTTCCATTTTGCTTATTTTTGAAGTATTACCTATCAATTTCTTCCAGCATAGATTTATATGCCTAATTGGTTTACCAAAAACAACTTATCAAACGAAAATTATCAAACCAAAACAAAATGGAATGTGGTAACAGGAAAAATCAATAATTGACATTGAAATTTGGCAGTAAATCATCTACAAATGCCAGCTGATCTACACACGACAATACCCAAGTTCATTGAGGAGCTCAGGTGTGGCTATCATTTGCTTCCACATTTAGGAAAGAAATCAGCTCTGCGGTTTTATTTCATTCCAAGTCCTCTATATCAACATGAAGAATTTGGCTGAGTGTGGGGAGAAGAAGGAGGAGGGACTAAAGCCAATCGAGTCCTCAGAGTGCAATTTTCCTATGATATATTCACTTCCATTTTTTCAAACAGTACAACCACCCCTCCATTTCTCTGGGTTGACGCTATCTTGAGAATAAAGCAATGAAATAAAAATAAAAGCAATTCTTTTATTTGACTTTTTGAAATTGCAAACTAATTTTTTGTTCATTGTAACCAGTCTAACAATACAGAGATGTATCAAAACAAAATCAATACAGAGATACATCACCCACCTTTCTCCAAATCCAGCCCCTTGAGGTTATTAACATCCTGTTGGTGTTTATCCTTCCAAGCTTTTCTCTGTACTTTTACCAACACCTACATACATCTGGACAAATATAGTTTTATTTTTTACGAAAGTGGGATACTAAATACATGCCTCTAAATCTTGCTTTTTCCCCAGCATATCACAGACAGTCCTCCAGCTCAATGCATATAAATCTAACTTAGTAATTTTGAGAGCTTCACATTATTCTACAATAAGTTGCACCAGAATTCTAGTCCCTTATTGATGGATATTTAGTTTTTTTCCAGGATGTTGCCATTCCAGAGAATGCTGTCATACGCTTTCTTATTTCTTATATTTGAAAAAAAATTACACACATGAAATTTTAAAGAACTTGGTCTAAATTGCTTACTAAAAATTGGTCCTCCTGCAAGCAAATAGGTTGGATGCATGGTCAGGCGATGGACAAATGCAGTTCTCATACTGTTTACAGCACCATACAAGGTATGCTTTTAGTCAGTTAACTCTTTGCACTGTCCTTTTTTTTTTTTTTAATTTTATTATGTTATGTTAGTCACCATACAATACATCATTAGTTTTTGATGTAGTGATCCACGATCCATTGTTTTCGTATAACACCCAGTGCTCCATGCAGCACGTGCCCTCCTTAATACCCATCACCGGGCTAACCAATCCCCCCTCCCCCCTCCCCTCTAAAACCCTGTTTGTTTCTCAGGTCCATAGTCTCTCATGGTTCATCTCTCCCTCCAATTCACCCCGCCCATTTTTCCCTTCCTTCTCTTAATGTCCTCCATGTTATTCCTTATGTTCCACAAATAAGTGAAACCATATGATAATTGACTTTCTCTGCTTGACTTATTTCACTTAGCATAATCTCCTCCAGTCCCATCCACGTTGATACAAAAGTTGGGTATTCATCCTTTCTGATGGCTGAGTAATATTCCATTGTATATATGGACCACATCTTCTTTATCCATTCATCTGTTGAAGGGCATCTCGGCTCTTTCCACAGTTTGGCTATTGCGGACATTGCTGCTATGAACATTGGGTGCACTGTCCTATTTGATTGGATTTTTCCAATCTATTCAGGTGTAGTGAGTGCTTTTACTTTGTCATAAGAAAATTCATTTCCATTTAAGTATATTTGAATTATCTGCTACTTTTCAGGATTCTTACCATTGTTTAAAGGTATAAGCTGAGGGCACCTGGGTGGCTCAGTCGTTAAACGTCTGTTTTTGGCTCAGGTCATGATCCCAGGATCCTGGAATTGAATCCCACGTCAGGCTCCCTGCTCAGCGAGAACCCTCTCCCACTCCCCTGTTTGTGTTCCCTCTCTCTCTGTCTCTCTCTGTCAAATAAATAAATAAAATCTTTTAAAAAAATAAAGGTATAAGCTGAAACAAAGGTATAAGCTGAAACAAAGGTAAAAGCTGAAACAAAGGTAACTTTGATTTTATATTATCACAAATTTTTATATATGGGATTTATTTTCTCCTGCATTTAAATTTGTCGTTGGAATAAATTGGGTACTTTATGCTTTGGGGACCAGTATTGGACAGTAATTACTTAATTGAGTCTCAGTCTTGTCAGATCCAATCTAAAGAATTCCAGTACTGTTGGTCTTTATTAGTTTTTATTTTCCAACCCACAAAGTGTTTTTTCCCTGCTAGCTTCTTAACAGCTTTGTTAATGTATAATTTACATATAATAAAACTTACCCATTTTAATTGCACAGTTCAATGTATTTGAGTAAACTCATACAGTTATGCAACCATCACTACAGTCCAATTTTGGAACATTTCAATCACTCCAAAAAGTTTTTTCATTTCCATTTGCAGTAATTCCCTGCTCCCACTTTTAGCCTTAGGCTAACTCTGATTTGCCTTCTGTCTCTGTGGATTTGCCTTTTCTAGAATTTCATATAAATAGAATCATACAACATACAGTCTTTTGTGTCTGGCTTCTTTAGCATGTCTAAAAAGTTTACCCACGCCATTGCATTTGTCAGCAATTAATTCCTTTTTATTTCCTAGAAGTATTCCATCGTAGGGATACACCACAATTTGTTCTTTTACTAGCTGATGGACATTTGGATTGTTTCCAGCTTTTGGTGAATACGAATAATGCTGCTGTGAACATTCTTTTTTTTTTTTTTTAAAGATTTTATTTATTTGACCGAGAGAGACAAAGTGAGAGAGGGATCACAAGCAGGGGGAGTGGGAGAGGGAGAAACAGACTCCTGGCTGAGCAGGGAGCCTGATGCGGGACTCGATCCCAGGACCCTGGGATCATGACCTGAGCCGAAGGCAGACGCTTAACGACTGAGCCCCCCAGGCGCCCCGCTGCGGTGAACATTCTTGTACAAATCTTTAATTGGACAGGTTTTCCTTTTTCTTGGGTAAATGCCTCGGTGTGGAATTGCTCAGTTGTATGGTAAAGTGACAAAAATTATGTCTTAAATCAATGCTATTATTTGCATATAATTTTTACATATTATTCACGTGTAATAGATATAATTTATATAGATCACCCATAAATTATTATATATTATCTCTTTGTTCCTTCTTTGTTATTCTGGGCCTTTTTAAGGTGTAGAACCCAGGCTTAGAGATAACACTCTAAAAAGGGAAAGTGATCTATGATTCTGCTTGCCTTCATTTCCTTAACAAAGCATATTTCTTCATGTACATTTAATTTACTTCTCACAACAGCACTTCCATTTACTATCCTACTACATTTCTCCACTAACGTAGCAATTAATATCTGTTTTTACACATTACTGAACTCATCACAAGACTATGAACTTTAACATTGCTTCTCAGAAATTGTCTGAAAACAGATCAAGACTTACATTATGGAATCCTTGTTAAGAATAGATATTATTTGCTATTTTCTGTGTTTACCACATGCCAGATATTTAATAGGTGTTTTGCAGGCTTCAACTCACTTAATCTACAACAAATTCTATGAAATAGATAATGTTATCATTCACATTTTACAGATAAAGAAACTGAGATTAGAGAGCTTGTCCAAGTCGAGACATGTTGAAAGTAATTTTTGTAACTATCCAAGAACAGTGGAAAAGCTTTGAAGAACATGTTTCTTGACTAGTGGGTGAGAAGAATTCCTGCTTTTTACTTGTCGCTATGAAATGAAATGGAAATTTGACCATTTGTTTAATCACTATAGATAGCTAAATTATGTAATATAAGACTACATGCTTAAAGTAATAAAATAACCTAGGTATTAGACATACTTTATAGGACCCTGCATGTCTCTGTTAAATGTTCCTTGTTTCACTTTTTGATCAGAGTTTAGTGGCTTATAATATGAGCCCTGAGAACAGGAGAAGTTCTTTGTGGCTGAAAGCATAACTAGATAAAATCAGCATAATTCTTGTCTTCTTAATAAGGAGGACATTTATAAAGTGTTATTAAGGCAACTTGGGCTTTTGTTGATAGGAGTTAGATCAGTGTCTTCTAGGAACACGCCTCTGCTCAGATGTATCTTGAAGGATGCAATTTGTAAAGATCTGAGGCCAGCCTGGGGCAGCCCCCAGTCAGCTCAACCTGATTTCCAATGTGTCTGTTCAAACACTATTTGCTGAGATCCTCTAATAAGGGTATACCAGTTTTTTTTTATTTTAAAAAAAGATAGGAATGGAAAAGGGACTAGAAGTAAACACATTAAAATTGGTTAACATTTGGTAGTAGTACGGTAAGAAATGTTTTTTAACCTCATTGTGCTTTTTCTACAATTTCAAAATTTTTGATCTTGAGCAAAATAAAACTGTAAAAAATATTTTTTCAGAATATTATCCTTTCCTAGCAGTTGTATAGCTCAGGTAAAATTGGAGGGGGCAGGTAATGAGGGAGAAATCAACAGAAAGTTGCAATGGCAATGGTCATCAACCAATAACATCATTTCATTTGGGGCTAAGTGCTAGAATCTAGGATTGACTTTGTTATCACCACAAAGAAGAAAATCCTTTATAGGATCAACTAGTAGGGAGAGGGAATACTAAATTATACTTTAGTTTACCCAAATTCAGTAGGCTCTCACAATTTGCATCAGAAGTTGGAGTAATGTCCGGTCAGGATCAGGAACCTCTTCAGCCAGAGTAGGAATGTCCACAGGTGCAATTTGTTTCCTTCTTAAATGAACTGGGAACTGAATGAGAGGCAAATTGTAGGATCTTACCCTATACCTACTGAATTAGAGTCCCTGTGGGTGGGGCCCAACAATCTGTCATAACAAGCCTCTAGGTGGTTCTGATGTACACGCAACTTTGAAAATTCCTGGACCACAGCATGGTAATAGTTTAGAGCACGAACTTTGGACCCAGACTACATAGATGGGAATCCCATTTCTATCATTTACTACCTCTTTAAGAAAGATGAATTTAGGCAAGGTATTAAACCTCTCTATGTCTCAGTTTCCTCATTTGAAAAATGGGGCTAGTAATAATATTTTTTCATGTTTGTTGAGACTATAAACCAGTTAATATTTGTGAGGCACTTAGAGCAGCGTATGGCACATGGTAAGTACTTGGAAAATGTTTCCTACTATTATTTTTCTAAAATTGTAGCAATATCCTACTTAATGTTGCTGGAATCTACAAATTCCATTAAGGAGCAAACAAATATCTCACATCAAACAAGTATCGTATTCATTTATGCATTCATTCATCAAATACTGACATTTATGAAGATTAAGGCATGAATTTATGTTCTGCGTACTTTTAGGTACTAACTCATAAGAGACACATTTAAGAGTACATTATTCGCAAATATCTTCTCCCATTCTGTGGGTTGCCTCTTTGTTTTGTTGACTGTTTCCTTTGCTGTGCAGAAGCTTTTTATCTTGATGAAGTCCCAAAAGTTCATTTTTGCTTTTGTTTCACTAGCTTTTGGAGATGTATCTTGAAAGAAGTTGCTGTGGCTGATGTCAAAGAGGTTACTGCCTATGTTCTCCTCTAGGGTTTTGATGGATTCCTGTCTCACATTGAGGTCTTTCATCCACTTTGAGTTTATCTTGGTGAATGGTGTTAGAGAATGGTCGAGTTTCATTCTTCTGCATGTGGCTGTCCAATTTTCCCAGCACCATTTATTGAAGAGACTGTCTTTTTTCCATTGCATGTTTTTTCCTGCTTTGTCAAAGATTATTTGACCATAGAGTTGAGGGTCCCTATCTGGGTTCTCTATTCTGTTCCATTGGTCTGTATGTCTGTTTTTGTGCCAGTACCATGCTGCCTTGGTGATCACAGCTTTGTAATATAGCTTGAAATCGGGCAACGTGATGCCCCCAGCTTTGTTTTTCTTTTTCAACATCTCCTTGGCGATTCGGGGTCTTTTCTGATTCCATACAAATTTTAGGATTGTTTGTTCCAGCACTTTGAAAAATGTCATTGAAATTTTGATCGGGATGGCATTGAAGGTATAGATTGCTCTGGGTAGCATAGACATTTTAACAATGTTTATTCTTCCGATCCATGAGCATGGAATATTTTTCCATCTTTTTGTGTCTTCTTCAATTTCTTTCATGAGTGTTTTGTAGTTCCTAGAGTATAGATCCTTTACCTCTTTGGTTAGGTTTATTCCGAGGTATCTTATGGTTTTTGGTGCTATTGTAAATGGAATCGTTTCTCTAATTTCTCTTTCTACAGTTGCGTTGTTAGTGTATAAGAAAGCAACTGATTTCTGTGCATTGATTTTGTATCCTGCCACATTACTGAATTGCTGGATGAGTTCTAGTAATTTGGGGGTGGAGTCTTTTGGGTTTTCCACATAAAGTATCATGTCGTCTGCGAAAAGAGAGAGTTTGACTTCTTCTTTGCCAATTTGAATACCTTTTATTTCTTTTTGTTGTCTGATTGCTGTTGCTAGGACTTCTAGTACTATGTTGAACAATAGTGGCGAGAGTGGGCATCCCTGACGTGTTCCTGATCTTAAGGGAAAGGCTCTTAGCTCGGCACGTACTGCATGGAGCACTGGGTGTTATACGAAAACAATAGATCGTGGATCACCACATCAAAAACCAATGATGTATTGTATGGTGACTAACATAACATAATAAAATTAAAAAAAAAAAAGAGTGCATTATTCATCAGCAGACCACATGATGGTCCCTGGAAAAGGATGAGATGGTAAAAATGATAACACAGAGCAAAACAAAACCCCTACTGTAAAGAAAAGAGGACCTGTTTAACAAAAAACAGAATGGAAAATCCATCAGTGCGGATTCCTAACCTTGTCTTGACTTTCTTCCTAACTGCAATACTATTATCTAGGTGACAATGGTGGACTGATTAGTGTATATTCTACGTTAGTTTTTTTTTTAAAGATTTTTTTATTTATTCATTTGAGACACAGAGATAGAGAGAGAGAGCATGAGCAGGGAGAAAGGCAGAGGGAGAGGGAGAAGCAGACTCCTTGCTGAGCCAGGAGCCCGATGTGGGGCTCGATCCCAGGACTCTGGGATCATGACCTGAGCCGAAGGCAGACGCTTAACCATCTGAGCCACCCAGGTGCCCCTATTCTACGTTAGTTTTGATAAACACGCTTTTATTGTAAAGGAGGGTGTACAGCCCAATAAAAGATATAATTCTACCAATTGATTTTGCTGTCTCCATTTTATTTACACTTAACCACTTTACCTGGAAATCTCCGTGAACAGTAGAAACCTTACCTTCATGGATCAAAAGCTATCTCAAGTATTGAGTTGCAGGTTTTTCGTTTGTTTGCCATTTTTACCTAACCCACATTGACTCAGTTGCCTAACTAATGTAATTCCCTCCTAACTATGGCTCTTTTTTTTTTTTAAAGATTTTATTTATTTATTTGAGAGAGAGAGAGAGACAGAGCATGAGAGAGAAAGCACAAGCAGGATGGAGGGGCAGAGGGAGAGGGAGAAGCAGACTCCCCACTGAGCAGGGAGCCCCACACAGGGCTTGATCCCAGGACTCTGGGATCATGACCTGAGCCGAAGGCAGACCCTTAACCGACTGAGCCACCCAAGTGACCCTGGCTCTTTTTTTTTTTTAAAGATTTATTTATGTGAGACAGAATGTGCGAGCCTGGGGGGGGGGGGGGGAAGGGAAGAGGTAGAGGAAGAGAGAACCCCAAGCGACTACGCACTGAGCACGGAGCCTGCCCTGGGGCTCGATTTCACAACTCTGAGATCATGACTTGAGCCAAAATCAAGAGTTGGACACTTAACCGACTGAGCCACCCAGGTGTCCCTTAACCATGGCTCTTAAGATTACCTGGTAATACCTAAAACTGTGCTGCATAATGTCTTAAGCCCAGTATATTTTCAATAGATATTTGCTGAATGAATGCACAAATGAATGATGTGATACTTGCTTAAAATGTGATATGTATTTGTTCCCCTATTGGGATTATGTATATCTTTTCCATCATTTTACTTTTGATCCATGTGTATCATATTTGAACTGAGCTTCTTACAGATGGCATAGAGTTGGGTCATGTCATTTAATCCATCCTGACAGTTCCTCTCTTAAATTAGTATGTTTCGATCATTTACATTTATGTCATTATTGATATTGTTAAAAGATAAACTGAAACATATTCAAAATTTTAAGAGTTTATTTGAGCAAAAATGATTTGAATTAGGGGCAGGATCCAATCTAGCAGATAGAAAGAAGTTCTAAAGAGCTGTATAAAATTAAAGACTACTATAGCCAGAGAGAGTGGGAACAAAAAAGTTATACTAGGCAAAAAAGTAAGTTGGTTATTGCAAAGGTACTTTTAGGGGATGGGTCTACCAGGCAGATTACCTAACTAGTACTGATCTGGCAACTCCTGATTGACTGGTTTAAGATTCCATTTTGGGGAAAGCTGAAACTGTAATTAAGTCTAAGTTTGGTGACATGGGGCTTAGTATAAGTAACTCCATTTGGGGCCTGTCATCTTGTTTTTGACAATATGTTTGGATTTAGATTGATGGTACACAAAATTCTGGTGTTGTCCCCCACCCTCCCAAATCCCCACCCTGAAATCTGCCTGTTGCTATTTACTTTCCAGAGTCTTCACATAGTTATTGCATGCATTCTGTCCAGGTTCTATGGCTATATTCAGTGGGAGACAATGTAGAAGCACACTTAATCCATCTACGTACTATTGGAACTTGGGGATAATTATTTTTAGAGTTCCCCTTAAACCTGAGGGCCAGATTTCAAGTTTCTGATGGTCACTTAAATGTTCCTATCAGATCACAGAATCTCAAATTTGCCATAATCCAACATACTTATATAGGTATCTTCCTTCAGCAATTAAGAAAACCCAAAAAACTCCTAAGGACTCTCAGGATGAACTACTCATAAAACCCTTCCCAGCTCATTGCTGCAGACTCAAGTTTTCCAGAGTTAGGACATGCTTGAGGCAAGTATTCATAATGTAGACTTTTCCAGGACCAAACCAGACAGAATCTCTAGGCTAGCAAGATGGCTGGCATCACAAAATAATTGTATCTATTATTTTTTTTCACCAAATACTGTGGGTTGGATCCTGTTTTGAGTATTTGGGCTGTAGCAGTCAACAAGAAAATGGCCCTTACCTCTAGTGGGTGTGGGGGTGGGGAAGGAAGAAAGACAATACACACATTCACAAATAAATGAATCAATTAGTTTCAGTTAGTGATAAGTGTTGGGAAGAAATAACAAGGTAACGGGCTACAGAGTGATGGGGTGGGGGGGTGGCAGAGTGGCTACTTGACCCAGGTGGTCTGGAAAGGCTCTCTAGGAAGCAAGGAGGGAAACTAGGGAAGATGTGGGGGCAGAAGTTTCCAGGAAAAGAGAAATGAAATTGCCAAGGTCGGCTCTGCCTTTTTTCTACCTCTTCTACATTTCTGACCACAAAATTTAAATCTAGATGAGGAAAAGTTGTTTTTTTCCCCCAAAGCAGCTGGAGACCTTAATCAAACATCAAACTATGCATAGGCAATAAAATACCCCAGAATTTGATTGCTATAACCCACTCCTTTAATAATATTTTTTCTGCAGACCAATTAAAGCCCAAGTTCTGGCCCAATATTAAGGGAATAGACATGGTGAATTTTAGCTAGATATAGTGTTTAGAATGGAGGAGGCAGATCATTAGATTGTGGATTACAAAAATCCAGATTTGCTATCTCATTCATTCATAAGAAACACTGAAACGTAATTTGCATTTTGAATCATATTTTTAAGCTATGAAAGCAAGCATGCAAATACCATTTTTGGACAGTAGGTGGCAGACTATACCTACAAACTAGCGGTTGAGTCTTCTGCAGCCTCAACTATTTGGGAAAGGAGCTGGCCCCAGCTTCTTGAATCACAAAGATTAGACCATTCAAAGGGTATATATGAAGGATATATACAAATGTTGGAATGATTCTGGTATTCTGGTGCCACTGAAAGTACCTCCTCACAGTAAATAGACATCTCAGAGGCTCTGGGCCCTGAGAAAGAATATTTTAGTGACTGAAACATCCCAACCTCAGTCCTATAGGATCTAAGCTACCATAGGTGGAGCTAAAAGACACTGACACTTGTCTTAAATTAGGGATTTTGAAAGAAGGTGGGTGGAATCTTTGAAGTCCTTAGCACTCTCTAGTTGAAAGACATAGGTAGTGTACTTAAGCAGTATGTCAGGAAAAAGCAGTAAAACCTTCAAAAATGACCCTTCTCTACATGGCATGATTTTGAGACATCAACCATCTGCCAGCCTAGAGATTCTGTTTGGTTTGGTCTTAGAAAGGTCTACAACACGTGGGCCCTCACCCCAAGCATCTCTGACCTAAGGGGAGCTTCTGAGTCGGCAGGGGTACATTTCTAGCAGCCCTTCCTAGGAAATCCTGAGAATTTTGTTTTGTTTTTTAACTGCCGAAGGAAAATACTTATGTAAGTATGTTGGGTTCATGGCAAGTTTGAGATCCTGTGATCGAATAGGAACTTTAACACGACAGTCAGAAACTTGGACTCAAATCCCCAGATTAAGGGGAGCTCTAAAAATAATTATTCTCGGAATTCCAGTTATAAATAAGATGGAGTAAGCACAGTTTATATCTTGTCTTTCACTGAGTATAACTACAAAACCTGGACAGAATGCATGGGATAATACTTGAAGACTCTGGAAAGCAAATAGCACATTGGGGAAAAACACCAGAATTTGGAGTACCATCAATCGAAATCTAAATATATCAATAATAACATTAATGTAAATGATCTGAATGTTCCAATTAAAAAAAATTCTCAGAATGGATTAAGGAACATTACCCCACTCAGTGCCATCTATAAGAAACTTAGTTCAAATGGAATGATACACATAGATTAAAGTAAAAGGATGGAAGAAAATTTTCCATGCAGACACTAGTCAAGAGAGCTGAGGTGGCTGTATTGTTGTCAGACCTGACTTCAGAGAAAAGAAAACTACTGGTGATAAAAAGGGTTAGATAACCAAGAAACCGTAACAATCCTAGATGTGTGTGTAACAACAGAGTTTCAAAATACATGAAGCAAAAACTGACAGAATTGGAAGAAAAAGGAGAAGCCCATAATTCGAGTTGGAGATATCAACACTCCTTTCTCAGTAATAGAGCTAATAGAATATCAAGGATATAGAGTGACTGAACAAAGCTGGCAACCAACTAATATTTGAAAAATATTCCACCCAACCACAGAAGAAAACATTTTCTTCAGTGCACATGGAACATTTACCAAGATAGACCATATTCCAAATCTTTAAACAAACCTTAACAAATTTTTAAAAATTCAAAGAATACAAAGTATATCATCAAACCATAATGACATCAAACTATAAATCAATAAGAGAAATATAACAGAAAAATCTCTAAGCACTGGAAGCTAATCAATACACTTCCAAATAATCCATGGCTGAAAAAGGAAGCTTCAGGGTAAGTTATAAAATATTTTGAATGAAATGAAAATGAATGTAACATCAAAATTTGTGGGATGCAGCTAAAAGAGTCCTTAGAGGAAAATTTATAGCATTAAAATGTTTATATTAGAAAAGAAAAAATAATCAAATCAATTACTTATGTTTACCTTAAGAAACTAGAAAAAAGAAAAGCAACTAAACCCAAAGCGAAGATAACAAAGGAAAATGAGATGAAACGATAAATTAATAAAATTTAAAACAGAAAATAGAGAAAATCAATTAAACTAAAGGCTGGTTTCTGAGTGCAATAAAATTAAATAACTTCTAGCAGGAACAGAGAGAAGATGCAAGTTACCAATATCAGACTAAAAATGGAGAGATCAGTACAGACTCTGTAAACATTAAAAGGTTAATAAGAGAATATTATGGGGGCACCTGGGTGGCTCAGTCGTTAAGCCTCTGCCTTTGGCTCAGGTCATGGTCCCAGGGTCCTGGGATCGAGCCCCGCATCGGGCTGCCTACTCCACGGGAAGCCTGCTTCTCCCTCTCTCACTCCCCCTGCTTGTGTTCCTGCTCTTGCTGTCTCTCTCTGTCAAATAAATAAAATCTTTAAAAATATATATATATGGGGCACCTGGGTGGCTCAGTCGTTAAGTGTCTGCCTTCGGCTCAGGTCGTGATCCCAGGGTCCTGGGATCGAGCCCCGTATCGGGTTCCCTGCTCGGCGGGAAGCCTGCTTCTCCCTCTCCCACTCCCCCTGCTTGTGTTCCCTCTCTTGCTATGTCTCTCTCTGTCAAATAAATACATGAAATCTTTAAAAAAAAGAGGGAGAGAATATTATGAACAACTCTATGCACACAAATTCAATACCTTAGATGAAATGGACTAATTTCAGCTCAACCAAGAAAAATCTATAACTTGAGTTGTCCTATAACTATTAAAGAAATTAAATTTGTAGTTAAAAGCCTTCCAAAAAGAAGTTGCCCAGCCCCGATAGTTCCACAGATGAATTCTAGGAACATCTAAAGGAGAAATGGCACCAATTCTACACAATAACTTTCATGAAATAGAAAAAGAGCGAACATATCCCAGGTCATTTTATGAGGCTAGCATTACTCTGATACCAAAAGTAGACAAAGAAAAGATAAGAAAAGAAAAATAACTACATACCTATATTTCTCATGAAGATGGATGTAAAAATGTTCAATAAAATATTACCAAATTGAATTGAGGGGTATATAAAAAGAATAATATATCATACTAAGTGGAGTTTATCCCAGGATGGAAGGTTCAACATTCAGATATCAATCAATGTAACCCACCGTATCAACAATATAAAGAACAACTTTATGAGCATATGAATTGATACAGAAAAGCATTTGATAAAATCCAAAGATCATTCTGAACAAAAACTTGCAGCAAACTAGGATTAGAAGGGAATTTCTTCAACCTGCTAAAGATTATCTACAAAAAAAAAAAAAAAAAAGAAAGAAAGAAAGAAAGAAAACCTACAGCTAATATCATACTTAATGGTTAAATGCTTTCTCCCAAACTCGGGAATAAGTTAAGGATGTCTGCTCTCACCACTCTTAATTCAGCATTGTACTGAAAATTTTAACCCAGAGCAATGAGGCAAGAAGAAGAAGAAGAAGAAGAAAAGAAGACATACAGATTGAAAGAAAAAAAACCAAAACAGTTCCTAGTCTCAGATAACATGATTCTGCAAGTAGAAAATCTCAAGCTATCTACAGAAGAACTCCTGGAATTAATAAGAGTTTAGCAGGTTTGCAACACACAGTCAATGCTCAAAAATCAATTTTTGCTAGCAATGTAAAACTAGAAAGCAAATATTTAAAAATACAATTTACAATATCTCAAACAATTAAATACCTTGGTCTAGATCTAACAAAACATGTACAGAATCTGTATGCTGAAAACTACAAAATGCTGATAAAAGAAATCAAAGAAGACATATTAATGAAAAAATGTACCATATTCTTGAATTGGAAGACTCAGCAAAGCAAAGATATCATTTCCTCCCCGAATTGAACTATAGACTTAATACAATACCAATCCAAAGACAAGCAGGGGTTTTGGTAGATATAGACAAGCTGATTCTAACATTTATATGAAAAAACAAAGGAACTAGAAGAGGTAAACAAGTTTTTAAAGGAAGAATAAATTTGGAGCAATCTGTAGAAAGAACATTTTGTACTTCAGTGGAAAACTATGCATTGTCTATAAATGTACTTTTCTACTTAATCAGATTCTGATTCTACGGGAGCTGTTTTATAACTGTGTAAGACAGATAGGCATTTTGTTTCATTTGGTGGAGGCTCAAATGTGCTCTTTCACACTCTGGAAAAACCAGTTTCTTCTCCATGTGCAATTCATTTCAATATTCCTTTACTCCGTATAAATGTGTGCTCTTTTGACCTTTCCTTTGAATGATTTATAACATCTGCTTGGTTCCCTTAGTAGCAAGTAAAGTAAAATACTTAACATGTGTTCATTTATATCTGTTTGAGTCATGGTTTTACCTTTTTCGGAAAATTGTTTTAACAAACCACACTACCTGATTTCAAAACTCACTAGGAAGCTACAATAATCAAGACAGTGTGGTGTTGTTGAAGGGATAGACACATAGATCAGTGGAACAGAGAGTCCAGAAATAGACTCACACATATAATTTATAATTTTAACAAGATGCAAAAGCCACTTAGAGTATTAAAAACAGTCTTGGGAGCGCCTGGCTTGCTCAGTTGGTAGAACACGTGACTCTTGATCTTGGAGTCATGAACTCGAGCCCCACATTGGGCATAGATATTACTTAAAACAAACAAACAAACAAATAAATAAAAACAGTCTTTCAACAAGTGGTGTTGGAACAATTGGACATCCATGCGTTAAAAAAAAAGAGAGAGAAGCACTTCAACCAGAGCTTTATGCAATACACAAAAATTATTTCAAAATATACCAGAGACCTAAATACAAAATAAAAAGCTGTACAAGTTTTAGAAAAAAACATAGAAGACTTTGGATTTAGTGAAGAATTCTTACTTATGGCACCAAAAGTATTCTCCTTAAATAAAAAATAAAGTTGATAAATTGAGCTTCGTCACAATAAAAAAAATTTTTTTTGCCCTGCAGAGGACACTGTTAGGAGAATGAATATATAAGCTGCAGACTGGGAGGAAAGGAAATATTTGCAAATCACATATTGATAAAGGACTTTTATCTAGATCAGATAGAGGACTCTCAGGAGTCGACAATAAGTAAACAAACACTCAATTAAAAATCCACCAAAGACATGAGTGGATACTTCACCATAGAGATAAAATGGATGGCAAAGAGGCACATGAAAAAAAATGTTTAACATTATTAGCTAGTAGGGAAACTCCAGTAATCAATGAGGTATCATTACATTTCTGAGTGGCTAAAATAAGAATTACTGACAACACCAGGTACTATTGCAAAATGGTATAGCCATTCTGGAAAACTGATAGTTTCTTATAAACATAAACTTACTGTCATGACCCAAAAATTCCACTCCTGGTAACTGCTTTAAGAAATGAAAACATATCCACACAAAAATCTGTACACAAATGTTTATCATAGTTCTATTTGTAATTGCCTACATTTAGAAACAACACAAAGTTCCTTCAGTGGGTGAATAGATAAACTAAGTGTGGTAATGGGGTGGCTGGGTGATAGACATTGGGGAGGGTATGTGCTGTGGTGAGCGCTGTGAAGTGTGCAAGACTGTTGAATCATAGATCTGTACCTCTGAAGCAAATAATACATTATATGTTAAAAAAAAAAAGAAGAAGAAGATAGCAGGAGGGGAAGAATGAAGGGGGGGAATCGGAGGGGGAGATGAACCATGAGAGACAATGGACTCTGAAAAACAAACTGAGGGTTCTAGAGGGGAGGGGGGTGGGAGGATGGGTTAGCCTGGTGATGGGTATTGAGGAGGGCACGTTCTGCATGGAGCACTGGGTGTTATGCACAAACAATGAATCATGGAACACTACATCAAAAACTAATGATGTAATGTATGGTGATTAACATAACATAATTTAAAAAAAAAGAAAAAAAAGTAACGAACTCCTGATACACATAACAACTTGGATGAATCTTAAAAGCATGCTGAGTGCAAGAAGTTAGTCTCAAAAGGTTACATACGGTGTGATCTCATTTATATGACTGTCTCCAAAAGGCAAAACTACGAAGATGAAAACCACATTAGAAATTCACAGGGATTATGGGTAGGGGGAGGAGTGACCATTAAGAGATAACTCAAGGTGGGGCGCCTGGGTGGCTCAGTCATTAGGCTTCTGCCTTCGGCTCAGGTCATGATCCCAGGGTCTTGGGATCAAGCCCCACATTGGGCTACCTGCTCGGTGGGAAGCCTGCTTCCCCCTCTCCCACTCCCCCTGCGTGTGTTCCCTCTCTTGCTGTGTCTCTCTGTCAAATAAATAAATAAATAAATTAATAATCTTAAAAAAAAAAGAGAGAGATAACTCAAGGGATTTTGGGGGGTGAAGAAACTGTTTTGTATCCTGAGTATGGAGGTGAATACATGGATCTATACATGTATTAAAATTTATACTACTGTACACCACAAGGGCAATTTTACTGAAAATAAGATTTAAAAAGAAAAAAAATAACAAAATTTTCTTAATGTCCCTTTCCTTTTTAAAAAGTGCTTGAAGGGGGCGCCTGGGTGGCTCAGTCGATTAAGCATTTGCCTTTGGCTCAGGTCATGATCCTGAGGTCCTGGGATGGAGCTCCAAGTCAGGCTCCCTGCTTAGCAGGGAGTCTGCTTCTCCCTCTTCCTCTACTCACCACCCCCCACCTATGCTCGTGCTCTCTCTCTCAGATAAATAAATAAAATCTTTTTAAAAAGGCCTTGAGGAAAAGGAGGAGGTTGGAGCCAAACTCTACCCCCTCAATCAGAAGCATCAACTTTTGCTCAGTTCTCGATCTTGTTCCACCAAAAATGCCTTCTGGGGTGTTTGGGTGGCTCAGTCATTAAGCGTCTGTCTTCTGCTCAGGTCATGATCCCAGGACTCTGGGATCGGGCTCCCTGCTCAGCGGGAAGCCTGCTTCTCTCCCACCCTCTCCCTCTGCTTGTGTTCCCTCTCTCGTCTCTTTCTCTATCAAAAAATAAATAAAAAAATCTTAAAAAAAACAGAAAGAAAGAAAAACGTCTTCTATGGACACATGGTTGAATAGTTTTATGCCTTAAAAAATAAATGATTGTTGTTGAGCTATCAACTGGTATTTATCTGTATCATATACAACCGGGTCCATGAACTAGGTCTATCACACAAAAACATAATTGCAATTTGTCAAAAACTTAACTAACAGATTAATAATAAACAGTTTTATTAATGGACATATATGAGTATATAGACCTTTATTCCAACAATCTGTTTATCTATGTAACTTCAAATTGTAACTACATTTCACTGAAATTCATTAAAATTCAAAAGGCATGCTCTTTTTAAGTTTCCATTAGTGTATTTTATATCAAGATGATAAACTGGCCAATAAAACAATTTTGAGCTGTATTTTCCTTTCTTGAAGTAGTGTACTATATTTCCCTAAAATTATTCAAGGACTCATTTTATTTTACTCATTGGATTTGTTATATTTTCTTTTTTTTTAAAGATTTTACTTATTCATTTGAGAGAGGGAGAGACAGAGCACAAGCAGAGGGAGAGGGAGAAGCAGACTCCCCTCTTAACCATCTGAGCCACCCATGCTCCCTGTTTTATGATATTTTCTGTTGCCCATGTGAGACTGAAAGCAGATTTCTGTTTACCCATATGCATTTAGAAAGTTTTTGAAGAATGCAACTTTTTTTTTTCTTCCCCAGAATGAACTAATTCAGCGTTGGGAATAAGGAACCAGTTCCAGAATCTAGAATTTCTATCACAGAATGGTGGCATGACCTAGCAGGTCCCTTAGTCTGCTTTCCAGTATTCCACCTCCCAAATGAAAATGTGAGATGTGATTAATTACATGTATTTCCTCTCTGCTCCCAGGAATACATAATAAGGCTAATTATGCTAATTATAATCCTGGCCACCACTGCACCAGGCTATTTACGTATGTCATCTCATTGGATTGTCACAACAGCTTTATGAAATAGATATTATAAGTATATCTGTTAATTGCTCGAAACTTGTGATTCTTCAGTTCATTTCCAGCTCTGACATCCTAGACACCATGACCTTGCAAAGCCCAGGGTGCTCACTCCTGCTCCGCTCCTACGAGTATTCCTTTAGTACGCCTGCTAACAGCTCTTTCCTCTATGTCATTTGTTGGCCATTCTGACGATCTCCACTGTTGGGTCTCAGGTCTCAGTGGTGTTATAGATATTAGGTGTTATAGATCGTCCATCCAAAATATTAATCTTGCCCAAATTCAACTCCAATGACTACTTCCTCTCCAGTTCAGTTACCCATTAAGTGGGTCACATTTTGTATGTGGGAGTTTAATCCATCTTAGAAATCAAAGTCTAAAATCCCAGTTACCGACCAAATCTTCTGTCCTAGCTCTTTCATGCTCACACTCCATTTAGCCTTGTAAAAACCTCAGATCCCCTCGGTCTCTCCATCTTCCCTTTGGTGTCGGCTGCACATTCTTCGCACTTCTCTTTCCTTGTCCAGCTTGAAATTCACAATTAACCACTTGACTTTCTTAATCCAGCCCCTCTTTTTTATAGCTTGAAATGTTTCTTGGGCTGATTGTTTCTTCCCTTGACCCAGTGACCTCCAGTCTTGTCCAGTTCCCTCCCTTTTCCTTCTTTACATTCTTCACTTTTACTTCCTTATGCCCCATTAGTTCATCATCCCATTGATTTGTTCTTTGTCCTGCCAAATCACTAAAAGTGCTCTCAGGAGGGTTGTTAATGTTGGTTCAACTGTGGAATCTAATGTAAACAACATTTCTTAAATCCCTGTACAGTTTGTTGCATTTCAAACTGCATATCATTCAGTAAGTTTTCCCTTTGGAAGTGATTTTCATTTTCTTTTTTGTGTATTGTCCTCTGTCAGTTTTTTGATTGGGTTGTTGACCTTCCTCTTACTAATTTCTAAGAGCTCCTTACCTGCAAAGGAAAGAAAAAAGCCTACTATCATTCATGTTGCCATTTTCTTCCCAGGTTTATTTGTTGTTTGTTAACTTTGCTTATGCTATTTTGTCCCATGCTCTAATTTTTATTTTTATTATTTATTTATTTTTAAAGATTTTTATTTATTTATTTGAGAAAGAACATGAGGTGGGGGAGGGGCAGAGGGAGAAGCAGGCATCGTGCTGAGGAGGGAGCCTGATGCGGGGCTCCATCCCAGGACCCTGGGATCATGACCTGAGCCGAAGGCAGACACCCAACCGACTGAGCCACCCAGGGCCCCCCCATGCTCTAATTTTTAATACATACGTAGTTTTATTTATTAATCTCATAGATTATCACTTCTAAGTGAAAGCCTTTGGAAAAACTTCTCCTATTCCCCAAATTATATGCATATATCTGTATAATCTTAGATGTTTTCTTGGTATACTATATATGATTTCAGTTAAAAATGTAAATGTGTAGTTCAACTGAAATTTATTTCTTATATTCTTTCTAAATAGATAGCCAGTTCCTTAGCCCTCTCTTTTCTTCACTGAAATACCACCTGTGTTGTATATTAATTTATATCATTTGTGTATATTTCTGGAATTTATATTCTTTTCCCTCTCATTGGACTGTCTATTCATGAACCTGTACAAAACTGATTTAATTCCTATGGACTTATAAAAATCACCATTGCCATCTACATACCCATTTTTGTGTCATTGCCATTATGCCTTTGGTACATACATTATGGTTTCTAGAAATAATATATATAAATCTCCTATTTTCTTGATCCATCACAAAGTGTCTCTTGTACTTTTTGACTTTCATGAAGTAAGAAGCAACGAATGTGGGGCGCCTGGGTGGCTCAGTCGTTGAACGTCTGCCTTCGGCTCGGGTCATGATCCCAAGGTCCTGGGATCGAGCCCCGCATCGGGCTCCCTGCTCGGCGGGAAGCCTGCTTCTCCCTCTCCCACTCCCCCACTGCTTGTGTTCCCTCTCTCGCTGTCTCTCACTCTGTCAAATAAATAAATAAAATCTTTAAAAAAAAAAAAAAAGAAGCAACGAATGTTAGAAAGTTAGGTACTTCCTTGTGCCTCAGTATCCTCATTGTGGTAAATTAAATGAATTAATTCATGTTATCTCTTAGGATGAGCATATGGTAACTACTCAGTATTAGCTATTATTAATAGCATGAGTAAGTTAGGACTCCTATTCTTCCCTCTGCCTCTTTTTCTACTTTTCTATCTGTAACCTCCTCCAAATTTGAGAACTTTCATCATCTCTTCTGTAATCATAATTAATCCTTGCATGCTTTGTCTGTTGGTTGAAGCTAAAATTGATAATACCAATACTTAGTATTTCCATTATTGTGATTGTGTTAATATTGTTCGTTATTCTATGATTCCAAAGTGTCTTTATTTTATTTTACTTTTTTTGTCATATGTCTTCATCAAGTCACTAAGATCATCTATCTTCCTAAACATACTCCATCCACGGTAAGAGATGCAATATAATTATTAAAGATATATTTCCCAGAAACTTCTGCCTTCTTATTCCAATCTGGACCAGAGAGCACTCTGGGCTGGATGCCAGCCTGTCATCCTGACTTTCTTTTTCCCTTGTCTTGGGTTGAAGCCAGTGTTCTTAGATCTCAAATTTTTGCCTTTTTTGGATTTTATTCTTGTTATAGCTGAGAATATCTTCAAGTAATTTTCTTGAAAGGGTGCATAAGAAATAAAACTTCTGAATTTTTACATGTCTGAAAATGACTTTATTTTTCCTTCTCACTTGATTGACATGTTTACTAGGTATAGAATCTTAAGTTCATAATTATTTTTCTCAGAGGGTTCTAAGGGATTCTAAGATGAAATCATATTCTTGTTGCCTTGTAGGCCATATTTTTCCCCTCTCTGGAATCTTAGGATACTCTCTAGATGCTAAGAGTTAAGAAATTTCTTTTTTTTAAGATTTTATTTATTTATTTGGGAGAGAGAGAGAGAGCACAAGGAGAAGGAAGGGACGAGGGAGAGGGAGAAGCAGACTCCCCGCTGAGCAGGGAGCCCGATGCAGGACCATATCCCAGGACCCTGAGATCATGACCTGAGCTGAAGGCACACACTTAACCAACTGAGCCACCCAGGTATCCCAGTTAAGAAATTTCTTGAAGATCTGCCACTGTTTAGGTTGTTTTTGTTTTGTTTTAATTCTTCCTGTGATCATGATTACATGAGTGTATACAACTGTCAAATATCATCAAAAAACATGGTATCTTGAATCAAATTGTAGCACCAGGAGGAAGAAATCTTGTAGTACTTAAAGCCTGTGCTACAGCATTCAACATTAAATTATACCATTAATGTAGGGCTTCTCTAATTATTTTGCATTTATATGTTTAATGCTTTGATCTTCATCCAAGGTAGGAATTCTTAACCTTTCTTTTGGGCCATGAAACCCTCTGGCTTTCTGGTGCAGTCTGTAGACACCTTTCCAGAGTAATGTTTTTAAATGTTTAAAATAAAATACATAAGATTATAAAAGAGACCTTTTAAATTGAAATATAGCTACAAAAATGCTAAAAACCAAAATCGTAATAGAGTAATATATTGCTACTTTTTTTTTTGAGAGAGGGAGAGAGGAGGGAAGGGGCAGAGGGAGAGGGAGAATCTTAGAATCGTGGGGCGCCTGGGTGGCTCAGTCGTTAAGCATCTGCCTTCGGCTTGGGTCATGGTCCCGGGGTCCTGGGATCGAGCCCCGCATCTGGCTCCCTGCTCAGCGGGAAGCCTGCTTCTCCCTCTCCCACTCCCCCTGCTTGTGTTCCCTCTCTCGCTTTGTCTCTCTCAGTCGAATAAATAAATAAAATCTTTAAAAAAAAAAAAAAGAATCTTAGAATCTTAAGCAGGCTTCACATCCAGTGCTGAGCCCAACACGGGGCTCGATCTCACAACCTAAGATCATGATCTGAGCCGAAATCAAGAGTTGGATGCCTAACCGACTGAGACACCCAGGCGGCCCTATATTGCTTCTTTATTAACACTTTAAGTAAGATCTAGTGGAGGATTTCATAGCCACTATTATTTCAAAATAGTGATGAGTATAAATGATATTTTGAGATATTTGTAACAACCAAATGTGCTGTAAAAATATACGTGCTTTCTATTGGTAACAAAATCACAGGTGTTGCTCTAAGTACTGTAATTTGTGCTTGTATTCAAAATGGACAAAAAATGCTAAAGTTTAGTTAGAGACTAGGGAAACTAAAAATATAATTTTCCCCTTCTAAGTTCAAAGACCTCCTGAATTTTATGCAGGGCCTCTTATTTATGAATCCCTCCCTTAGAGTAAAAGCTCTTTGAGGTGTGGCAGACTGCCTGTTCCTGAGAAGGTGGGAGCAGTGTTCCCACCCCTACAATGCTCTTTCAGTATATGACCTTGGCATTCCCCCATCAAGAGGTAGACTCTTTCTCCATTCCCTTGAGTCTGCCTGTGACAGCTTTGACCAGCCGAATATGTTAGAAGTGATGCTATACCAGTCTGAGCATGGGCCTTAAATGATCTGTCAGCTTCTACTTTATTCCTCATAGAAGCAAGACACCACGTAAGAAGTGCAATTAACCTAGACCACCATGCTGTAAAAAACCTAACTAAGCTCTATGAAGAGGACCTGGAGGATGAAATGCCATATGGAGAGAAAAGGTCACCAAGGAACACTGAATGAAGTACTGGACACTTGGGTGAAGAAGCCATATTGGAAGTGGATCCTTCAGTCTTAGCCATCTTACTTGATGCCATGTGGATCAGAGGTGAGTTTCTCCCCTGAACTGTTCCAGAATCCCTGACCTATAAAATTGTGGGCAAAATAAAATGCCTGTTTCAAGCCACTGAAATTTGGGGAAGGTCATTAGAGAGTAACAGAACAGAGGACCATGACCATGTTCCACATGTCTTTTGTATCCTTCACATTAATTCGCAAATTAACAGGCAGAGAAGGGGAACTCTGGAATTCTTGACATAATGAGATTTGCATGGCATTTTGTTGTCATTAAAGAACTATGGGGAGTAACATCATAGAATCAAAGTATATTGTCCAATAAATGCCCTATGATTCTTTTTTTTAAAGATTTATTTATTGGGGTGCCTGGGTGGTACAGTCAGTTGAGCATCTACCTTCAGCTCAGGTCATGATCCCAGGGTCCTGGGATCGAGCCCCGTGTCGGGCTCCCTGCTCAGCGGTGGAGTCTGCTTCTCCCTCTGCCTCTGTCCCTTCCCTCAGCCCATGCTAATGCTCTCTCTTGCTCTCAATAAATAAATAAAATCTTTTAAAAATATTTATTTATTTACTTCAGAGAGAGAGAGAGAGGGATAGAGCATGTGAGTGCATGAGTGGGGGGAGGGGCAGAGGGAGAGAATTTTCAAGCAGTCTCCCCTCTGAAAGAGGAGCCCACCACGGGACCCATGAGATTATGACCTCCATGGTAACCAAGAGTCAGATACTTAACCCACTGAGCCACCCAGGCTCCCCTGGCCTATGATTCTTAAGGTACCCAGCCTGCTTCCCAAGATCTCAGATTAAGGACCCTGAGATCATGAGGTGAGCTGAAATCAAGAGTTGATGACTTAACCAACTGAGCCACCCAGATGCCCCCAAATGGATCTCTCTTGAAATATTTTCAGTGACTGCTGAATTATTTAAGTGGTTCCTAAAATACATATGTGCCACATGTGATTTTAGATAGTGCGCAAATCAACTCTTTATGGTTATAGTAGTTTATATTTGGCTTGTATATTAGAATATTTATGGCAAACATTTCTGGGTTCACACATAGTATAGTATAATATTTTAAAAGGGGTCAATTAAAAGCTACATTAGGCCGTGAATGCTATACCTATGGCCCAAATGGTGAAGATGAAGCTAAAATGCTTGAAATTGGCATGTAGAGGTTGCAAATACAAAGGAGAGAGGAATACAGAAATGGAGTCATTTAAGTGCACCTGGATGCCTCAGTGGGTTAAGCTTCTGACTCTTGATTTCAGCTCAAGTCATGATCTCAGGGTTGTGAGACTGAGGCCCGAGTCAGGCTCCGAGCTGGACGTGTGGAGCCACCTTAAGACCTCTCTCCCTCTCCCTCTGCCCCTCCCCACCCTCTCTTTCTAAAAAAAAAAAAGAAAAAAGAAAAAAGAAAAAAGAAATGGAGTCACTTATTCATAGTCACTCGACCAGCATCCAGGGCTAGCAGTTCTTTGCATTAATTTATTTTATGTTTGACCGCTCTAAAATAGGCAACACTATTTAGAGTCTATATCTGCCTTCCAAAAGGACAATGTATCTTTAATGGGGCAGCAGTAATATTTTCATTTCAGCATGTTTCCCCGAAAAGGATCATTAATTATGGTCTACAAAACACTGGTCTACAAAGTTATTGTGTTAATTTGGTAAAAGTAAATTCTCATCAGGTTGACTAACTTTATTGTCATGTGCTCTGGTTCATGTGCTCTGGTTTCTGGAAACTTGTCCTTATTTATTTATTTATTTATTTATTTATTTATTTATTTATTTGGTGTCAAGGTTTAGCACTCTTTGAGGGGCTTATAATGGACTTGCAATACTAATCAGCTGTTCAGTTGTGATGATACGATTTGGCAGTGGTTTCGCAGCCTGGAAATGAGGGGGAGATCTAACAACTCGGAGTTTTCAGCACTAATTTTTTGTTAAGTGGAGCTAAGGGAGAGCTGAGTTATTAACCCGTATCTGATTATTTCATCAACATATTAGATCGTTAACTTGAATATCAGCCCCAAAATGTCATTCATAAAATCGTGAGAGTATCTGATCTTATCTTCATATCCTATTGCACTTTAAGGTCATGTCTAGGTGATTGTGGCAGGTCAGATTGAATCAGGAGAATAACATTTTGTAAGTATAGATAGAGCTCCTTCCTAAATCTTTCAGGGATTTTGAAATGGCCAGATAGGAATGTTATTATCCTAAATAAAGTTAAAAAAATTAAAAAACACCCAACTCAATTTCATTAAGAGACATCAAGTTTGAAATTACCAAAATAAAATGACATTCTACTTGAATGGGACTCACATATCATCTTAGCGGTCATTTTCTTTAGGCATTAACGTCGCACAAGTGAGACATTTTGGATAGAAGAAACACAACAAAAATAAAATAAGGATGTGATGTGATTTTCTGAGAATCTTACCTGAGTACTTTTCCTCAAAGGAAGGTAGTATGGTTTAGCAGTTTAAAAACGTGCTGTCTAGAAGAGGACATCTTGGGCTCAGATCCCATCCTTACCACATTCCAGCTCTGTGACTGTAGGCAGATCACTTAGCTTCAGTCTCCCCATCTGTAAAATGGGCATGATATTACTATTCGTACCTACCTCACAGGACTAGCACATAGTAAGTGCCATATAAGTGTTCGTTAAACGAATGTACAAAATTTCTTTTTTGACCACAGGAATGTTTCAGGAATGTTTCATCAATTACTTTAGTGAAACTAAGGTGTTCCCAGTTCACAAATTCCCATTCATATGGGTACTTTTCCAAATTTTAACAAAGAGTAACTTCTTAGGAATTGCATATATATAAAGGTAAAATGTTTAAATTATGAAAATAACAGCTTCTTAATGTCTTATGTTTGGAAACTTCATTGCATTAAAAGTATTATAAATGCTTTTCTTATCTCCATTTGTCCCCGTCAGTCTTTTGGAAAACCAAGGGAGGTAATTTTGTACATGATGAATGATATGAACTGAATGTCACCCTCGAGAGGCCAGGAATATGATCTGTGTAGAAAGGAAAAAGAAGATGAACAAAGTGATTGTTTGAGTAACTTGGTAGCCTACTCTACCCAGGATTTCCATGCTGTGAGAAAGGACCATTCATGATTTTCTGTGGACTCACTGGAGAGAGAACACAAACGCTGCCTGGAAAAGCTGCTTCACCGTCTGATCGTGGGGATGACTAGATCCTGCCTGAAATCACCAAGTTACTGAAGGGCCCCCATTCACCAGCAGTCTGTTCAATTTTGGAGACATTGTCATGTCTGCTTCATTGAGGTCATTGAAGCCTGGGCACAGAGGAGGTAATTCACATCTATAATTGTAAGAAAGAAGTTAACCTATAGCAAGAGATTAAAGAAAGAAAGCTATCTACTACCTATATTCAATATTAGTCTACTTGAAATTATTCTATCATTAACAAGATAACAGATCTTTAGAAAACCACTCATTTGCTTGTTTTTGGTTTGTTTGCAGTATCTACCTTCCCACTGAATTGGTAATAACTTAAGCTGGCCTCACTGTGGAATCTTCATGTTTTAATGACTTTTATTTTCTATGCAGTTCACCTTGTGCTAAAATCTAGTTGCTTTGATTTTTCCAGAGAACATTAAGAATATTATATTCTCTCAGAAATAAATCCCCAACCAAAGTAATATTTTTAATAAGATCTCGAGTTTTCTTATTCTTCCACCAAATGAAACTTTTCATCGTTTTAATAATAGTTGTCATTTCAAGATGTGGTATAAGAAGATTGGGGAAAAAAAAAACCCTGCTTTCAAGATTATACAGAGAGTTAATGAAAAATGACATCTCATGGTTATTTCTTTTAACTTTATAAAACTCAAAATCATAAATTTTTAGCTGGGAATGATAAATTCCTGTCTCTTCATTCAATATTTTATTTAACAAACCCTTATATGGTGTTTACTGTGTGCCAGGCACTGTTTCTGGCGCTTTACAAATATTAACCTGTTTATTCCTATAACAATTCTCTGAGGTAGGTACTATAATTATTCCCATTTACAGATGAGGAAACTGAGGCATGGAAATGTTAAATAACTTGCCCAGGATCATATGGCTAGTAAGTGGCAGAGCATGGATTTGAACCCACGCAATTTGGTTCCACTACCTTATTCTCTTTTGTTCCCCATGTTTGATAATGGTATTGAATAATATTCTCCTTGAGTCACTTCGCGAAAAATAGTACCTTTTTTTCATTTTTAAATTTTATTATTATTATTTTTTTAGAGGGGGGTAGGAGCAGAGAGGGAGAGAGAGAATCTTAAGTAGGCTCCACACCCAGCTCGGAACCTGACACCAGGCTTGATCTCAGGACCCTGAGATCACGACCCCAGCCAAAATCAAGAGTTGGCCACCCAACCAACTGAGCCACCCACACGCCCCAAGAATAGTAACATTTAACACATAAGTACTTGACAAAAATTTGGCTTAAAAGACTTGGCTCCTCTTCTATAAAATTTTAAAATAATTTGATTATAGGTAGATCAGACATATATGTGAATAGACATTGCCAAAAAAAAGGAAAAAATACACTTATAAAGATTGAAGAAGGGACATATGTGTTTTATTTTCCCCCATCTATCTTATTCAAGTATGATTTACTTTGTACAACGTATGTAAGGGGAATGGAAGATAGACAGGAAACGGTGGTACTAACAAGTACCACCAAATTCTTTTAGAAGGTACAACAACAAAGAGTTACATATTAAAGTTTGGCTTCAGGGGCACCTGGGTGGCTCAGTCAGTTAAGCATTTGCCTTTGGCTCAGGCCATGAGCTCAGGGTCCTAGGATCCAGCCTCCTGTCGGTCTCCCTCCCTACTTAGCGGGGAGTCTGCTTCTACCCCACTCCCCTCCCACTTTCCCCTCTTCCTCTCCCCTCCCTCTGTCTCCTCCCCAACTTCCCTCTTCCCTCCGCCTCCCTCCTGCTTGTGCTCGCTGTCTCAAATAATAAAATAAAATCTTTAAAAAAATAAAAAAATAAAGTTTGGCTTTAAATTTTCTTTGGTATGTTACTTAACTTAGCTTTGGTATTGGTATGTTACTTACTTAGCTTTGGTAAGGTTACTATTTGCCCCAGATTTTTTCAGGGAAGTTACTGTTTCAAATATTTTATTGCATTGTAAGTTTATTTTTCCTATGCTTGGGCCTGGGAATATGATCACTGTAAACATATTTCTATTCATTTAATAACACAATCAGTTATTTTGGGAACCACAAATTGTGAATGGCTGACCTTTTTGAAGAGCCATCACTCTTTGTTCTTAAAACCACAATTTTAATAGGCCTTAATTCTTTAATTTCCTCTATTCTTCAGGTGAGACTTACTAAAACTACATTTCAAAATGTGAGCTTGTTTCCAACTTCTTCTATGATTCTTTTTTTGAAAATACATTTTCGATGTCTACTTAATTAAGGCAGTTTAGACCTCTGAGTTACTTCACAGACTCTTTTTTTTTTTGGACTCCATCCCAGGACCCTGAGATCATGACCTGAGTTGAATGAGCCACCCAGGTGCCCTACTTCACAGACGCTTGATGGAGTAGATAAACCTAAGTAGCAGGTAAGTGTTCTGCTCAGCCTGAGGGCTTTACTGCATAGTTTAGAGCAGGGTTTCTCAAAGCAAGGTCGGGAACAGCCTATAGCAGAATCAGATGTGATAACTGCTAAAAAGGCAAATTTCTACGTTTACTAAATCAGAATTTCTGGGATTGAGGACTGGGAATCTGAATTTTTAACAAGCATACTTGTAGATTCTTTTTTAAAAAATATTTTGAAAAAGATTTTTTATTTATTCATTTGAGTGAGAGAGTGCACGCTCATAAGAGAGAGAGAGAAAGCACGAGCAGGGCAGAAGGGCAGAGGGAGAGGAAGAAGCAGACTCCCCGCTGAGCAGGGAGCCCAATGCGGGGCTGGATTCCAGGACCCTGAAATCATGACTTGAGCCGAAGGCAGCCACTTAACCAACTGAGGCGCCCCACCCAGGCGCCCCGCATCCTTGTAGATTCTTATGCACACTGAAGTTTTGAGAACTACTGGTTTAGTTACAGTTTGGCAATGTCTCTGTAATCAATGAATTTGAGGTGGGGCTTCATGAAACCCCTCCAGCTTGAAACTGATCAAAAGGTGATCCAGTTAGCACCAAAAATAATATCGGTTCGGTAAATCAACAAGTATTTATAGAGAATGCAGTTTGAATCAAACCAATGTATATTCTTGAACAAGGGTCCGAAAGGAATCTTAAGAATACAGGCGTACTTCATTTTATTGTGCTTCATAGATACTGTACTTTTTAAAAATTGAAAGTCTGTGGCAACCCTGCATTGAACAAATCTATTGGTGCCATCTTTCCAACATCAGTTGCTTACTTTGTGTCTCTGTGTCACATTTTGGTAATTCTTTTTTTTTTTTAAAGATTTTATTTATTTATTTGACATAGACACAGCGAAAGAGGGAACACAAGCAGGGAGAGTGGGAGAGGGAGAAGCAGGCTTCCCGCCGAGCAGGGAGCCCGATGCGGGGCTCGATCCCAGGACTCTGGGATCATGCCTGAGCCGAAGGCAGACGCCCAACGACTGAGCCACTCAGGCGCCCCACACATTTTGGTAATTCTTGCAATATTTTGAACTTTTTCATTATTATATTTGTTATGGTGATCTGTGATCAGTGGTTATGACTTGCTGAAAGCTCAGATGATGGTTAGCATTTTTCAGCAATCAAGTGTTCTTTAAGGTATGTACATTTGTTTTAGACATAATGCTGCTGCACATTTAATAGACTACAGTACAGTATAAATATACCCCCCCCCTTTTTTTTATAGAGAGAGAGAGAGCGCGTGAGCAGGGAGGGGCAAAGGGAGAGAGAGAATCTTAAGTAGGCTCCACACTCAGCAGTCTGAGCCCAATGCGGCGCTCTATCTCACAACCCTGAGATCATGACCTGAGCTGAAATCAACAGTTGGATTCTCAATAAAATGAGCCACCCAGGTGCCCCTAATATAACTTTTATATACACTGGGAAACCAAAAATTTCAATGGACTCATTTAATGCAGAATTTGCTTTATTACAGTAACCGGAACTGAACCCCAATATCTCTGAGGTATGCCTGCATATGAATATGTGTTGGTTAAGACTTGGAATTAGGCAGATGTCTTGTACCCCCAACAGCCCGCTCCCATGAGACTTGGCCTCTCCAGGCACTTGCCCTCTTCCAGTTCTGGCCCTTGTTACTGTACATACCTCGTCAGCCTGCCTTGGGAACCCTGAGCCCTCCGGGCCTGTGGACCCCAGCCAGTCCAGAATCACCTGCATGGCCTCTAGGGTGGAGGAAGCACACCCTGCAAAATTCTTTCTGAGGGAGGCAATTTAGACTGCCCAGAGGAGTCTAACTGGACTGGCTGCCGGATAAGGTCTATACCAATAATCGAGGCTCCCGGGTATGTCTTAGTGAAGGATACCCCGGCTGCTTGCCAGACCCCATTCTGGAAAGGCAGTCCAGATTCCTCCAGCTTTAACTTCAGGGAGAATATGTGCACTTGTGTAGGTTAAGATTGGAATTCGGAAGATGCCGGATACCTGGAACAGCCTTCTCTTTTGACCCAGCCCACCCTTACACCTGCACTCTTCCAGTTCGCTGGCTCCCCAGAACTGTGTGGTGTGTGCAGGCCCAAACCACACCTTGTCAGCTGGCCTTAGCCTGTGGGGCACTCCAGGCCTGTGGAGCTCCAGAATGAGCCTACAGGGAGGAGGGAGGCCAACTCCCCCAAAGCTTTCTGAGTCTGCAGCTTTAAACTGGCAACAGCCCCAGTTTGGACTAGCTGTTTGATGGGGTATCGGCTTCTCCATCCAGCAAGTGTCTCTTACTGGAGGATATCCTGCGCACCCCAACTCTGGCAAGGCAGTCCAGATTTCTCCAGCTTGGCCTTCAGGGAGAAAATCCACATTTGTGTCGGTTACGGCTTGGGTTAGGCAGATGCATGTACTCCTGTGGTCCTGCCTCTCCCTATAGGTGCTCTGTTCTAGGTCCCTGGCTCCACTGGAACACATCTTGTCAGCTGCCTCCAGGCCTGCAGAGTTTCAATCAGTCTTGAACCAGCTGCAGAACCCCCGGGGTGGAGGGAACCCACCTCCCAAAACTCTTTCTGAGACAGTAACTTTAAGCTGGTGACATCAGTCCCCATTTGGAGCAGTTGCCTATGGGGTCCTGTGTTCGTTCACCAGTCATCAAGGCTCCCAGGTTTCTCATATTGGGGGATACCCTGGCAGCCCACCAGGCCCCTTCTTGGTAAGACAGCCCCAGACTTCTACAGCGACCTTCAGGGGGAATATGTACGTTTTGTGCAAAATTAACTGGAAGGACGAGGAGGCCATGTGGTTTAAAACCAGACATATACTGAAGGGTAAAATTTGGTGACAGCACTACAAAGGAAGGGCCAAGTCCTTGAGGCACTGTGAAGGAAAAATAATATAAGCTAATAAAAACAGAAAACCCAGTTAAAGAAATTATGTATCTGTGAGCTTTATGAAGGCAGGGTCTACAAATAATTTAGTACTGTATTCCTTATGTCAAATAATGGCACAATGGTACTTAACCTTTCCTTGAGCTAAGATTCTCTTTGAAAAATATGAGAGAGGGATGCCTGGGTGGCTCAGTCGGTTAAGCATCTGCCTTCGGCTCAGGTCATGATCCTGGGGTCCTGGGATCGAGGTCCCGCATCAGGTTCCCTGCTCAACGGGGAGTCTGCTTCTCCCTCTGCCTGCCACTCCCCTGCTTGTGCTCTCTCTCTCTGACAAATAAATAAATAAAATCTTAAAAAAAAGAGAAAAATATGAGAGAAACTAGGTACCCTACTTCATTCTAAGAGTGGGCACTTAGCAAATGTTGGTGAGATTAAATTAAATTGTGTACATAGCGTTATGTCTTTTTTTCTTTTTCCTTCACTGAATGGCATGGCTAACTTTCTTAACTTTGATGGACACAATTACAGACCTCTTTGCTAGAAAAACAAACTCAGGGTTTCCTGTTTAGGGAAAAAAAAAAAAAAAGACCTATTGCACCTAACTTCCCTTCCTCCCAATGTTTTCCTGCAGTAATATAAAAGACGTTAAAAATAAGAATGAAATCATAACAGTGCTACAGAGAGTGGCAGTGGCAGATCAGATATTTTGTGAAATTCTTCAAAGATAAGCAGATAAGACTGAACTGATGAAGAAGTCAAAATGGGGAAATTGTAGTCAGACCCGCAAGAGATGAACGTGATTCATTCTGAGGGAGCCACAGATAAGGTTGGAGCTTCGCTCATCACATTGTAAGTAATATTCCAAGCAAACGAGAATCTTAATGCAGTTATTCAAGAAGATATTTGTTGGGAAAACAGATATACATGACTAAAAGGGAAATTAAGACTAGCCATCCCTACTAATGCATAGAATTCTTCATTTGTGGATTATGATTCCTGAATATTTGAGAAAAACCCAGAGCATGAAAGAGAAAGTCCAAGATTAATAAATTAAAACTGAGCCCCGAGAAACAGAGGTAATTTAGGGAGCAGAAGAGAACTTGAAAAAAATTCCAAGTAGGATTTTTTTTTTTTAAGATTTTATTTATTTATTTGAGAGAAAGCGCGCACAAGCGGGGGGCGGGGGGGCGGGGCGGGTGGAGGGGCAGAGGGAGAGGGAGAAGCAGGCTTCCTGCTAAGCAGGGAGCCCGACAGGGGGATTGATCCCAGGATCCTGAGATCATGACCTGAGCCGAAGGCAGATGCCCAACCAACTGAGCCACCCAGGCGCCCCCCAAGTAGGATTCTTAAGGATTCAAGAATAGATTACATTCATAAAATAAGAAGTGGCCATTATGAAAAAGGACCAATCAATAAATAGGAACATATTCTTAGAAATAAAAAAAGAACGGAGTTGCTGAAGACTAAATTAGTGTTCTGGAAAATAAAATTTCCTAGGATGTAGATAAATATTAAAAAGCTGGAAAACAGGTGAGAGAAGTTGAGCATGGAGGATAAATCCAGGAATTTCAAGTTCAAGAATACAATTTTCTTGAGTCAAAGACAAGTGTAAGCCAGATTTAATTAGACAGGAAACAGATACACATGCCTATATACATTCTAGTGAAATTTCAGAATTCCATGGATAAAAAGAATACCTTAAAAAGATTTAGAAAAAAAAAAGAAGAGAAAGAAACAACACCAGATTACTTACTTTGGATGAGAATGATACCAATCAGACTTCTCATCAGCAGTCCTGTATGTTAGAAGACAACAGAATACTACATTCACATTCTGGGGCAAAATGGTTTTCAACCTGAGAATGTATACCTTGCTGACTGATAGGTAAGTGGAAGGGCAAAATACACACATATTTGGACATGTCAGAATCAGAAAGCTTAGTGCTCAAGTATCCTTTAAAAAATTACTTCAAGAGGGGCACCTGGGTGGCTCAGTCGTTAAGCGTTTGCCTTAGGCTCAGGTCATGATCCCAGGGTCCTGGGATCGAGCCCCGCATCGGGCTCCCTGCTCCGCGGGAAGCCTGCTTCTCCCTCTCCCACTCCCCCTGCTTATGTTCCTGCTCTTGCTGTCTCTCTCTCTGTCGAATAAATAAATAAAATCTTTAAAAAAAAATGTAAAAAAAATTACTTCAAGAAAATGAAAAAAAAATAGTACAAGAAAGAGGACACCATGCATTATAAGAGCAGTGAAAAATGTGAAATTTCAGAAAATCTAGGTATAAGTATAGCTCATAAAATTCATGCTAGTCACTAGAAGAACTAAAACCAGATATTGTTGACAGGATTGCCTCTGATGAATGGAAGTGGGTAGAAAGAACTTTTACCTTGTATTTTATACCCTTCTGTATTAATGATTTTATTTTTGTTTTAAATACAATTACTTGTAACAAAAAATTTAATAAAAAATTTAAAAGGCACTCCTCCCCCAATCTAACAGTACTTATATTCTAAGTGTGTTGTCAGATTCCTTCTTTAGAAATTTTATAAGAAGATGAACTAGTTCATTTAGTATTGGATGGTTTTGGAACAAGTCTGGGGTGCTGCTGTTAAGACAGGTCTGCAAATAAAACATTTCAGAAAAATCCTTGATCAATTCAGCACACATACAAAAAGTCAGATGTATACATATAAGAAAGATGACTTTCTTTTCTTCACAATAACCTGAAAGTGAATCTTGCAAATTAAAAAAAACTAAAAAAAAAAAAAAAACAATCCAAAACTTTCTTTCTGCTTCAAAAAGTTTGTCATCTTGTGGTCTAAAGTGTAATTGTCTAATATGGTAGCCACCGGTCACATACGGCTGTTGAAACTTGACATGTATCTAGTTCAAACTGAGATGTGCTGTAAGGGTAAAATACACATCAGATTTCAAATACTTTAAAAAAAAACTGAAAAATATCTCATTAATAATTTTTAAAAGACTAATTACATGTTGAAGTGTTTTTTTTTTCAGAGCACTGGGTTAAATAAATTTTATTAGAATTAATTTTATGTTTATTTTAAAACCCATATGTGGTCCTTATTTGTGGCTTGCATTGTGTTTCTATTATTCAGCCCTGGTCTAAAGCATCAATATGTAGCACACATCCATTACTACTCAAAGGGGGTTTCTATAAAGAGAGTTTTGAAGGAGAAAACTCACATTTTGGCTTTCACTTGCCAAGAAACTCCCCTGGCAATGAAGAAAGGATCAATGCTAGCAATATTAGAACAAGACAGAGTGAGAACAGGAAGTTGGGAGAATAGGGAACATGACTGAATTCAGGGAGAAGAAATGCCATTTCTAATATAAAAAAGTTTGTTGGTTGAATGACTTCCAATAAAATGTTTGCTTCTAGGGCTTGTACTCTTTTAATACCATAAATTATTCTTTTTATAATCATATTCTCTTAATAATTTCTTTATGCAATGCCATTCTAGCTAGGAATTCTCTACCTACAATTTCCTTAGAACTTTTCTACATGTATATTGATATTTTTTATGTTAGGTCATTTTCCTACATTGATGTGGTAATTACTACATTATTCTAATCCTGTACAAAGGCCTCTATACTGATTCAAATTGCCCAAAGTGGGCAATACATTGCAGAGCAGAAGTTATCTCAATCCTAGTAGTTATCTTTCAAACAATATTTATCCTCGTGTCAACCGAGCTTCTCCAACCCATCTGAAAAGATCACTTTCATCAGTAGAGGGAATTTGCATATTTTTCTGCAAAAGATGGATGATTAGCTTATTTCCTGAGGAATGTTACAGTGCATTTGTGTTCTCTTCTTTGTCACTATAGATCATTTCTCACTTGTGATTTTTTATTCTGTCATGAACTATGAAAAACAATTACAGTGTTTACCAACAGAGCAGCTCTGTGGAAGGTAAAAGAAACAGTAAGTTGGGAGTGAGAGCTTTCTTTACAATAATCAAGAGATGGTAAAGGAAGAGAAATGGGGGATATTAAAAAAAAAATCCAGGGGCGCCTGGGTGGGTCAGTCGTTAGGCGTCTGCCTTTTGCTGGGTCGTGGTCCCGGGGTCCTGGGATGGAGCCCCGCATTGCATCGGGCTCCCTGCTCAGCGGGAAGCCTGCTTCTCCCTCTCCCACTCCCCGTGCTTGTGTTCCCTCTCTCGCTGTGTCTCTGTGTCAAATAAATAAATAAATAAAATCTCAAAAAAAATTCCAGAAACAATAGAAAGTAGGGGTCCTTTTAGCCATTGCCAGTATTAAAAGATGATATCAGGGAAAGGTTGTGAACGCTTTTACTTTTACATTCTATCAACCCTGTGTAAGGCTGTTGTTGGGGTCAAACACCTTAATAATCACATTAGGGATGGACAATTTAGGATTTAGGTCAGTGATTAGCAAATAGGTCCTCTATCAATGTTTGTTAAGTAAGTAAGAAAATCCATGACTTATGGTTCTATTTTCTACTTCTATTTTCAAATCTCATGACTTATTAGCATAAGATGTTATGGTCTCGTTACTAAAATGGCTGGCTACTTTACAGAGAGAGTAATTTGTCCTTTGTTCTTGCTGCTATAGATGTTTTTCCCCTTCCCAGGTTGAGAATGAAGCCAGATCTTGCATTTCTTTGCCTACGTGCCTTTTGTGTTGCAGGAGGAAGCAGCAGTTGCCAGGCAAGAGAACACAACTTCCTCCTTCGCAGGCTTTTTTTTTTTTGCAATAGCCTTGGCTCAGGGAGAATTATATAGAAAGTGATAGAGGTAAGTGCTTGAAGTTTACAGGAGAAACCTGTGGAATCCAAGGGGAGAGGAAGATTCCTGAGACTAAGAGATGGGGCAGGGTTCTAGGAGGGTTTCTGGTTTATAGGCATCACCCCAGGAAGGGGACTGGACAACGTCAGGATGGTGAAGTCCAAGTGTGTGGCCTTGGAAGCCATGCACAGATGTCCTCTGCCTACCTTCAGGAGACCATGTGGGAATGGACAGTGTGTTTACTGGAGACCAGTGTGGACAGCAGCCTAGACTAGGACCCTTATCCAACTCTTCCCACCAATTACATTCTGGGACCTTTAGTAATACCTGAGAAGGTGAAGAACCCTACCAATGAATGAGACTGACTTTCTCACCAACTGGATGGTTAAAGGCTCAGCATGGGATAAGATTGTTTAGAATACATTTCAGGCTAAATGCAATGGTATCATTCATGAAAGTGCTTGCTTGGACAATGACCAGTCCATAGTATGAAATGAACAGGTGTTCACCAAACATGAGAACTAGATGTGACTTCTATGTTCATCTAGTCCAGACTCTTCATTTTTAGATTACGAAACCGAGGTTTAAGACTTAAAATAGCTTGTTCCAAGTTGTTGGTCTGAAGCCAGGGCAGAGCTGAGGCAGGGTGTCATCAACCTTCAGCTCACTTTTCTTTCTAGTTTGTCACTTGAGAAATTCAGATCTATTTGTGGTGATCAAATACATTATTATTTCATCATGGCCATGAAGAGTTCTCATCAAAGTAAATCTCTTACTTTTAAGATAAAATAAAGAAATCGGAACTATAAAAGTATCTAGGTCTGATGATGGTAGAGGTAAAAAAGAAGAAACGTGGCTGCCTGGAATTTCTAGTTATTTCCCATTATAGAAGTTGTGGGGAAAATGACCCGAGCTACCATTACAGTAGTTGATATTACAGGTTCTGAGAATGAAATACCTCTCTCTAAGGCAGTTTCAATACAGCTATGTGCATGTATGTGTCTTAGCACATATATGCACATACAGAAATCTGTTAGCTACCAAACACTGGGTAGGAGTTTCTTTTCAGGAGTGTGTACATGTTTGTATTAAATCTACTTAACAGCTAAAGAAATGATTTATTTATACCTTCTAATTGGGTCTTACTTCTTAAGAATCATCCTACATGATACTACTTCTAGTTTAATTGTCCTCATTTTCCAGTCTTCTTTAATCTATGTCTTTGTCACACATTGTAAGCTTTTGCTCTTTGCAGGAAAAAGGCTGATTGGAGTTCGATTTCTTCTTTCTTTCTAGACATCCATGCCAGAGAGTGTAACTATCCTTTGCAGAAGAGCCTCCTTCTAGCCGAGAATGAGAAGCCTGCACTACAATGAAGAGTGTAACCATCAGGAGACCTAACCAGGTAACCTGGGGTTCATTCTTCAGTCCCTGAGTCTCTATGAGCTCAGACCCTGCTCTAGAGAGGCTCGAAAGGAAGGGTGTGGGGAGGGTGATGTCCACATGGTGAAAGCCTGTCCTTCGAAGGAGGCATTACTGAGAGATGCTGTGTCCAAGGAGGATGGTCCGGTGTGTCTGGCCTTAGCCAGCCATCTATTCAGATGTTCCGATAGGGGTCCCTGTGCCAGCAGGGCCCGTGGCGGAGGAGGGTAAACAGCAGCACCACTAGGACACCAGACACCAGGCAAAAGGCAACGGCAAGGGTGACCCTTAGAACTGTGGAAAAATTGGAAAAGCAATAATGTAAAATTAATGGATTAGGAAAATATAAAGATTGTAAAATTAATAGGTGAGCAAAATAGGAAGAGCACACATCAGTGCCTTGATTGTAAACTTCAATGGCATTTCTGAAGCAACCTTGAAATCAGCATAGTGTTGTTTTTTTTTTTTAAGATTTTATTTATTTGACAGAGAGAGACACGGCGGGAGAGGGAACACAAGCAGGGGGAGTGGGAGAGGGAGAAGCAGGCTTCCCACTGAGCAGGGAGCCCAATGTGGGGTTCGATCCCAGGACCCTGGGACCATGACCTGAGCTGAAGGCAGACACTTAATGACTGAGTCACCCAGGTGCCCCGATTTCTTTTTTTTTTTAAGATTTATTTATGGGTGCTTGAGTAGTTCAGTTGGTTGGGCATCTGCCTTTGGCTTGGGTCATGATCTCAGGGTCCTGCCCTTCCGCTCATGCTTTCTCTCTCTCTTAGATAAATGAATGAAATCTTTACAAAAATAGATTAAATAAATAAAAGATTTATTTATTTATGTGAGAGAGAGAGAGAGAGAGAGAAAGGCCACAAGCAGAGGGAGGAGCAGAGGGAGAGGGACAAGCAGATTTCCCACTGAGCAGGCAGCCTGATGCAGGGCTGGATCCCAGGACCCTGAGACCATGACCTGGCCAAAGTCAGATGCTTAACTGATGAGCCACCCAGGCACTCCCCACTCTGGCCTTTTTTTTTTTTTTTTTTTTTTTTTGATTAAAGTATTTCTAAGGTCCTTTCCCAGCATTAACTTCATGCATTTTTATACAGTTAAAATGATCAATTGCTCATGGTCTCAGGGTCAAAGGAAATACTATCATTAATTGGGTCTAAAAGAAATGGAATAGCATCTTCTAGCTTCTGAATATGATTTTCAGTAAATATCTTTTAGAGAGGAAACCTTGAGTACCTGTTAACAACGGCAAGCATTTTTGGGATAACTGTGTACTATTGCTAATCTGTACCTTTATTTATACATATCCCTTTCATAGCTGACCAGTCATGGAAAGATATATGGGGTCATTTTTTATGAGATGCTATTCATTATTTTATCTGGAAAATTACCTTACACACACACACACCTTAGTCCATGATACTGTATACATCACAAATATAAATTTGTACCATCTCTAAATGTATGTCTGATCTTCACTAAAAATAAAGGATTGCTTGTTGGCTTAGACAGTAGGAGAGCAAACATCTCTCCGATCCTGGCAGCTCTGTCTACAGAAGCCCTAGTGCTCCATGGAACACAGTTGAAAATCACTTATTTAACCTAACCTTATCATTGCAGAGATGAAAAAAAAAAAGTAGAGGGATTAGATAATTTGGCTAAGGATAAGCAAATAATTGTATTTGGGTTGGAATATGTGGGCTTATCAGTCTCATGATTTTAAAAACCATCTGCCCACTAATGACTTCCAAATTTAAATCTTCCCCAAACTCAAGACTCATATATCCAACTGTGTACTTGACATATTCCCTTGGACATCTAATAGGCATTTCAATCTCAAAAAGTCCAAAAACTAAACTCCTGATTCCCTTGTGTCCTCCCCTACCCCAAACTCTGTTCTTCCTGCAGCCTTCCCCATTTCAGTTGATGGAAACTTCCTTCTTCTAGCGTCTCAGCCCCAAAGTCTTGGAAACTTCCTTGACTCCTCTCTTTCTCTCACATTCTGTAATCAATCTGTCAGGAAATCCTGTTGGTTCTACCAAAAACTATATCCAGAAACCAGGGATTTCTCCCCTTCTCTGCCACCGCCCTGTTTTGAACCATAATCAACTTTTGCCAGAATTATTACAACATCCTCCTGACTTGTTCCCTAGTTTCTATCCTTTCTCCCCTACAATCTATTTTCAACACAGCAGCCAAATGACTTCAAGTCAAATCATGACACTCCTCTACTTGAAACAAAGCCTGCAATGAATGCTCATCTCACTCAGAATGAAAGCCAAAGTCCTAATGATAACAGTTTATGAGACTATATCATCTGGCCTGATTAACCTCTTGGAGTTCCTCTCCTACCACTCTCCCTTCACTTACTCTTTTGTCCACATGGGCCTTCTTGTTGTTCCTTAGACATGCCAGAAACACACCCATTTACTGCCTTTGCTGTAGTTGCTACCATCGCCTAGATGCTCTGCTCATGAATCTCTGCTTAGGTAACTCCATCACCTTCTTTGCTCAAATCTCATCTTCTTCTATTTTTTAGATTTATTTATTTGAGAGAGAGAGAGAGAGGGAGAGAGAGCGAGTAAGCAGGGGGAAGGGCAGAAGGAAAGAATCTGAAGCAGACTCCTGCTGAAACTGGAGCTCGATGTGGGGCTCGATCCTACAACCCCGAGATCAGGACCTGAGCTGAAATCAAAAGTCAGATGCCTAACCAACTGAGCCACCCAGGCACTCCTCAAATTTCATCTTCTCAGTGAAGGCTTTCTATTTAAAGGTGCAACCAATATGCCCCTTCCCCACACCAACCCCCAGCTTGGCACTTGGGATTCTCACCTTCCAAAGTATTTATTTATTATGTTTATTATTTATTACCCATCCCTCTCTCCCTCTAATAGAACATAAGCTTCATGAAGGCAGAAATCTTGTCTTTTTTGTTCATGAATGTATCCCAGGCACTTAGAATAGTACCTGGCACATAGCAGGTGCTCAATAAATATTTGTGGAAAGAATTAATGATCTAGAACTCACAGGTTCTCAATTCATAGTTCAGTGCTTTTCTCATGATGTCAGGATGCCTCTTAGCATCATGAGAAGGTGAATATTAATAAAATTAGATCCTGGTGGACAGGTGCCATTACCACTGTGAATGGAGTTAATATAAAGGTGGAGGGAACTGAATAGACTTGAGGAAGGAAGGAAAGGAATAAATGGAAATGAGGGAAGAAGGCAGAGACTAATGAATCTTTAAAATTAATGTTCATGGGTGACTTTCTGTATTTGGAAATTTATTTTCAATTTTTTTGGCTATGTTGTCATAGTAGTCCCATGGAATATGTTTTCCCAAACTTTTTTCCTCCTTCATTCTTTCCCAGACATGCAGTGGGCACACACCATATGCTAGGCCACCTATTGGCCTAACCCAGTATTGGGTTCTGGGGTTCCATGATCCCTGCTTTTGGGATCATCAATATCTAGTGGGAGAACCAGATAGACAATTATGAGATCATGTGATAAATAGTAAAATAAAAGTGTAAAAGACTTGCCATTGGAGTAGAGAAAAAGCTGAGATTAATACAAAGCTTTCTATTTAGAAGAGAAAGAGGTTGGAAAGCCTTCTCAGAAAATGCTAAGATTTGAGCTGGACTTTGAAGTAAATAAGACTTTGCCATGAGACAGAATGAGTTGCACAAGAGTGCCAATGAGCAGCTGCACGTGGCTGAGTATAGTTCCTGGTGAGTTGAGACCAGAAAGGTAGGTTGGGGCCTAGGTCTTTGAAGGTCTGGTTTGTCATGGGGCACGTGGAAATCATCAACAAGTATGACACATGGAAGTGACATGGCCCAATTTGTGTTTAAAACAAGAAAACAACTGCAGAGAAAGATAGGATGGTGGAGACACTCTAGGCCTGCTGACTATAGAAATGCCTTTGACAAGATACTGAGGGCTCAGTGCTGGACATGTGGTCCTGACGATGCGGATGAGGGAATTCTAGCATACTCCTGAAGTAGAACCGACAGGCTCTGTCGTGGACTAAATGTACTGGTCAAAGAGAAGTGGAATCACGGCCACTCATGGGTTCTAGTTTGGGTGAAGAAGATGATTAGGCTATGAACTGAGATTGGAAACACATTAAAAAGGGTCAGTTTGGAGTGGAGGAGATAATAAATTTCATTTCAAATGTAGGCTTATTATCCTCGTAGAAAGGGTCAATAGGCAGCTGGAAAAAACAGGTCTTCTGTATGGAGACATGGAAATAAGGATTGTAGGTGTAGAAGATGAAGGCCTGGGTAATAGTGGCCCATGGGGAGGGTGGAGTGAGGGCACCAAGGACCTGATCATTTAGGGGGCTGGAGGAAGGTATGAGTCTGAGGACATAGAAAACACTCAGGAGAGATTCTCTCTCTCCCTCTCTCTCCTTAATTTTTTAAATTATACACTACCTTGTACTGTGAAGGATTTTGTGAGTTTGACAGAGTAATGTTCTAGAATCTGAGAAAAAGAGGGAGTGATCCGTCGTATCTTACTGCAAAGAGACAGTGGTGGAAATGACTGAAAGCCCTCTCACCACATGGGAACACGAGAAGGCTGCTGAAGGCAGTGTGAATCAGCACTCCTTTTCTGAAAACTATTTTGGCAATAAGTATTAAAAGCCTCTTCCTCTTGCTGTTACTCCCCAAGTCCTGTCTACACTTCCTCTCTCCCCTTTGAACAAGTCTGCCCTCACTCTCATCCTTGGATGACTGCAACAGCCTCCCAGCCATGCTCCCTGCCTGCAGTCCCACTGCTCTCCAGGCCATGCTCCCCACTGAAGGCAGAGGTCTTTCTAAAACAAGAAGCCTGTCCCGTCATAGGTCCTCTGCCTAAAACCTTTCTTTTTTTTTTAAAGATTTTATTTATTTGAGAGAGAGTGAGGGAGAGGAAGCAGGGGGAGGGGCAGGAGAGGGAGAAGCAGACTCCCCACTGAGCAGGAAGCCTGACTTGGGGGCTCCATCCCAGGACGCTGGGATCATGACCTTAACCGACTGAGTCACCCAGGTGCTCCTTTCTGCCTAAAACCTTTTAATGGCCAGAGCTACTCAACTTGACCTGAGACACTTAATGCCCACCACCTCAGCATCTTTGCGCTCTAACCAGACATACTCCTTCTAATTCCTAAAATGCCCCATGCTGTCTCTAGCCTTTGGGCTTCTACACATTTTCTTTTGTTTGTAACATTTTCATCTTTCCTCACCTCCACTCACCCAGTTAATTCTTTCTCTCCTTCAGGCTTTGGTTTAAACATCACCCCCTTTGAAATGTCTTCTCTGACCTTTTAGACTTAAGCGAATTGCCTTTCCCATATGTCCTTTATTATAGTATTCACCATACTTAAAACCATTAGGGCTTGTTTAATTCTTTATCTCCCTGTCCTCCTTGCCTGCCTCCCTCCCCCACCTCGCCAAGGGGTCTAGGTCACATGGGGACAATTTTCTTGTCTTGTTACTGTTTCCTCAGCAGACTTAATGCTTCCTCCATAGGCACCTATTAGGTACATAATAGGTACTCAAAAAATAGCAACTGTTTATTAAATATTCATATTCTTTGATCCACTAATTTAATTTTTGGGAATTTTGTCCCAGAGGGATGGATAGTCAACAAGCCAGTGTAGGATGGAGAAGGAAAATGATACAGTAGAACTATGGTGTTGACGAGTGTGAGGCTTGAATCCTGACCCTACCACTTGTGGCATGTTATTTTCTGAGGCTCAGTTTTCTTCTCTGTAAAATGGGGATATGTGATATTGGTAGGAAAATGAAGACAAGTTGCTGAATTAGGCACCAGTGACTTTCAAAAGGGATGTTTCCAAAGAGAGATGGAGGGAAGAACGTAATTTTTTCGAAAAGTTCAGGAGTGAGAGAGAGATGAGGAAATACAGAATGTAAATGATTAGTTCAAGAAAATTGGGATTGAAGAAAGTGAGAGCAGGTGCTTGAAGCTGTTCTTTGATGAGAGATTTGGGCATGTTCCTAGTAGAAGGAAGCCAGTGCAGAGGAAGTAAAATGAAGCTAAGATTCATCGAGGTCCCAGGAGATGAGGGGTGGGATCATATGCTTGAGGAAAGGAGTTAGGTAACTCAAGGAGGAACATGTTTTCCTGAGGGGCAGCAGAAAAGGCAGGTTCGGGCTACTAAGATATTTTGAGGTAGTGACAGGAGAACCTAAAAGACGTTTCAAGGGACTATCTTGCTCTTCTCAGGATATCTCGTAAGAATTAAAGAAGCCAAGATGGAATTAAAAGTTTGGGGAAAATAACAAGGCTTTCCTGCAGAATATAGGAAAAGAGTCCAGTAAGGGTGAATATGTTTGCCAAGCAGTGTTGAAAGATCCAGCTGGGGTTGGAATAGAAATTTCAATATTCCTAATTTGCAGTGGTAACAATAGGCTTCTGCTTCACTCAGCTGATCAGAATGCAGAAACTGTGTGGTTGGTTTAATCTAGGTTGGATATTGCTGTGGTGGGCAGGGTATGGGATGGACCACTATTGTGATATCAGAATTGCCTAGATGAGGACAGGGAGTAAGGAGTGAGTTGGTGTATACCAAAGCAAGTTCCCAATGTCATTAATGAATGATGACACATGTCCTGGGAAACTGATGATAGTGGCAACAAGAATGAGAAACAGGTGCTGTAATTGGCCTTCTCTCTGAGGGAGGGGAAGTGCTGGAAGGGGTATCATGGAACAGGGGCTCTAAATAGCAATGGGGGAACAAGAGAATGCCAAGGTAACTATGTGGAAAACAACCATATAACATAGACAAATTGGCATATACATATGTATATGTAGTCAGTGACTGGGTCTTTATAGTACAGTCACATTTGAGGCTCATTAATAGCTTTTCTCCCCTATTTATTGAACAATTAGGTTCTAGGCTTCTGATATCTGGGTCCAGCCATGAAGAGGTCAGGCTAAGTATGAAGGGCTGAACATTTATTTATTTATTTTTAAAGGTTAATTAATTTATTTTTAGAGAGAGAGAGAGAGACAGAGTGGTGGGTGAGGCAGATGGAGAGGGAGAGACAGAATCTTAAACAGATGCCCTGCTGAGCAGGGAGCCCAACCTGGGGTTGGATCTCACAATCCTGAGATCATGACCGGAGCCGAAATCAAGAGTGGGACGCTTAACCAACTGAGCCACCCAGACAACCCAGGGCTGAACATTTATTCAATTAGTAAATTTTGACTGAAGGTACCAGATTCTAGGCATTGTCTGAAGAGTCAAGGAGGAAAAAGGTCTGGATCTTGCCTTGGGCATGTGCATATTTACTGCAGAGTCTCAGCTTTACAAAGATTATAAGGGGAAACTAGAGCTTCCCACCAGTAATTCTCCTTCCCACTAAATATGTGATGTTGGAGATTGAGAGAGGGTTTGGGAGAGGGCTAGCAAAGAAAGTCTGACAGTGTCAGTAAAATTTTGGAATTAAGGAAGTATTTTCTAAATTTTTAAAAAGATTTTATTTAATTATTTGAGAGAGAGAGAGAGAAGCAGGAGAAGTGGCAGAGGGAGAGGGAGAAGCAGACTCTGCACTGAGCAGGGAGCCCAATGCGGGGCTTGATCCCAGCACCCTGGAATCATGACCTGACCTGAAGGCAAATGCTTAACGATAGAGCCACCCAAGAAAGTCCCAAGAAAGTATTTTCTAAAGAAAGAATTTTATCATTTTCAAGTAACATAGTATGGAACTTAGACTTATGAATTTCCCAGCAAAGATTCTGCTTAATTTAGTTGATAGGAGAATGAAATTGATTGGGTCTACTAGCACTGGTGAATAACACTGCTCACAGGGATGGGTAGGATTTCATGGGTGGCGGGTTTGCCAGGCATTCTGCCTGTCCAAGATTTGTCCTGTATTTAATGGTCTGTCCTGCTTTCTGTATTGGCTTTCTCAGGACACCCGAAATGTTCTGTAACCATCTTTTTCCCCCCCAACATATAAAAATCCAGCAGTTAAAGCTATCATTCAAATGTATCTGAGCACCCTATACTTTTATTTGCTAAATTTTGTGGCCCTACTAAGGAATCATTCAATGCCTATAACCTTGTGTACTTTGGCCTGCTTAATGGTGTCTCTGTCAAGGCAAATAGGACTTCCTGTTCCAGGAATTTCCCAACACTGATCACAGTCTGTCTTTCTGAAATTTTTACCCAACACTGATCACAGTCTTTCTGAAATTTTTACCTGCTGCCCCAAGCATCACTCTTTGAGACCACAGAACAAATCTAACCCTTTTTCCTTAAAGGAGTTCAGTTATTGAATTCACTTTGTTGGAGACCACCTCATGTTATAGACTTTTTTTTTTTTTTTAAAGATTTTATTTATTTATTTGACAGAGAGAGAGAGAGCACAAGTAGGCAGAGTGGCAGGCAGATGGAGAGGGAGAAACAGGCTCTCCGCTGAGCAGGGAGCCGGATGTGGGGCTCGATCCCAAGACCCTGGGATCATGACCTGAGCCGAAGGCAGACGCTTAACGACTGAGCCACCCAGGCGCCCCTCATGCTATAGACTCTTAATAAGCTCCCTATGAGCTAAAACCAGTGGTGTGCTAGTAAACTGGATCAAAAACACAAAAAATAAAACTTTGATGTGTGGCATATGCTGATTTCTGTGGTGAAAATGCTCCTGCTCTGACACCATGACCAATTTCACACTGCTGAAGTCAAGTCTTTGAATTCAGAGTTGGGAAGGGATGTGCACATTCCACTCTTGAGGATGGTAAGCGCTGGCTCCAGCACAATCCCTAAGTTTTCGTTTTATTGACATATTTTGTAATTAGTTTCACTCTTTTTGAATACTGAGTTGTTGATACTGGTATCTTTTTTTTTTTGAAGGTTTTATTTATTTATTTGAGAGAGAGTGCGCACGAGAGAAAGCACGAGTGGGGTGAGGGGTAGAGGGAGAAGCAGGCTCCCCGCTGAGCAGGGAGCCCTATGCGGGGCTCGATCCCAGGACCCTGGGCTCATGACCTGAGCTGAAGGCAGATGCTTAACCCACTGAGCCACCCAGGCGCCCTGATACTGGTGTCTTGAAAAGAATTTTATAAACACTCTACACATAGGTTTGATAAGAGGAGGTGATAGATTGGCTATGGAGAATAAAGGAGAGGATGAGATCCAAAGTAACTCCCGGGTTACTGGGGATTACTACTAATCAAGATAGAGACAAGACAGTAGGTTCAGGGAGGAAAGGTAAGTAATTTATACATTCCTCGAGCAAATATTTATTGAGCACTAATCCATGTCAGGCACAGGTATTTCTGAGGACAGATATAAGAGAGAACACAACAGATAAACATCCTTGCTTTTGTGGAGATGATATTTTATCTTATTAGAATTGGCCCCTTGAGGGAAACCTGTGGGAATCTCCTTGGACCCAGAATCTTCTTCTTCTTCTTCTTCTTTTTTTTTTAAAGATTTTATTTATTCATTTGAGACACAGAGATACAGAGAGAGAGAGCATGAGCAGGGAGAGAGGCAGAGGGAGAAGGAGAAGCAGGCTCCTTGCTGAGCCAGGAGCCCGATGTGGGGCTCGATTCCAGGACCCTGGAATCATGACCTGAGCCGAAGGCAGATGCTTAACCATCTGAGCCACCCAGGTGCCCCGACCCAGAATCTTCTGCTGAGTAACTCCCCTACCCTTTCCAGGTTCAAGCCACTAAGACATTTGATAAATGGCTTTCTAGTACCTTGTACCACACCATTAGAAACCGCCATCCAAACTGATTTCAGATGGTGCAGCTCTTACCTCTTACAGGTAGCCTTTCGTGCCATTCCTTACTGACTCCCTCCCTCTGAATCCAGTTAACTCTTGTCCCCTAGCAACCCTTGTAGTCATAAGATATAAGCCTTGTTATTCTGTGTAATCTGTATCTTTTTGCTTCCCCACTACATTGTACATTTTCCAAGGGTGTTTTCTTGCAAGTTCCCCTTTAATAGATGAAGTAAAGCCATCCATCAGCTTAGCCTTTTTCTGAAGCAGTAAAGTCCAAACTAAATACATTTTCAATGTAAAATATTCATCTAAGCCAGTCAAAATCATTTTTACTTTACATTAATATTTTCCCTCTGGTTACATTAAAATAAAATCCCCAAACAAAACTAGAACCCCTCAAATCTGTCCTTCCAAGATTTTATTCTAATTAAACACACACACATTTTTCACAGTTCATTATAAAAGTAATGTTTTTGAACTCCCTACTAGTGACTTTATTCACTCTTTTACATTTGGCTTACTGCTGGAGGAAAGGTACATGCACGGGGGAGGAAGGGTAATTAGATGGTAGCGCTGGGGCAAATATTTACTTGGGAAAAAAATAATACAAATAAATATATGAATCACTGTCTAATGTCAGTCATCCCATAGCCCACTAGGCAAGGGAATGGCTTTGCTCTGGACTCTGGCATCCAGTAGAAACCATCTCTAGAAACCATTTCATCTTTATCTGTAATGGTAACGTGGCACGGTGTTCTCTAGACGTGTTGCATCTGCCACCCGGCAAATCTATAGGATTCTAAAGAGTGTCATTTGCACACAATTTCTTCTCGTACAGTGAGTAGTTTCCGCAGGACCTGTGAGCTTGCTTAGGTTTTCTGAAGGTCTCAGGATCAAAGCCTTACACATCCCTTTTGTCCCCAGAAAAGCTATCACACAGCCATACCTTCGACATTCCAGTGAGTTTTGATCTTGGAGGCATTTAGAACATTCTTACATTTCTAATTTTGTTCCAGTCTGATACATGTCATCGTACTTTCTCTCTTAAATCAACTCCAGAGTCAACATCTCTTACCATCTTCAAGAGAAACCACTGACGTAGGGCTCTCATCTCTGATGTGTTGTGCACCTAAATAAAATTACTTATTTGCTAGGATGTTTGTGCTCCAAGAGCTGCCGTATATATTATAGACAGCAAAGTTTTCTGGCAAGTTTGCTTTTGGTTTCTTCAAAAGTAACATGGATTTTCCAGGGCTAAAGGACACAAAGAGGTATTTACTTTTCAGATTTCCTACCCAATACGTTTTAACATAAGTAGAAAAAGATAGTACCAGTTTCCCAGTGTAGATGATTTCTCTGGATCGCTCCACTGTATCCATTTCTCTGCCTCTCCTTGTGAGAAGGCTGGAACTAATAGATAAGCTGGTCCTTTGCCCATCTGCCTAGGATTAACTTCTTCCCTTCCTTGCTCTCACTCTAGATTGTGGATTTTGTTTGAAATCTGTTTCACTTCTGACACTTAAAGAATGACCTCATTTAATCCTGCTCAAGTGATAGCTGGGAGTTCTTAAAAAAAAAACAAACAAACAAACCCAAAACATTCTATGTGGCCAATCATATAGCTCATGGCAGCCCCATGAAATTTGATCTAAACTTTATCTCTGATTCTCTTTTGACACGTCCTTTTCTATTAACACTGAAAAAACCAAGTCAAAGTTTAGGCCAAGTGGGGGCAGGACCTGGTGGAGAGGTAGGAGTTGACTGAAATTGGGGGTCCCTGAAACAGACAATTATCACCCCAAACCCATTTCCTTCAAAGCTGGGGGTGATGGCCGAGTTATATTCTCAAAGCCACCATCTGCCTGGAGAAAGGGTACTCTGCCTTTCTAATCCATAACATCCCCAGTACCTTGGTCATTGCTGGTGGGCATACACTCCGTGGACCAGTCTTGGGGGATCACAGGGGCAACCAGCTCAGCAAACTCCATCAGAGAACAGCTGGGAGTGCAGCCTGGCAACGTGAGGGGGTATGGTTCATGCTGGGTCTCATTCCGGTAGTACATCTCTACGAAGTACTCCCTGGTGGAGGAAGGTAGAAGACGGAGCTGTTAGTTCTGTGTTGTTGAACTGCCATTGAATTATTTTCCACCTGGCCTATGTCAGCTGTAGTTAGAAGTTAAGAAGTTAGGGGCATCTGGGTGGCTCAGTCGGTTAAGCATTTGCCTTCAACTCAGGTCATGATCCCAGGGTTCTGGGATCAAGCCCCGCATTGGGCTCCCTGCTCAGCGGGGAGCCTGCCTCTCCCTCCCCATGCACGCACTCTCTCTCTCAAATAAATAAAATCTTAAAAAAAAGAAGTTAAGAAGACACAAGTTAAGAGGAGAAGAATTTACAGGAGTGAGTAGATATTAGCTAACTTAAGTGTGGGAGTGGGGAGATTGGGGCAGGTTGGCCAGATCCAGAGGGTGGAAATGGGAGGGCTGGTTTGTTAGATAACCAGGGGCAAAAGAGGTGGGGACCAGATACTTAATTGGAGAGGGAGCTGAGAGGCGATGGTTGGGGGAATTGGGGTGATCTGATGAGCCTCTGAGTAAGAAGTGGGGGGCAGGTAGGGTATTGGGTTTTCCTTCTCTTATTCTCTCCCCTTCATGATTCTCATTTGCTTCATTTTCTCTTTTCCTCTCTCAGGATTTCTTTTAGGTTTTCCTCTGAATGAGGGTATCTCTGCTTTCCGTATCCAGGCAATAAACCTGGAACTGAGCAATATTTAACACATGTGCTTAAATATACATCCAGACTTTGTCAAAATTACACCTCAGAAAGAGAGTGTGGGTGTATACCTAAGTCCTTATACTCCCTCATATTTGATACTTTATTTGAAAAAACAAGGTGTATGCCAACCTTATAAAACTAGTTATGAGGGCCTTATGGACTCATTTGCCAAAGAGGCAGGAGAGAAACAGTAGTAGGATTTAGTGATCATTCTTGGGGTAGTAACCTCACAACTGCAAACAAGTCTTCTAAAATGTCACTTTCAGGGGTGTCTGGGTGGTGCAGTTGTTTAGGCATCCGACTCTTGGTTTCGGCTCAGGTCATGATCTCGTGGTCATGGGATTGGAGCCCCCATTCGGGCTCGGCGCTAGATGCGAAGTCTGCTTGAGATTCTCTCCCTCTCTCTCTGCCCCTCTTGCTTGTGCTCTGTCTCTGTCTCTAAAATGAATAAATAAATCTTTAAAAAAAAACTTCACTTTTGGGGTGCCTGGTGGCTCAGTGGTTAAGCATGTGCCTTCGGCTTGGGTCATGATCCCAGGGTCCTGGGATCGAGCCCCGCTTCGGGCTCCCTGCTCAGCGGGAAGCCTGCTTCTCCCTCTCCCTCTCCTCCTGCTTGTGTTCCCTCTCTCGCTGTCTCCCTCTCTCTCAAATAAATAAAATCTTAAAAAAAAAAAACAAAAACAACTTTGCTTTTAAAAGCCACATAAACAGTAGTAACCACAAATATTCATTTAGAGATATGTTTTTAAAAACTTCCGAATATTATGTGAATGACTACTTATACCCTGGGATGACTTTCCCAGTAATAGCATCTTTTATCTCAAGATGATATGGCAAAGATGACTAATAGTCGATCAAAATTCATGATTCTCTTTCCATATAATAGAGTTATGGCTGAAAAGTGACATTTCCCAGATTCCCTTGCATGTAGGTGGGACCAAGTGACTACACACATTTCTTGGAGATATTGTGGGTTTTGTTTCAGACCACCACAATAAAGCAAATATCAGAATAAAGTGAATCGAATTATTTGGTTTCCCAGTGCATATAAAAGTTATGTTTATCCTATATAGTAGTCTATTAAGTGTACAATAGTGTTATGTCTATAATTAAGAATACTTTGTTGCTAAAAAAAATGCTAACCATCATCTGAGCTTTCAGCAAGTGGTAATCTTTTCGCTGGGAGGGTCTTGCCTCAGTGTTGATGGCTGCTCACTGACCAGGGTGGTGGTTGCTGAAGGCTGGGGCAGCTGGGGCAATTTCTTAAAATAAGGCAACAGTGAAGTTTGCCATATTGACTGACTCTTACTTCCACAAATGATTTCTCTGTAGTATGTGATGCTGTTTGATAGCATTTTACCTATAGTGGAACTTCTTTCAAAATTGGAGTCAATCCCCTCAAACCCTGCTGCTGCTTTAACAATTAAGTTTATGTGATATATCAGTCCTTTGTTGTCATTTCAACAATGTTCCCAGCATCTTCACCAAGAGTAGTTTCCATCTCAAGAGACCATTTTCTTTGCTCATCCATAAGAAGCAACTCCTTATCCATTAGTTTTATCATGAGATTGCAGCAAGTCAGTCCCATCTTCAGGTTCCACTTCTAGTTCTAGCTCTCTCACTATTTCTACCACATCTGCACTGAAGTCTTAAATCCCTCTAAGTCATCCACGAGGGCTTTGGAATCAACTTCTTCCAAACTTCTGTTAATGTTGATATTTTGACTTCTTCCCCTGAATCATGAATGTTCTTATGGATTTAAAATTGTGAATCCTTTCAATATACTTTGCCCAAATCCATCAGAGAGGAATCACTAGGGGCACCTGGGTGGCTCAGTCAGTTAAGCGTCTGCCTTCGGCTCCAGTCATGATCCCAGGGTCCTAGGATTGAGTCCTGCATCGGGCTCCCTGCTCAGCAGGGAGCCTGCTTCTCCCTTTCCCTCTGCCCCTCCCCTGGCTCATGTTCTCTCTCTCTCTCAAAAAAATCAATAAAATCTTTAAAAAAAGAGGAATCACTAGTGTATCTATGGCAGTTAAAGCCTTACTATAGACCTTAAAAAGATGGAACCTTGGTCCCCAAATTACACCATGGGTGAGTCACCTCCTAATGGCCAGGGACATCTCTCTCTCTTTTTTTTTTTTTTAGGGGGGGAGGGGCAGAAGAAAAGGAAATGAGAGAATCTAAAGCAGGCTCCATGGCCAGTGCTGAGCCTGATGTCAGGTTTTATCTCACAACCCTGAGATCATGACTTAAACCAAATCAAGAGTTGGACGCTTAACCAACTGAGCCACCAGGCGCCACAAGTGAGGGACATCCCTATTGGGGTATTAGATGAATGAGAAAGAAATGTCCATTGGGATAAGCCTCTGAGAACCTGAGGTTCATTTGTACAGCAGCCAAAATTACCCTAATATTATTAGTTAATATATCTGGAAAACAGTTTTAGGGGACTCAAAATTGGCCCTAATGGTGAAGACACAAATTAAGATGCATACAAAGAGTTTGGATAAATTGTTTCATGAAATTTGAAAGTGGAAAAGTAGCAATATTTTTAACTTAGGGAATTACTTTACATAGTATATGATTTTATTTATTTATTTTTTATGTTCCGTTTATGATTTTAAATTTATGTACCTAACTGAAAATTAAATATTTTTTAAAAATTTCAGCTAATAATAACAATAATAACAAAACCTGGGGGCCAGTGGTATTAATTGTGAAAAGCACCTCTTAGATACTTACCCCTTCTCAAGATACAATTCCATTATGTGGCAGGAAGCATAGGGAGGAAGGAGTCCATTGTAAACATCTAGTGCCATCTGTAGGCCACTCACGGTAGTGTCATGCTGTGGGGATTTGAAATAAATCATTTTTGATCTTTACCTCTGGTTCAGATGTACATTCCATGGGTAGTATTAAGCACTTGTAGAGAACTATGGTTTCTTATTTAAATTTTTTTATTGTTATGTTAATCCCCATACATTACATCATTAGTTTTAGATATAGTGTTCCATGATTCATTGTTTGTGCACAACACCCAGTGCTCCATGCAGAACGTGCCCTCCTCAATACCCATCACCAGGCTAACCCATCCTCCCAACCCCCTCCCCTCTAGAACCCTCAGCTTGTCCCTCAGAGTCCATCGTCTCTCATGGAGAACTATGGTTTCTGATTCACTTAAATTTGCCATACCCCCATGTTAGAAGGGAAGAACTAATTTTGGTGGAGCATCTGTTGTGTGCGAGGCAGTACGCTTTTTTTTTATATATCATCATTCCCATTAAAAAGATGAACAAACCCAGATAAATTAAGTAACTTGCTTAATGTCATATAACCCCAAAATGGAAGAAAGTAAATTTGAGTCTAGTGTTCGGGTTTTGTACCATGCTTTTTCCCAGTGGAACATCTCTGTTTTAGCTTGTTTCATTGATTTTCATTATATTTTAAAATATTTTGGAACATATTAATGCTAGATTATATTTCTTCTGCAGATTAGAATAATGTGTGATTTTAAAGTTGGGGAAAAGGGGTGCCTGGGTGGCTCAGCCAGTTAAGCGTCTGCCTTTGGCTCAGGTCATGATCCCAGGGTCCTGGGATCGAGCCCCGTGTCAGGCTCCCTGCTCCGTGGGGAGTCTGCTTCTCCCTCTTCCTCTGCCTCTCCCTGATTGTGTTGTCTCTCTTTCTCAAAGAAATGAATTAAAAAATCTTAAAAAAGTAAAGTTGGGGAAGAACATATAAGATTATAAATGATAGAGAGGTTAAAATGTGAGGAGATAGAGCGCATAGCTGAAAAATAATTGTTAATTGTTTATCCCAGAGTGGCTGGAAGGCATAGGGCTGGTTTTCAGTCCCAGTTTGGCCACTAATTAATTACATAATCTTTGAAAGTCCTCAGCTTCTGTATCTACAAAATGGGCATAACATCTGGTTGCCTAAACTATATGGCAGTATACATATATTAAAAAGGGCTCAGAACTGATTTACTGGAGAAAGAACTAGACTTACAGATTTATAACTTGCCAGAAATCATACAAGTTAGAACGGGAAACCAGATGAGAAACTAAAGAAACTGGCAGAACGGACTGGTTTCCGGAAGCCCCTCTCCAGGAAGGACCACACTCTGTTCCGTCCATGAGCTCTTTGTCTTATACCATTCAGAACCTCTGCTGATAAACAAACTTCCCTGTATCTGGAGTCACCCCTTCCATCTTCCTGCAGAATGAAAACATGGCTTTCTCCAGCCAAACCACACCCGAGAAATCCTCTGTCCTAGAGAAGTGGGTGGGAAACCGAGTTCCCATACTGTGTGTCCCGGTTCCCTGCTCATTGCAGACTCCACAGACAGCCATTTCAGTGTTCAATGCACCCCTTGAATCTCCGTAGCCCCCCAATCTCCCTGGCCCCCCTGAACAGTGCCTCTTTCCCTGGCTTCTGCTCCCAAGGCTGAAGTCTTCTCTGAGACCTCCCTTTTTCTTTCTGCACGCAGTTTGGCTCTAACTTCACATTGCAGCTCTTTTTTCCCTTCTCTCTTCTAGTCCCTTTGCCTCCTGGAGATTTCTATTTGGAAGTTCCCTGGCATTTCAAACCCAGTTGTCTAAATCGTTACATTCCCCTGGCCCAAGAGCACCTCAGTTAATGGCTCCACTCTCTTCCCAGTCCTGGAGGCTTGAAACATGGCCTTCGTCTGTGGTTTTACCTCCACATCGTTACTCCCCGCCCACATCCCATTCATCACCGCATCCCGTTCATGCTCTGCTTTTAGTTTGGAACAGAAGTGATGCTTCCCTTCTCTGCGTCACCAAAGCACTTGCTTGCGCTGCATTTCTATACTGCTCTGCATGGTGCTTATGTCTTCTTGTCAGCCCTAGATTGTAAGCTCCTCAAGGACCAGAATTATGTATCTAATTTTAAAATTAAAATTTAAAATAAAAACAAAACAAAATACAATTTAAAAATGCCAACCACATAGGTGGTCATCTATACACATATTTAGGAGAGCTGAAGAATCAATATCTAAAATGTCTACCATCTACTGGGCAATAGGGAAATGATGATGAAGAAAATGAGGCTCCTGCCTTAAAGAGATCACTGTCTGACCGAATGGATGTTGAGCGGAGGTGAAAACACTTACTGCAGAATACATGACAAGTTTTCTGCGGTTTGATGGCTGAGTTGCACTCTTCATGTGATTGAGGATCTCACTGACCAGGACACCTTAGAAAAGACAGATCAACAAAGGAGCTGAACCAAACATGGGCTTAAACTTTTTGTTAATTCCTACTTCATGATTCTCCCTGCCATGATTCTTAAAACTTAAGAAAGGGAAAGAAATTACTTTGGTCTTGCTTTATGTTATTTTACTGAATCCCGACTTCTATCCCCCATTTACAGTGGGAAAGCTGAGGCCCGGCGACGTACGGTCACTCATATACAGGCTGGGCAAGGAGAGTTGGAGTGACACACGAGGACCCTACTATCCCCAGGTTTTGTCAAAGCTTGAGATAGGAGGTTGAGGAACTTGGAAGGAATTACAAATGGCATTTTTCAGACAGTTGCTAGCTAGTGCTCTTCTCCGGGGCAGCCCTGAAATGACAGCCTGGCATCTACTCTGTCTTCATCCCTCTTGCTTCTACTCTCTGGGAGTCAAACCATTGGGAGGCCATGGGAGAAAGCAGCTCTCTGGATGTCTGTATAGGTCATGGAATATTTTCTGTGGACCATTTCTCCAGGTTACCCTGGGGATCACTATTAGGGGGCAGCCAGCATCTTCCATCTGAGGGCTCCATAGAGGAGAGCTCTTGCCCTTCATGTTGTTGTTCCTGAGGTGGTGAAGGGCAGGCACACAACTCAGAGTCTCCATCCTCTTGGCAGACACTGAAGGCTGAATGGTATCTTGGGGTGGCAGGTGCTGGCTTGAGGACATGGTGCCCCAGGGATTTCCACAACCATCACCTGAAGACTCCTTATATTTCTGGTGGGTTTTTTTTTTTTGAGGTTTATTAATTTATTTGAGAGAGAGAGAGAGAGAGCACAGGGGGAGGGGCAGAGGGAGAGTCTGAAACAGGCTCCATGCTGAATGTGGAGCGGGATGTGGGGCTTGATCCCACGATCTGGAGATCACCACCTGAGCCGAAACCAAGAGTCAGACGCTCAACCAACTGCGCCACCCAGGCACCCCGGTGGTTTCTTTACTACATGTGTACTCTCCTGGCTTCAGAATGACCAGTTTGTTTTTGTAAAGAGCAGGGCATTGATGTTAACAGACTGTCATTCCCGACTCTGTGGTCCACTCAGCAAACACACTGAGCAGCTACCATGGGTCAGATGCTATGCTAGGTGAATCAGACTCCTGCCCTCAAAAAGCTCCTAAAATAGTACAAAGAGACTGTTTTTTCATCTGTCTACCAAGAGGCACCATAAAGGGTTAATTAAGAAGGGAGGCGGTCTGCTCTCTCTGTAGATGCTGGGACTCCCTTGACTAAGAATAGAAGAACCTGGAAGCCACATCTCCAACAGGTCTACATCACTCTGCTTCAGAGAAGGTGGCTTTCTCAGCGTCCTTTAGGGACAACACCATCACCCATCAGCAACCTGTCCTTCGACAGGTGCCTCTGCAGCAGCCTTCGGTGTTGGTAATGGGATATGATATCAGCTCTTGGTTCTGGGGGTGGTTGTCCACCTTGCCCCAGAAGAACCTAGGGGTAACCACCACAGTTACCCCCAGGCTCTGGCGTGCCAATAATTATGTTTTATGGGAGGGCCACGGAGGTTCAGAGACATTCAGCAACGTGCCCAAGATTCCACACCCTGTGCACAGAGGGGCTGAACGTCTCTGAACCCAGCAGGTCTTAATCATTTGACTACCCCGTAACACAGGCTAGTTTCTGAGTTCCCTGTTGCATCATTTACTGACTGCATACACTAGACAAAATATCACTGACTGGAAGACAAAAACTTCCCTTCCCACACTCTTGAGCTACAGCAGGGGCTGGTGTACTTTTTCTGTAAAGGGCCAGACAGTCAGTGTTTCAGGCTCTGTGGACCCTATGGTCGGCCATAACAGTTCCCTCTCGGGGCCAAGCCCCAAAACAGCCATAGCACTACCTAAATGAATGTGGCTGAGTTTCAGCCATATTTTATTTATAAAAAATAGGCAGCAGGCTGGATTTGGCTTGCAGGCAGTAGCTTACACCAACCTGGGGCGCACAGCAAGGAGAGGTTTGCATCAATACAGATATGACCAGCCATATATCAAAAATTCCTAAATGAACCTTAGGAATTTTTGTGGGGGGTGTGTGTGTGTGTGTGTCTGTGTAGAAGGAGGTGGGTGGAGGAGTATAGAGTACCAAACTGTGTCATCCCTAAAACCAACTGATTGAACAAAAGTTTTGGCACAGATCGGAAGATGCCAAAATCCTGATGTTCCTGTGTGACTCTGTGTCACCCAGACCATACAGGTTTTCTCTGTAGGATTGTGTTTAGCGGCTTCATCATCCAACAAGCATGCAGTTGCCAAACCTCCCTGGCCTAGCCAGATCCAAACAATAGGCTGAACTCGGGTTTTGGCAGGGATCACTCAGGAAACAATTTCCTGGCCAATCAATAGCCTGGACTTCTCCAGAAAATAGGACAGGTGCATTCACACAAATACCTGCCTTTGGAGTCTGAGACTGAAAGAACAGCTTAGGGAAGGACTCTTAATAGACAGAATCTAGTTTAACACACTCATAAGAGAGGGAAACCGGATTGAGCGAGAAGTTACTTCGCTGAAATGCAATATCTAGTAGTCAAAGGAAAACAAGAAGAGGAAACATGAACAAACTGCGAGGAAATCCCCCAGTTTTTCTTCCTATGCAGACTCCTGCATCTATTATTAGACTATTCTCAGTTTCTGCTGGCTCTCCCTGACCATTTCTTCAGCATTTCTTGCATCTAGAGAAGTGCTTCTGAACTTTCATGTTTCGTGAGGTGCCTAGGGATTTCAGGAGAATGCAGATTCTGATTCAGCTCATCTGGGGTGGGGCCTGAGATTTTGCATTTCCAACCAGAGGCTTGGTGATGCTCTTGCTGCTTCATGGACGGCATGTTGAGTAGTGAGGGCTGAATTGCTCAGCCCATCTTGACTGGGGTGGGGGAACTCAATCAAGAGCCCTGTCTCCACCCTCTGTTGTGACTTGGGATTGGGTCCTACCTCTGGTACCTGGTGGTTCAGGAATAAGACCTGGTGTATGTGTAGCCAATGGGGCCCAACGTCCACCCTCTGCCTCCTTTTTTCTTTACACATCAGATTGGGCTGCTGCCTGGGCCATGTCCAGTGAACATCTGCCCAGTCTGGTCCAACAGCCAGGATGCTTTGCCTCTAAGTCTCCTCCTGGGGCTCTGCTGAACTGGTCCTGACCCCACAGTGAAGAGGGTCTGGTAATGGTTGGAGTCTTGATGTGATTGCTCTGTTTTTCTCCAACTGTCCAGAGTCTATGACTTGGAACATCTCCTGTGGCTGAGAATTTCTTCACTGTTATGTCAACCTGACATAATGGACCTCCTCTTGCTCTCCATCCTCACTTTTAATGTCTACATTAACAACCCCTACAGGTGACGCCCCCTTTGGTGTCTTGGCCTACAGCACAATTGACCTCAGGGGCACCAGCATCTCTTGCTGTTCTGCCTGGTTCTACCTTCTCTCTTCCACCCACCTATCCTGATTAGAAGGGCTTGGCAGCCTCTTGCCCGGGTCTACTTTTATTATGATAGGATGTCCTATGCTATAAAGGGCCAAATCCAGCTGAAAGGAGGCATCGCTGAGAAATAAATGCCTTTCAACACCAATGGAAAAATTTAAGCTGTGTCATAAATTTATCGATTGTAATATGTATTAATCTACATAACATAATTAGTCTGCAAAATATGTTTTACTAACTTTAACAATTGCTACCTCAGGAAAATGGGCCCCTTTTGTCATACTTCCCACTTGAAAAATTCATCCTATAGGCCGCCAGACACAATTGCTTTCCGTGGGGCTTAGATACAAAATCCTTAATCGTTTGATCTGGAAAGGATGAAAAGGATCCTTTAGCTTTATCCCAAAGCGTCCATTTCCCAGATGGGAAAACTAAGGCCCAGAGTGGGTAATGTTAATGACTATGAAAACACATAATGTTTATTGACAGTGTATTATGTACCAGGTACTGTTTGTCCCAAACTTTTTGAATACACACATTTATTTTAATCCTTACAACCCGTGAGGAGGGTATCATTATTATCCCCATTTTGAAGAATGGAAACCAGTGTAGGAGCGATGAAGGGACCAGTCCAAGGTCACACAGCTGATTAGTGGTGGGACGGCACTCAGGCCCCCATCAGTCCACCACAAATCTAGCACAGTCCTTTTACTTTTTTATATACTTACCCCCCTGCAGTCTAGATTTCTCTTTCTGCTTGTGAATTCCATAGAGGGACAGGATGGACAACTCTGATAATTCTTTCAGCTTAGTCATGGTGTCCTCTGTGGCCCAGGAGGGTAAAGTGAAATTGTGAACACTCTGTAGCAAAGAAAAAGGGAAGAAAATGTGTAGTTTTAAATTATTTTTTGTCCTCTTTGTCCCACAAGAACTACTGGGTCTAGCCTTATCCTGTTGTTTCTCTCTAGGAACACTTTATTTTTTTATTTTTTATTTATTTTTTTAAAGATTTATTTATTTGACAGAGAGAGAGAGCACAAGCAGCGGGAGCGGGAGAGGGAGAAGCAGGCTCCCCGCTGAGCAGGGAGCCCCGATGTGGGACTCGATCCCAGGACCCGGGGATCATGACCTGAGCCGAAGGCAGACGCTTAACCAACTGAGCCACCCAGGCATCCCTAGGAAAACTATTTTGTGATAAGTAGTGGTATTGATTTTCAGAAGGGAAATTCACAGAGACTGATTTGCTCCTTCCTACCAAGTCCATAGCTTTTGGCTGAACTGTGGGTGCAAAGGGGGATTCCTATTTTGCAGAGTAAGGGTGAGGTAGGGCAAGAATGTACCTCATTCCTTTATGAAAGGTTTAGAGATCTATGAACCTGGGGGGAAGGTGACACTGACAGGGTTAGATGATGTTTCTGTCAAAGCTGAGTGAGTGCCCTTAGAGGACAGCTGGGAGAGGCAATGTATTTCTGGAGCCTTCAGTACCAGACCCTCCACTCCCATCAGCTTCCAGTTTACTGCCTTCTGGGGAATATGCACTGTACACACAGTAGGATCTTGGTGAATATATATTAAATGGATGAATAAGCTAGACAGCCGGACTGGTGCAGACTTCCTGCCAATATTTCTTACTTGCTATGAAAAGTTGATTAAGAATCCAGATTCAAAGATAGGATTGAGAGAGAGAGAGAGTACTTGAGAGAGGAAATCAAAGTGGAGTGCCTAGGGAGGAAATAAGTGGGAAAGAAGTGAAAAGGAAACCACGCACCACGGCCACATCATGCAACAGCTCAGATCAACCCGTAGTAAGGAAGAAAAAAAGGAAAATTAAGACTTGAACCAAAATATGGGCTCTTGTCTCTATTGAAGAGTTTTTTTTTTTTTTTTTAAGATTTTTTTTTTTTTGGGGGGGGGGGGGGTGTGGTGGGTAGGGGCAGAGGAAGAGGAAGAGAATCCCAAGCAGGCTCCACACCCAGGGCAGAGCCTGACATGGGGCTCGATCTCATAATCCTGAGATCATGACCTGAGCCTAAACCAAGCGTTGGATGCTTAACCGACTAGCCACCCAGGCGCCCCTCAAGAGTCTTTTATAAGGCTAATAAATCTTCCTTGAAACAGATGTTAATGATAAAGTGAAAATATCAGGAAGGTCATGTGAAGGTCAATAAACTGTTATGGAGGGGGGCAAATTGTGTCGTTTGTTACTGACACGGAACCATGAAAATAATTGCTGGCACCCAGGCCCTTATGATGACCTCAAGATCAGAGGTGGATATAAGTCCTGTGGGTGGTCAGAATTTTGCCCCAGGATTCAGTGAACCCAGTCAGGAAAACAGGATTACAGAGTACTCCTTTTGGCCAGTAGGTGGTGCATAGTGAGTGAAAAATACCAAGTTAGCCTTGAAAACCCCAATGGTAACTGAGTTTCAGAGGTTATTTCATATGCATGTATAGCAAGGAAGAGATTCCCAATAAACCAATTTCAATAGCCTGGCTTAAAGTTGTCTTGCTTATTTCTATATCCAGAAATCAAGTACCCCCCCTTTTTTTTTGGCCCTGTCTATATAATAACATTGCTTTTTTTCATTAAAATCCGTAACAGGAGCCCAGCATTCCTGAGTGACTGAAAAATAAGTAAACGGCAAGACATAGAAGAAAAGCAATTTTGCCTGCAATTTTCGAAAGTGTGAAAACATAAATAATGGAGAGAAAAAGTTAGTTTTCAATTTAATGTAAAGAAGTCTTGAATTATGTTTCAATGTCAAAGGAAGCATAATTAATATATCTGCCAAAAAGTGTAAGAAAGTGTATTCATCTGTTTCAAAATAGGCATAAGTCAAAAAATCAGATTGCAAGTTAATTTTTGATATTTTTTTCTTTTACCTCACAAAATAAAGGGTCATAGACTTTAGTCCACATTCCAAAAAGGTCCTGGGTGTGGTATCCTGTAAATGTTGGCAAGGTTTCTATAAAATCCTGAAACACACACGGACAGAGAAAACATTTCCACATTAGAGTCACTCCATTTCAGCATTACTGATATTTGGGGCTGGATAATTTTGTTGTGGAGGGTGCCCCGTGCTTTGTAGCATGTTTGGCTGTATCCGCGGACTCTACCCACCAGATGATGAGCATCATCCCTAATCCCTCAGTTGTGACAACCCAAAGTGTCTCCAAACATTGCCCGTGTTCTCTGTGGGGCAAATCTGCCCCCACTGAGAACACTGTTCTTCACAGAAAAGTGCACCAGGAATATTGGCTGTGGTAATATGAACCCAAAGAATTTCACAAACACTAATTGATCATTTTTCATGGTTACAGTAAAAATGTGGGTGCATGCTGGCTTACTGCCACGTGTTCCTGGTTTGTCCTGGAATCAGGCCAAGTGTACTACCTCAAAATTTTTGGGGAAGTAGGTGAAGTAGAACTCACACATAAATGACTGATCAAGATGAGAAGGGAAACCATGTCTTAGGCCAAAGCACCTCAGGAATATACCACAGAAACTGGACCTGCTATCTAGCTATACATTTGAAATTTGGGTGGGATGCAAACATTTCTCTAGGTTCTGTATTATTCTTGGATTGTCATGGTAATGAGACCCACTATTCAGCTATCTGCCTGATGAATTTGGCAGCAATTTCTGGGAATCCTTGTGGAAGATATTATTTAATGGATAAATTTTCTAGGAAAATATAATTTGCCAATTTAACCTAAACAGATATCCACAAAATAAATACAATTGTTGAAGATCTTCCCCCAAACCAAGCCAAACCAAACCAAAGCCCCAGGGCCAGATGACTTTATGGAGAAATTCGACCAAGATTTTCAAGAGTAAACTATTCTAATGCTATTTTAACTGTTATAGAGTATAGGGAAAGAAAAAAAAAAAAAAGAAAATTTCCAAAATATTTTATGAACTAAGGGCAACACAGACAGTGACAAAATACTGGTCAGAAAAGAAAACTATAGTCCAATGATACTTTGAATATGAATGCAAAAGGTCTGAGTAAAATATTAACAAATAATTCAATATCCAGAAAAGGGGCCTGAGTCTAGACATGTAAAGATGGCTCATTAGTGGGCGCCTGGGTGGCTCAGTTGGTTAAGCGACTGCCTTCGGCTCAGGTCATGATCCTGGAGTCCCGGGATCGAGTCCCACATCGGGCTTCCTGCTCAGCAGGGAGTCTGCTTCTCCCTCTGACCCTCCTCCCTCTCATATGCTCTCTCTCTCTCTCATTCTTGCTCTCTCAAATAAATAAATAAAAAAATCTTTAAAAAAAAAAAAAAAAGATGGCTCATTAGTAGCAAATCTACGAATATAATTAACCTTAGTAATTGATCCAAGGAGAAAAATAACTTGATTATATATATATTTTTAAAGACTTATTTATTTGAGAGAGAGAGAGAAAGAGAGCACTCACACATTGGGGGAAGGGGCAGAGGGGGAGAGAGAGAGAGAGAAGCAGACTCCCCGCTGAGCACGGAGCCCTACCTGGGGCTCAATCTTACAACCCTGAGATCATGACTTGAGCTGAAATCAGGAGTCAAATGCTTAACCGCCTAATCGACCAGGTGCTCGTTGATTGTATTTAAATAATGTCAAAAAGATTTTTCAAAAAATTAAACACTAGTATTGATAAAAACAATAAAAAAAATAGGAAAGATGGTTAGTTCCTTAACTTGGTATAAATATCTCTATTTGGTCCTAAAGCCAGCATGCTTAATAGAGAAACACTTCTAAAATAAAAAATAAGATGAGGATGCTCACAGCCAATACTGTTATGTCCTACTCTATTCTAAGTACTGGCCAGTGCAAATACACAAAAGAAATCAGAGGTAAAAATATTGGAAAAGTTGAGGTAAGCCAAGGTTATTTGCAGATATTATAATCTTGAAACAAGTTTAAAGATAAATGTAAAGACCTATGTGAAGAAAACCTTAAAAAATTCTTGAAGAACAAATAGGATAATGTACCAAGAAAGGAATACTCAACATCATAGAGTTGTGCATTCTCTAAGTTAATTATTATTATATTATTCCACAGATATTCTTGTGAAATTATTTAGATGCACAAGATACTCATACAGACTGTAAATGATTGGAAATGACTCACTTGTCCATCAATACAGACTGGTTAAAGAAAGTATGGTATGTCCACGAATTCCAATGCAGTTATAAAAAATGAGGAAACTCTTTACGTACAGATTGAATAATATTTCTAAGATATATTGTTAAATGAAAAAAACCCAAGGTGTCCAACTCTGTGAATACAGTATACTACTTTTGTGTAGCAAAGGGGATACTACCAGAATATATTCATATTTATTTGCATATGCATAAAGAAACCGCAAGACTATATAAGAAAATGCTGCCATCAGTTACCTGTGGGGTCATTAAGAGACTTTCCACTGTATTCCTTTTTATATTTTTAAAATTTTTGAACCATGGAAATGTGTTAGAGATTCAAAATTTTGTTTTTTAAAAACACAAAGCATTATATCTACCTTTTAAGCATCGTCTTAAAAAGGGGTATTTTGCAAAGTGGAAACATAAAATAAAAAAGACTATCCTTTATATATGAAATCAATGGTCCCAGCCCCTCAGCATCATTAGGGCAGATCATTTTAGCCTTGCATTTATTCTGACCCAGCCATGCACTTTCGTCTGGTTCCTTCTGGCACACGGGTATAGGATTAGAAAGGGACTGGCTTCTTTACTGGCTTGTGGCCCCACGCAGGGAAGGGGACCAGACAGTGATGACTGACCGTCATTAAATGTTTAACCCACTGCTCTAACTGGCCACTGGCAGACACATTCCTCCCACACTTTTTTTTTTTTTTTAAGATTTTATTTATTTATTTGAGAGAGAGAGAATGAGAGAGAGCGAGTACATGAGAGGGGGGAAGGGTCAGAGGGAGAAGCAGACTCCCCGCTGAGCAGGGAGCCCGATGCGGGACTCGATCCCGGGACTCCAGGATCATGACCTGAGCCGAAGGCAGTCGCCCAACCAACTGAGCCACCCAGGCGCCCCACCTCCCACACTTTTTAAGAAGCTGGAGCTTCAACCTTTTTCTTGACCCTCACCCTCCTGTGCAACACTAAATGACATGATTTTTAACCTTGTAAGGATGCAACCTCTTCTGGAATTCTGTCGATTTGAGAGTCTCCTCCTTAAGTTCTGTAAAACGAGGGCAGTCCTGGAAAGGCAGGTATAGCAACTGAGGACAAAAGAAAAACCACAAAGTCTTTATTAGTCAGAAGAACTTTGCTAAAGAAGCTGCAGCCATATTTTAAGCCTCATTAGGTGCAAAGTGATCTGAATAAAAGATTCAAATGTGTTTGAGCTGAATGGAAATTCTAAAATTGAGGAAAAAGAGATAAATGGTCTGTAAGTCTTACATAGTAGGATATGCACCCAGAACTGAAAAGCTTTTTTTCCCCCCCTTTCATGAACTTGCCTAAATAGGACTGTGTTGTTGGTAAATATTCACACTTCCTGGTTTTCCATGTTGATATAACTATTATCTCGATTCCTACTGGACCTCTTATATTTCTAGCATGAGATACACATGTGTGTGCAAAGGCATCCTGCCCCTCCACCCCATGCACACGACTATAGAGAAATGAATAAGAGGGGGCGCCTGGGTGGCTCAGTCATTAAGCGTCTGCCTTCGGCTCAGGTCATGATCCCAGGGTCCTGGGATCAAGTCCCGCACTGGGCTCCCTGCTCTGTGGGAGGCCTGCTTCTCCCTCTCCCACTCCCCCTGCTTGTGTTCCCTCTCTCACTGTGTCTCTCTCTCTCTGTCAAATAAATAAAATCTTTAAAAAAAAAAAAAAAAAGAAATGAATAAGAGGTTCCGGATAGAGATTGATTAACCATTCATTGACTTAAGTTCCAGTCCAAATAAGGGCATTATTATTAATAATATTATTATTAAAACCCATTATGAGGACAAAGGGGTGAGTTTAAATTGGACAATCCTCATCCTCTGTAACCTTATCTCTAGGCTGGTGACTCCTCAGCTTATTTTGTTGCTCTGACTTTCCATTTGTGGCTGGTCTTCTCTTTCCAGCCCTTAGTGGACATCACTTCTTGGATGTTTCTTTGCTTCCTCAAGTTTAACATGTACAAAACTGAAATCAACTTCATTTTTAACCATTTTGCCTTTGTAATCTATCTACTTTGGCCAATGGTAAAATTTATCATCCTGTTTCATAGACTAATCAGTTTTGCTTGTTTACTTTCAAAATATATCCAAAATAGACTCCTCTTCATCATATTCATTGTTCCCTCCCAGTCCAAACCATCATAACCTGTGTTTCGACTAATGCAAGAGCCTCCTATCTGGTCGGTAGGCATCCATCCATTCTTTCCATCTTTACAATTCATTCTCCATACCATAGTACCCTAATCCTTTTTGTTTTATTTTTATAAATACAAATCTTTTTATTATTATTTTTTTAGATTTTTATTTATTTATTTGACAGAGAGAGAGATAGCGAGAGCAGGAACACAAGCAGGGGGAGTGGGAGAGGGAGAAGCAGGCTTCCCGCCTAACAGGAAGCCCGATGTGGGACTCGATCCCAGGACCCTGGGATCATGACCTGAGCCGAAGGCAGACGCTTAACGACTGAGCCACCCAGGCGCCCCTAAATACAAATCTTTTTAAAGCATTAATCAGATCATGCCATTTTGTAGTTTATAACCTTCCCAGGCTTTCATCTTACTTGGAATAAAATCCAAACTCAGTTAACCCTAGAGATCTCTGTCCTGCTTTCCTGCTACTGCCCCCTTATTCTTCTCCAGCAACACTGGGGCCTCCTTGTTGTCCCCTGAACTCACAGGCTTGGGGGCTCTGCAGACTGTTCCCTGCCCGAGACCTTGCCCCTGGTGACTCCCACCAGGCTCTTCTAACTCAGGCCCAGCCATGATCACATTACCTTGCTTTATCTCCTTTGGGGAACTCATCGCCATTTGAGATTATTACTATTTTTTACTTTATCATCTATTTCCTATAAAATGTCATCTCAAGGACAGCCAGAATCTTGTCTGTCTTGTCCATTGCTGTGTTGTCAGTGCCGAGAACAGAGCCTGGCATATTTGTAGCTGCTCTGAAAACTTTTTCAAAATAAGTTGCTTCCTGGGGCACCTGGGTGGCTCAGTGGGTTAAGCGTCTGCCTTTGGCTCGGATCATGATCCTGGGGTCCTGGGATCAAGCCCTGCATCTGGCTCCCTGCTCAGTGGGGAGTCTGCTTCTCCCTCTGCCCCTTCCCCCCCACTCATACTCTCTCTCTCAAATAAATAAAATCTTAAAAAAATAAAAATAAGTTGCTTCCTGATTCTGTCATTTGCCTTACTTTTCTTTCCTTCCTCTCATGTCTTTACCATCTAATTTCAAACCTTCGTTTCCTCATTCCTGAATGGCTTCAACAGGTGTTCTCCGAGGCTCCAGTATCCTTTCCTTCCAAACCGTGGTCAGATAGATTCCTCGGAGCACGGCTCATCATGTGTGCACAGGACTGAAGAACGAATGTGCACAGGTTCTTTTTATGTCTGCGGCTTTATAGCTCAATTTCCCTGCATGGCCTTCCAACTTTCCCACCGAAGGAACGGCACTGCGGAGGAATGGGCACAGGACTCTCCATTTAAAGGTCTAGGTTTTACTAGACATTTAAAGGTCTAGGAATTACTCAGCCTTCCTAGACTTTTGTTTTCCCATCCCACATCTTGAAAGAGGCTGAAAATAAGTGGGATAATCATCTAAATATTTGACCAGCATTTTGCAATTCACAAAAGCTCTTCCATTTCTTAACCAGGTTTTCACAAGTCGTCCTGAAATATTTAGTTTCTCCTGTCTGTGCCCAACATAGTCAGACATTTTCATTCCTTCTAAATAAGAACTCTGGACACAGAAGGGCAAGCCCTCTGTATATTCACCCACTGCCATGCTTTTGGGCTGTCTTCTTCTCCTTTCCTTCCCTCCTCCGAGGTCTGGTTCAAGCTCTCACTCTCTCCGTGAAGGCTGGAATGGCTGCCCTGTGGTAGAGCCACGGGCGTCCTTTTGTGAGCTCCTCTAGCAGGTGCAGCTTGTCCTTGCTTCATCGCCCACCACTTGGTATCTTGGTCTACACGTGTCACACATGCAAATCTGTTTTCATCAAATGGGTGATAAATTAGGGAAGAAACCTGGCCTCATGTTTCTCTACAGCACTTAGCACAGCTCTGGGAATAACTGTGTGTTGACTAATGGATGTTTGTTAGGTTTCTTAGTTGATGTTAGAACTGTTTTTATCTTAGTGAGGACATAGCTGGAAGCCATGGGTAGATAATCTTGCTTCTCTTCCTCATTCTCCTTTGTTTCTCTTTTCCTTTGTTTTTTTTTAAAGATTTTATTGATTTGACAGAGAGTGTGCACGAACAGCGGGGAGGAGCAGAAGCAGAGGGAGGAGCAGGCTCGGCCCCAGGACCCCGAGATCATGACCTGACTCGAAGGCAGACGCTTAACTGACTGAGCCACGCAGGCGCCCCTCTCTTTTCCTCTTCTGCTAGCTCCTATAGTCTCTTTCCTACATAATTTTATTACTATCTTTCGGGATTAAGGGTTAAACATCTACCTTGGTCTACACTGGCTAAATTTGGTGCTGCTGTCCATGTCTATCTATGCAGAAAAGGCTGTGGCAAAAGCGATTTTTTTTTCTTTTGGAAGAAAATATTCACAAACTCCTAAGAATACTGATCATCATAATACTTCTCTCTTGATTCTGTGAAGGAAAGAGGTACAAACAAATCACCCTGTCTTGTCAGGAAACCAGAAAAAGTGGTTGGAGTAGACTTACCTTGAGTGAGGTTGACAGGGTCAGGCTGTTTCTACAAAGTATTTGGGAAAGATTCTTACGTCATCAGATGCAACAGTTAAGTCAAATGTCTAGGAATACTGGCAGGGCAAAGAGGTTGGAAGCCTACCCCAGGGGTCCCTGGGCAGCAGTCCAAGTGCAGAAGTCATGCTAAGCCTCAGCTACCAAGAGATGACATGGTCATGCTTATAGTGGGACTGCAGGGGAATTAGCACGGATTCCTTGTCCCAAAACTTTCCCTTCAAATAGTCTTTTTTTTTCTTTTAATTTTTATTTTTTAGAAGGGGGAGGAGCAGAGGGAGAGGGAGAGAGAGAAACTTAAGCAGCCTTCACGCCCAGCATCAGAGCCTGAAGCAGGGCTCGATCTCACCACCCTGAGATCATGAGCCAAGCCGAAATCAAGAGTCGGACACCCAACCGACTGAGTCACCCAGGTGCCCCTCCTTCATATAGTCTTAAATTCCACACCTGGGAGATTAGATTTATTTTATACTATTTAAAACCAAAAGCAATTCCTCTGAAAATATTAAAGAGCTTTTGGTGCATCCTACCCAGTGCAAAATAAATTTGAGAGTTTCTCTCAAATAGCCTCATTCAGGCAGCTTGGTTTACGGTACTGGTTCTCACACATGGCTATCCACTAGAATCATCCAGGGGGATTATTTTAAAAGTACTATGCCTGCATCCCACCCTCAGAGATCCCGATTTGTGATAGAGAGTGCCCTAGGTGCCAGGATTTAAAAAAAATTTTTTTCAGGTAATTCTAATATAATAACTTTGAGAACCACTAGTTTATAGGGAAGGAAATTGCTCTGGAATGAGATAGGCCTGGTTCTAGTCCCAGTAGTGATGCTTACCAGCTTTGCGGCACTGGGCCTATTTTGTTTCTTTCTTTGAGCACATATTTCCCTGGCTATAAAAGGAGAACAGTAATATTGCCCATTGAAGGTTGTTATGAAAGGTAAATATGGTGGCACATATCAAAGTGCTGGTCACTGACTCTGCACTCAAATCTTTTCTTTTTTCCCCTACCTCAGAATGGGGGTTTTCATGTGGGGAGGGGTATTTTGTAGGTAGAGAGGTCTTAGAATATTCTGGAGGGAGGAGAACCCTATGTGGGGCACCAAAAGCTTGGGAATTGAAAGTGGAACAAGGGGAACTCTGTGTGTGTGTGTGTGTGTGTGTGTGTGTGTGTACATGTGAAGATGGAGAGGGGCAAATTGCCATTTTTTAAAAAAGATTTATTTATTTATTTTAGAGAGAGAGAGAGAGTGAGCACGTGGTGGGGAAGGGCAGAGGGACAAGGAGAGAGAAACTCAAGCAGACTTGGCGTTGAGCGTGGAGCAAAAGAGCTCAATGTGGGGCTCGATCCCATGACTGGGAGATCACGGCCTGAGCCAAAACCAAGAGTTGGCCACTTAATTGCCTGTACCACCCAGGTGCCCCCATGTTGCCATTTGTTGAAAGGGTGGCAAAACAAAGTGGATGATAAAGGTCCAAACTGAAATTCTGTTCCTACTCTCTCTTGCCTGGGGCTTCCTATGTCCTACTTTGTCCTTCGCAGCTTTATTTAGAAAAGGATTAAGATTGCACAGACCAAGCAGTGTCTAGACCTCCAAACCCACAAGTACTGGGCAACCTGCCTTCCTCCTCCTAGGCCAAATAGGAGGTTTTTCCAGAATACTCACCCGATCTTCAGAAAGAGAGAGTGTGTGCACTGGGATGGGCTGCCAGGGTAGGCTGGGATTCCAGACGCTGATACCCTCTGGGGGAAATAGGCCTGCAAGGTTTGTCATAGCACTCATCAAAGTCCGATCAACGTCCGTACTTTGAATATAAACCTAGAGTGGGAAAATCAAAGGAGATTCCAACTGATTGGAACTGTGCATTTTTCCTTGTGGAGCAAAGAGTACATTTGAGAAAGGCCAGGACCCTCACATGAAAACATTAGCAAACATTGTGGTAGCATCATGATCATAATATCTACTATAGAAGAGACAGTATTATGAGAATGCCACCTGGTATGTCAATAGTTGAATTGACAAAGAGACCAATTAAGTGGTGGCTAATTGCCAAGCCAATAGGTGTCCATAAAATTTTGCACTTAGTCATGTTCATAAATTTTTTAGGAACAAAGTATTTGTATAGAGAGGAGTACATTTAGGGTGCCTGGGTGGCTCAGTTGGTTAAATTACTGCCTTCGGCTCAGGTCATGATCCCAGGGTCCTTGGATAGAGCCCTGCATCAGGCTTCCTGCTTGGCGGGGAGTCTACTTCTCCCTCTCCCTCTGCCCCTCCCCCTGACTCATGCTCTCATTCCCTCTCTCTCTCTCGAATAAATAAACAAAATCTTTAAAAAAAGAGGAGTACATTTGTAAATAAGATCTCTGACTTGTGTAAGTTCTTTGGGAAACTGGAAAAGCACTTTTATAAATGCAACATTATGTTAAATTCTTTCAAGGAAATAGGTTCCCACTCTTGGCTCCCCAACTTGCCTGTTCACGTTTGTAGGACTCATTCAAAAATTTTCTATATCTTTTCCTTATATACTGTCCAAGTTCATAATGCTGTTCCATGCCCAGCTATGGGAACAAATAAAAGCAAAAATCAGTGAAAGTAAATTCTGTGTATTTCATGTATGAGTCTCATCTCTCCTTATTGAATGTATAGAGCAAACCATGGTGTAATTTAATAGTTCGACAACAACGACATATTTTTAAATGAAAACAAGAAAAAAGAGTTGTAATCTTTAGCCATGACTCCTTGAGAAAACTCATGCACCTTCATTAGCACTTAACATAGAGCTTTGCAAAGTTAATAGCTGGTGATTGATCTGATTTAAGTAAATGGTTTCATCTCTGGTGTGGTAGAACATCACTGGCTCATCTTTGTTGGTGAAACATTCAAGAGAGCTGGTTGACCACTTGGTGGAGGTTTTGTGGAAGAATTCAACCATCTGATAATGGGTTGGACTTGATGAATCTGAAGATCACTTTCAACCTCTGGGTATAATGATTTATTATCTGCACAGTTTATTTACGCCTGGTTCCTGAAAAACTAGAATCTGTTACCCAAAGTGTGGTCTGGGGATCAGCAGTATTAGCATCACTTGGGAGTATGTTAGAAACCAAAGTCTTAGGCCCCATCTTGACCTTCTGAGCCAGAATTTTTGGCAGGGAGTGGAGCTCGGGAACCCCTTTTTAACAAGCTTATTAAGATTCTGATGGCCAGTAATCACTGAGAAATATTGCTTTAGTTCAGTGATCCTCAAGCATTACTGTGTATCAGAAGCAAAATTACCTAGGGATGCTTGTTGAAATGCAGATGCCTCAGCATTTCCCCCAGAGATTTCCTGCTTGTTAGATCCCAGGGTGGCCCTGGAATCTGCATTTTAACAAGTGCCCCACGTGATTCAGATCTGTGCAGCAGAGTGCCATGCTTTGAGAAACACTACCTTCAAGTCTGTCTTTAATCCTGAGTTTTATTAGAACTTCAGGAGTCAGAGAGGATGTGGTCCCTATAACCTCTGCTTGGTCCGACTCCTTCCTTTGCTTGTATTCCTGGCTACCATGATCATCACCACCCCCCTAGGATGGGGAAGGAGGTGGGGAAAGAGTAATGTGTGCTCTGAGTCTTGCTAGTTTCCTGGATGACATGGGTAGCTAAAGAAGCAGGTACTTTGGGCCTAATTTGTTGTACTAACTTACAGCTGAATTTTGAAGAGTCAACTTCTATAGAGCAGTGGTTTTCAAATGTCAGCATGCACAGAATCACCTGGAGGATTCATTAAAATAAGGTTCCCAGAAATGAAGCCCAGAGTTTCTGGTTCAGTGGGGAGGGCCAGACAATTTACATTTCTGACAAGTTTCCAAGTAATGGTGATGTTGCCTGTCCAGGGACCACACTTTGAGAACCACTGACCTAGAAAGCCATCACCTTGTCATTAGGTAGATTGCAAGTACCTGGCCAAGGACAGGCATTTGAGCTCTAGAACCTTGCGACTTCAAGAGTGGCCATGTACCAGCATCACTGGCTTCACCTTGGAGTATATTAGAAATAAAGACTCTTAGGCCTATGTCAGACCTGCTGAATTAGAATCTGCATTTTTTCTTTTTCCCCCAAGTCTTATTGAGATATAATTGACATACATCACTGTATAAGTTCAAGATATACAGCATACAGTTTGGTACACACACACACACACACACACACACACACACACCCCTCATAATGGAATATTATTTAGCCATAAAAAATGATAAAATCCTGCTGTTTATGACAACATCGATAAACATTGAGGACTTTATGCTAAATAATATAAATAATATAGGCCAGACAGAGAAAAACAAATACTATATGATCTCATTTATATGTGAAATCTAAAAATAATTTTTAAAACCAATCTCCTAGAAAAAGGGATCAGATTTGTGGTTACCAGAGGCAGGGGATGGGGGGGAGAGGATTGGGGAAAAGGTGGTCAAAAGGTACAAACTTCCAGTTACAAGGTAAATAAGTAGTAGGGATTTAATGTACAGCGTAACGACTATGGATAAAATAGCTCTATAATACATATGAAAGTTGTTAAGAGGGTAAATCCCAAGAGTTCTCATCACAAGGAAAAATATTTTTTTTTTGCTTTCTCATTTTATTGTATCTCTATGAAATGACAGATGTTAACTAAATTTATAACAGTGATCATTTCATAATATATGTTCTCTCGTTTAAGGAGCTGAAAGCTGGGTAGGAGTGAGGTATGGTGGGAGGAGCTCTGACCGGGGAGCCAAAAGATGCTGACCTCAAACAGCCTCTGTGGGATTTCTCCTCTATGAAACATTGTGGTCGAATTAGGGAAGTGATTCTCAGACTTGGCTGCACATTAGAGTCAACTGATCAACTAAGGAGTTTCTAAAAATCCCAATGTCCAGGTCATACCCTAGATGAATTAAATAAGAATCTCTGTCTGGGGGGCGCCTGGGTGGCTCAGTCGGTTAAGCGACTGCCTTCGGCTCAGGTCATGATCCTGGAGTCCCGGGATCGAGTCCCGCATCGGGCTCCCTGCTCGGCGGGGAGTCTGCTTCTCCCTCTGACCCTCCCCCATCTCATGCTCTCTCTCTCATTCTCTCTATCTCAAATAAATAAATAAAATCTAAAAAAAAAAAAAAAAAAGAATCTCTTGTTTAAAAAAAAAAAGAATCTCTGTCTGGGAGGCAGACAGACATCGATATTTTTTAAAGCTCTCCAAATAATTTCAATGTTTAGCCAAGACTGAGACCCATTGGTTTAAATGCTTAGTTACATATTTGGTTAAATGTTTAGAGACATTCAACTCTAAACATTCTATGACATTTTCTTAATGTATTTAAACATTGCTTTGGTCGGGACAGAAGCAACACACGTGGTCGCTGGCTCCAAACAGAAGAGCCATCCACTCTTGCAAGAGAAGGGAGTGGGTCACGGGGGCAGTGACTACAGATGCCTCTGTCCCCCACCAACCCCACCTTCACCTTCTCCTTTGGTGCTCTTTAGGAAGTAGGGCTCCCTATGTTTAAGACCATTTATAAGAAGGCCTCAATCCCAGTATATCTAGCTGATGAAAAATAAAATTTGATATCAGCACTTCCAGAGGAATCCTGTCTTCCCAACCCTGCTGATTCAGTTTATCGATTATGATATTATTTTCTACTTCCTCAGGAAGAGGCTGAGAAACTCAGGGGGCAGGCTTCCAAGTATCTCTTGGCTCTCCTCAGCATCTTTAAGCTAATGTATTCATCTGTTGCCATGCACAGCTCTTAGGCTTTAATAAACCCAAACAGGGCAAAAGAAGATCAAAACAAGCAATTTTATACAATTTTCCTACAGTTACTAGTCACTAGGGGTGACTTGGTCATGGTCAGAAATTGTCGAAGTTAAACATTAGTGCCTCGCCTTTCACAATCAAAACACATTTTCGACTTTTAGTTCCCAGGTAATTGTGCAAAATATTCTCCCAGATCTGAGTAACTGAAGTGGTTATATGGTTTCAATGTATTACAAACTCCACATAGTTTCCCTTAAGACTCATCAGCAAACTTTAGCTGAAAATCCAACCAACCTGAGTGAGTTGGCCAAATCCTTGTGGCCATGAGGATTCCTTAATGGGGTCGTTAGGAAAGGTTTCAATGGGACTTCGGTCTCCATGCCTAAATACCTGAAAATAGATCAAGACAGTAACATTACAAATTTCACTTAGGTGTTTTGCCTCAGCTCATCCTAATAGATTTTCTTCTAAACCACTGGTTCTTAACCTTGGCATGCGGCCAGGGCATCAGGATTTTAAAGGCATCCCCAGGTAAGGGGCGCCTGGGTGGCTCATTCGGTTAAGGGTCTGCCTTCAGCTCAGGTCATGATCTCAGGATCCTGGGATCGAGTCCTGCATTGGGTTCCCTGCTCAGCAGGGAGTGTGCTTCTCCCTCTCCATCTGCCATCCCCCCTGCTCATGCTCTCTCGCTCTCACTCTCTCAAATAAATAAATAAAAGAATCTTAAAAAAAAACAAAAAAAGACCTCCCCAGGTAAATCTCAGGTTAAGAAGCGCTGTTTTAAGCTCACTAACACTTTCTTGTGTTTCAGGTAATGTACGTAACAAGACGGTCAGTCATTAGAAAGCAGGTGAGTCACTCATGGAGACTGGTTTGTATATTGGGGCAAGAAGGAACACAAAGCTTAGCAAGGTCACTTTATTGCAGACAGACTGATGAGAAGTATTCTTCCTTAATTATGGTGTTAAAATTTTTACATATGATAAAATAGTAGATTTAAATGCCACATATAATTTGTGACCATCTTGAGCCAATGATTAGTTTTTAGATTAGAGATAAAGGATTTATGGAGAGGGAGATTAGAAAGGCTAATTCTTAATATTTTAAGAACATACTTCTGAATTTGTATGCATGTCATGCTATTTTGATTGCACATTTTCCTCTTTGGGGAGAGTAGTCTGGACTTTCAAAACCTTGGTATTTTATGACTCCAATGTGCTTTCTGAATAAAATACCAAACTAAATACAAAGCTATTTTATAAGCAAAAGATAAGACATGAAAAACACTCAAGAAATCCAAGATGACGTCTATACTGATGCCAGCAAACATTTTTAATACAAAGGAGGGCCACATAACACCTTGCATTATTTGAGATTTCCTGCACTTGTCATTGACACCACCTGGCTAAGATGCTCCGGTAGACACGGAATAAGGAACAGTCCTAAATGTTGGCCACCTTTCAGATGGGATTCCAAGAAAGTGAGAGAGGCTTATAGGACCTGGGTTGTGTCTCTGGTGTCTAAAGAAAACTTATCTTTTGGTCCCCTCAACTGGTGAGAAATAAAAATCGCAGTAGAACAGGCTACAGCAAACAGAGACCATGGTGTAGTGGATCTTAAGAAATCATTTTGGTCAGGTAAGAAACTGCTGTTATGAATGGTCCCTTCATGGCTGGAAAAAAGGCTGCATAATCTCAGAAATTATCAAGGCTAATCATTAGTGCTCTTTTTTTTTTTTAAGATTTTTATTTATTTATTAGAGAGAGCAAGAGAGAGAGCATGAGTGTGTGTGTGGGGGGCAGACGGAGAGGGAGAAGCAGGCTCCCCACTGAGCAGGGAGCCTGATGCGGGGGCTCGATCCCAGGACCCTGGGATTATGACCTGAGCCGAAGGCAGACACCAACTGAGCCACCCAGGCGCCCCTCATTAGTGCTCTTTCTATAATCCAAACATATTTTTGACTTTTTAGATCCCAGGTAATTGTGCAAAATACTTTCCTAGATCTGAGTAACTAAAACTGTTACGTGGTTTCAGTAGATTATAAATCCTACAATGTTTAGTTTCCAGGGCTTCTCAACCTCAGCACTGTTGACATTTTGGGCTGGATAATTCCTTGTGAGGGGCTATCCTGTCCAGTGAAGAATGTTTAGCAGCGTGCCTGGCCTTTGCACACTAGATGCCAGGAGCGGTCCCTAATTGTGACAACCAAAAAGTTCTCCAGACACTGACAAAAAATGTGCCATCGGGGGCAAAATCATCTCTGGTTGAGAACTCCTGAGTTAGCCAAAGGGAAGTCAGATGAGAGACATTGTAGCAAAATAATTTACAACACTTCCTACCAGCCTATAACCACAATAACTCCTCAAGGTTTTTCGAATGCTTGCTGTGTCCCAGAAACTGTGCTAAATGCTTCTCATGATTTAATCCATTCATCAGTTCTCCAAAGCATTTATGATTATTATCTTCATTTCACAAACAAGGAAATCAGCCCTAGGTAAGTGACCTCCGCAAGGTCACACAGCGTGTAAGTGGCACAGCAGAGAGCCAAACACAAACCGTGTGCCTTCAATGCCAGCATTCTTAACCCGTGTAAGGGGCTCATTTCTCTGCTAAAACGCACCCCTCAGCATCCCACCACCAGTGGGTGATCTGGGATCTGGGGCTTCTTTATAAACTCTGGTCTTTTCCTCTGAGATTGGAAGCTCTGTGTGTTGCGGGGGGAGGTGGAGGTGTTGCACTAGAGGAAAACCTTGATGTAAGAAACAATCCCAAATCCTATTTAAAAAATAAAACTGAGATTATGCATCTAAATGACAGTATAGGCTGGGGAGAAAAATAAGCATGGTTCCCTTAGAGGAGGGTTAAACAGCAGAGCCCTGGAACATAATCACAGGTTTGAACAAGTTTTCTTACTCTGTCCTTACAGGTCAGGAATAATTGTACTCCCTTATACTGTAGTAGGTTTTAAGGGTTTTTGAGGTAGTGACTCACACATGCTGTGAGCTCTTCAGAAGGGGTGTCTCCCAGAGACAATTAATAAACCATCCCTTCCCTGCCCCCAGATGCTGGAAATCACTATGTGTGCGGGTGCATGCGCCCGCATGCATATCAGTTAGTACCCTCAAGTGCACACGTGCATTCTTGAGCTCCTGGAGTTTCAGCTGGAGCCTCTGGACTGTGCCTCGGTGCTCTTTTTTTTTTCTAAAGATTTTATTTATTTATTTGACAGAGAGAGAGATAGCGAGAGCAGGAACACAAGCAGGGGGAGTGGGAGAGGGAGAAGCAGGCCTCCCGCCGAGCGGGGAGCCCGATGTGGGACTCGATCCCAGGACCCTGGGATCATGACCTGAGCCAAAGGCAGACGCTTAACGACTGAGCCACCCAGGCGCCCCGCCTTGGTGCTCTTTTAAGCCTGTGGTAAGGCAAACTTCTTAAATGCAGCTCTGCCGAATTTATAACTTCTGTTCTCAGTCCAGCAATCATACTCTATGAAATCCTTTAGAAACCTAAACATATAGGGTCAGGCCTAGGACTATTTTGCAGTCCTAGTGGTAATTGCAATAGGAAGACATCCAGGAGAACAACCCCTTATGTGGTTGCAACCCTCCACATTTTGTACAGTGTTTTCCCTGCTCTCTCTTTCAATTCTCACAACTCCGGTGAGGCCAGGCTGGTCCTATTGCTGTCCTGAACAAAGAAGGAAACTGAGGTTCAAAGAGATTGAATGAGCCGTCCAGATCTCCTAGTTTTCATGATTGCTACCCACTGTTTTCCTCACCACATCACATTCACTTCATCCTTTTAGATCACAGGTAACTTTTTTTAAAAAAGAGCCATGGTTTGGTACCCCCATGAATGATCCTTCTCCATCAAGTCGGCTGAGCAGATTCTGTGTGTTACATCATCCTACCTGATCTGGCCCTGCCTACCTCGATGTTACTACCTTACGCTCTTGCTAAAAACACTTAGCCACAGAGCCCCTGCTCTTCCATCAATACATTGTTCTAGCCTCAGGGGGTGATGTTCTACCTGCCTGGAATGTCCTACTTCTACTTCTAATCCTGGTGGTCACTAAATTCAGGTCCCTCCTGAAAAAGGCAACCAAGAGACGTCTCCCTTGACATCCCATACTCACCATACTTATTAGTCTCTCTCTAAAAAGTTAGAAATAATGATTCTCTAAGGGGACACTCTGGAAAAAGTGGGACACTCTGGACAAAGAAGAAGGTGGATTCTGTGGTCAAAGTTTAGGAAATATAGTTTACTACTAGATCCTTTCCTTTAAAGCTACAGCACATATTAAAATATTATTATTTTTTTAAAGATTTTATTTATTTATTTGAGCGAGAGCAAGAGAGTGAGAGAGAGCATGAACGGAGGGGCAGAGGGAGAGGGAGAAGCAGACTCCCCACTGAGCAGGGAGCCCAATATGGGACTTGATCCCAGGACCCCGGGATCATGACCTGAGCCAAAGGCAGACACTTAACCAATTGAGCCACCCAGGTGCCCACACATATTAGAATATTAAAGACTGAGGAGTCCTGCCCTTTAGAGACCTGAAATACAGTGTAACTCTTGTTCTGTTCCCAAACGGATTTGACTATTGAAACCCACTTTTTTAACCAAGCAACTCCTGTTAACAACTTGTCAAACTAGTATCCCGTGGGACACATGTTGATAAACCTGTTTTAAAAGATTGTGTGATAACTCTGTTCATGAGACAGAACAAGAACCAAGGACAGTTTCCTCCTCTTTCTGCCAAGAACAGCTTTTCAGAAGTGGGAAAGATTTATTATTCTTGGATCACAGAGAAACAGCGAGGAAACTACCTACTGATGATGTGTTAAGTCTGTACACCTAACCTCCAGGGGGAGATCTCAGCTCCATATGCTGGCTTAAATGCACACAGCAGGAATGGAATATGTGTAGTGATTAGGGGCATAGCCTCCTCGATCATACAGCCTGGATTCAAATCCTGACTACACCACGGTTACCGTGTAACTATGGCCAAGTTGTTTAACCTCTTTGTGTCTCAATTTCTTTATCTATAAAATAGAGATAGTAAGGTTTTTTTTTTAAAGATTTTATTTATTTATTCATAAAAGACAGAGAGAGAGAGAGAGGCAGAGCGAGAAGCAGGCTCCCCGTGGAGCAGGGAGCCCGATGTGGGACTCCATCCCAGGACCCCGGGATCATGACCTGAGCGGAAGGCAGACGCTTAACCATCTGAGCCACCCAGGTGCCCGAGGTAGTAAGGTTTTTATAAAACTTTATAGAACGGTTGCCAGATGTAGCAAACCAAACTACAGGATGCCCAAATATTGCACGAAACATACTTTATACCATAAAATTATTTGTTTACCCGAAATTCAAATGTAACTGGGTATCCTGTGTTTTCCTAACAACCCTACTTTACAGGGTTGTTGGGAGGATAATGTGACATCTTCCATATCGAACTCTCAGAACAATGCCTGGCATATAATAAGCATTGAGTAATGATTGGTTATTGTTACAAAGGTTACCACTTTGAGCAGAGGCACCTTTCTTTTATTCCGGTTCTAATGATTTTCTAAGGATTTGCCTGGGCATATAATTTAACCATTTATAGTCATATATTCTCCATAATCAATAAAAAGAAGAAAGTAGTATCTCATTGCTTAAGTCCTTAGATATTGTTTTGTAAGGGCCAAGAAATTTGTATTAAGTCGCCCTTCATCTACCATTAATGGAAGAAAGCCTTGGTAGGAAAAATTAACATTAGCCCTGTGTGATAAATATGATTTATTCCTTTTAGCTCCAGGAGAGCTATCTTTGTAAGGTTTACTTTTCTTTTTTTTTAAAGATATTATTTATTTATTTGTCAGAGAGAGAAAGCAAGCAGGGGGAGTGGCAGGCAGAGGGAGAAGCAGGCTCCCCGATAAGCAGGGAGCCCCATGCGGGGCTCGATCCCAAGACTCCAGGATCATGACCTGAGCCGAAAGCAGATGTTTAACCGGCTGAGCCACCCAGGCGCCCCTGTCAGGTTTTTCGTAGGGAAGAATTAACTTGTAGTCCCTGAACACATGGTACCTGAGCATGAAGGGGGAGAAAGGAAGCCCACAACAGTTTGGTAGTCGAGGGAAGTGAGCCTGCGCTGGAGTAAAACAGGGAGTGAATCGACCACATGCGGTTAACTGCAAGTTCATGGTAGTATCTCAGAGAGGATTACCTCTCAACCAACTTGCCACACACTGACAGTGTTGACAGTGCCATTTCCGCGGCGTCCCCACACTTGCTTAATGCACGTGTCGGCCAGGAACCCATGAATATAAGTAAAAGTCCAACTTGCACGGATTTCTCTACGGAAGGTACATGATATGACACATTTCTTTTTTTCAGCACCGAAGTGTGACAGCTGGTAAATCATTTGTAAATAAATTGATGATATGTTTCTCTGATTCTCTCTCATGTGTTGACTTAGGACCTAGTAAAGATAATTTGCATAATCATATGGTCAGAAATTTGTTTCTGTAGAAGGGAAAGAAAGGAGTTCTGAATACACTAAGCTGAGGAAATAGGAACTTCATGTTTGATTTTTAGGTAAAAGGTGACCTCCCTGCAAATTACAGAAATAAATTGAGTATTCTTACAGTAAGAAAATTTACTTATTTGTCAGCATATTGTCAGTCTATCAAATAAAAAAAGGTGAGGAAGAGAAAGAGATTGAGAGAGCGGGTGTGAAAGACAAAGAGAGGGTCAGAGGCGGAGGAGACTGAGTGAAACAGCTCAAGAGAAGTAGAGATACAGAGAAAATCACAGACAGAGAAACCGAGGGATTAATCCCAGGACTCATACAGATAAAGTGATAAATCCCCTTCACTTGGCAAACCCCCTTCCTACCTATTTTGAAGACAACGTCAACAGTATATTTTCTTTCCTTAACCTCTCGCACCAGCCACCCCTCTTTTCCCATAACTTGTCACACGTGCCCCAGGTGGAGAAAAACATTATTTTAATGATCAACCAAATCTGCATATCAGGAAGTCCTCCTCGAAATCTCGAATTTAGTTTCACTTTCATGCTTCAAAATCTGTTTACAAATATAGTTTCCAATTTCCTGATAAAGAAAAGGGGAAGGGGCTACTTCATGTAGAAGATGACTGTTTTTAAATAATTACACTGAATGAAGCCTGGTTAGCTCCTGGTGCTAACGTGGCTAGAGGAGGCTTCCCCCCCAGCATCGTGTGGCTACAGAAGGAAATGCACTCAAGGCAGCTGTGAAGTAAGTGAATAAATAAATAATAGCAGCAAAGGCACAAATAACCAAAGCAAACGCTTTTTGTCAGGACACGTTAAGCATTCGTTAGGAGGAACTTGCGAAACTTGATGATTCACTTTCTGAGTTTGGTCTCTGGGAGACAGCAGTAGGGGTAAAGTGAAACCTGATACTTGGGTATCAGACCCTGCTGGTAAAAGTTTTAAGAGAAAAACAATGAGAAATGCCTACTCACCAACGTCACCAACTTCAGCTCCTTAGCTACCGCACCTCGGCCTACCCAGGAGAGCAGAAGCAAGCAGCTAAGGCAAAGGTTTGTTGCCCTGGCCACGGGGAGCAGGGCAGCCCTCATGCTGGGGAGTGCTGTCTCGGGCAGGAGTTCGGAGGTGCTGTTTCCAGAACAAAAGCCATTAGAGGGGAAGCTATTTAACAAAGAGATAGAATGGGAAGGAGTCACTGGGAGGAGTTAGACTCAGAAGTAGTAAGATCACCAGGTAGTTTGGGGCGGGGTTTGGCAAGTGTCTGGTCAGATAATTTGGGGGCTGGGTGTGAGAGAGCACAGGCTTCTGGATTTAAGGTAGAACACTGAGCTCCAGGGAGGGGAAAGCTGTTGCTCAAGGTCACGGAGCATGTTAGGAGATTTTTTTTTTTTTTTTTTTTTAAGTTTACCATTCTCTTTAGATAGGGTGTGATAGAGTGTTTGGTCTGTGCCTGTCACTTGGGAAAGGGATCTACCTTGACTTTGGAAACCTTAGGCCAGTGATTCCTAATCTTTTGGGAATCCAGGAATATAAGCACAGTAATATGGAAGGAATTGCGGGTACTGGCATATTTTGGCCTCCTTTTGTAAAACTCTCATGTAGTCTAGAGAGGTGTTTTTATTTATTTTTACTTATTTATTTTTTTTTGAGAGGTGTTTTTAAATTGAAGAAAAGTAAGAGAAATTTTATTTTGAAAGTTTTTAATGACAACCTTAAGGTATTTGGGGTTCATCCGTGGCATCTCAAAATTAGGATTAGAAGTACCTTTCCTAACCTGACACAATTGAAAAACAATGACAACAACAACAAACTGAGATGTCTTCAACTTAATCAGCCTTTTTCTGGTTCTCTCTCTAAGAGTTGGCCCAGGAGCCCTATGTTCTGCATTCTGGGTGAGTCACACCCTTGCCTCTCCAGCCCTGATCTCATCAGGGACGCTACAAAAGAGGATAATCCGGACTGAGGGAACGTAGCTTTCCATTTTTTCCTCAACCCACCAGCCCCATTGTAGGTTGAACTGTCATGATGCTCCCACTCCACCAGCTGAGGGAGAACAATGGTTTGTCCCATAAGCTGTTCTCTGGTACATTGCACATACCTGTGGCAGGGGGGTTCTGTGGTCATGGGATCATAGGATGCCCTAGAATGTGGTGTGTGGGGGACTGGTTGCTTCTTTTGGTGTGGGAAAACAGTGTGTGAAGAATGAATGAATGTGTAGTAGGGTTAGACATTTGAGGGGTCTTGGGACCCTCTCTTTGCTATCACATGCTTCACCTGCTAGTCCCCACTGTCATTTTCAGTGGGTGACATTTTGAGGAGATGGGTTCAGGGAAAAGGGGATGAAGACTGAGAGATCGTGCAGGGCAGATTTGAAATTGCCACATCGATGATCCCTGCCGTATGCACCAGGCAACCTGACCAAGGAAGCTCCAGAACCCGTTTACCTTTCACTTGACCCACACGCCTTAAATTGTGCCGGATACATGATTGTGTTCAATGTTTTTTCAAGGATCAGCCTGGCTCCTCATTCTCTTGTCTTCTTCCTTATCTGCCTCTGGATTGATGCCTGGCTATAGACTTAGTGCTTCCGGGTAATGGCTCTGGTTCTCTAACCCACCTATGCCATGTTGTGCTAGGTTGGATAGAACCCTCTTCTGACCCAGATCCTACTTTCTCTGCGTCACCTCCTCTGGGCTCCTTTTAGCCCTCCAAGTAGGAACAACAGCAGCAGAAGCGGCAAACAACTCTTAGAGAGAGAACCAGAAAAAGGCTGATTAAGTTGAAGACATCTCCATTTAAACTGATTCAAGTTGGAATAAGTGGTTTATACTTCTATTCTCCACCCTAGTCACCACGCTAATTTCTACTTTGATTATTAAATTATAAGGGGAGGAGAAGATCATAAATATAGATCTGAACACCATGAAGTTGAGTCTGAAAGAACCTCAACTCAGATAAAATTCATTTAAAAATCTTCTTTGGTCTCTTGAACCTTGAACTCATAGGCCTTTGCAAAGATTTAAAAGAGTCATCTGGAATAAACATATGGATATGGTAGCATTAAAGGTGAGACTTCAGGGCACCTGGGTGGCTCAGTCGGTTAAGCGTCTGCCTTCGGCTCAGGTCATGATCCCAGAGTCCTGGGATCCAGGGTCCTGGGATCCAGTCCCCCAGCGGGCTCCCTGCTCAGTGGGAGTCTGCTTCTCCCTCTCCCTCCCCGCCCCCCCTCCCCCGCTCATGCTCACTCTGTTTCTCTTGTGTGAGCGTGTGTGCAAAAATAAGTAAATAAAGTCTTAAATAAAAGGAAAAAAAAGGTGAGACTTGAGAAAATATTGGGTTGTCTTTATTGATATCCCAATACAGGGTGCCAATAATTTTCATGTCGATGATTAGCAGAACTTAGTGTTTGAATCACTCTTGTTTCCTTATATAGCAAGTGTTCCACCTCTATGTAACTAAGACAGCATAATGTTAGGAAGTCCCGTAAGTGGAGCAGGTTGGGTTCATTGGAAAGCCAACTCCCAGATGGAGATTTGCATGCAGGAAATTTATTTAGGAATGTTCTCAGGATCAACAACAGAAGGGGGAAGAGAAATAAGCAGGGTTGGGCAGAGGGAGAAGGCCTCAGCTGACCCTGCTAGGAGTGTGGAAGCTGGTATAGCCTTTTGGAGTTGTCCTGAACTGGGGTGAGGGCACTGGGTGTTTTTTTACCCCTGCCTCAGCCAGTCATTGGATGTAGGCTGCTCCCAGCTGGGAGTGTGACTGTGGGTAAGGTGGCTTTCTTCTGCCATGGCAATTCTGAAAGGAATTGACAGCTGAGTAATGTCAGACAACAAAGTCCCAAGAGCTGGAGGGAATTAATCCTTCAGCTAATGAAGGGAGATTTGGGTGTTATTACACAGCATCCTTGACAATGAACAATTATTCATAGGGAAAGAATTCACGACTCTGGGTAGATCAAGGGCTGTAAAAGCACTAAGTGAGCCTCTGATAACAAGAGTCTGGGTTGGAGTTAAGATCCATCAGTAGATATATTGGTTGCTCACCAAGTAGAAAGGCTGTGTTTAAACCCCCTGACTTGTTATACCTTCACAATTGCATTATTTGACTCTCAGTGACTTATGGATTATCGGGCACTAACTAGTAATGATTGATCAATAGTTAGCATCAGGGCAAATTGTTGCATCAGAACTTGGTTACAAAATTAGCTGCTCTGAGGCAAATTTAATCTAAGAGGGGCTTAGAATAGAAGTGTTTCTCCCCTCAACTGGTCATTTTAGATGTTTAGTGTCTGTCTGTAAGTCTATTTGCCCTTGGTATGTCTATTTTATTTTGAATATTTAGGTAAATGTCCAATATCAATGTCATTGGTGGTATGGGGGTTGTGTGTGTGTGTAAGATCAGTGACAATGCCCTGCCAAACTTGATGGGAGCCTGAGGCAAAAGGAAAATTGGTAATGCTGATCCTGTCTTTATTTTAAACTTTGACATCTTTTTATTTTTTATTTATTTTTAAAAAGATTTTATTTATTTATTTGAGAGAGAGAGAGAATGAGAGAGAGAGCACGAGAGGGGGGGAGGGTCAGAGGGAGAAGCAGGTCCCCCACTGAGCAGGGAGCACGATGAGGGACTTGATCCTGGGACTCCAGGATCATGACCTGAGCCCAAGGCAGTCGCTTAACCAACTGAGCCACCCAGGCACCCCTAAACTTTGACATCTTTTTAAATGATAGATTGCTTTACATTAATTTTTGTTTTTCAAAATACTGTGTTAAAATATGGGTGCCTGGGTGGCTCAGTCGGTTAGGCATCTGCCTTTGGTGCAGGTCATGATCTCAGGGTCCTGGGATTGAGCCCCGCTTTGGGTTCCCTGCTCGGCGGGGAGTCTGCTTCTCCCTCTGCCTGCCACTCCCCCTGCTTGTGCTCTCTCTCTCTCTCTGTCAAATAAATAAATAAAATCTTTAAAAAAATTACGTGTTAAAATATTATTGATCATTGTTAGGAAGTTTTGGGCATCCTCTTATGTTATGAGCCTAAGGTGAATGCCTCGCTCTCCTCACCCTAGTTCCCAGACATGACTCTACGAATTGGAACATGGGAGAGAATAACTTCTTTTTTCTTTTGAGATGAAATAATCTGACTTCCTTTCATTCCGTCTCCAGGGAATTGAAGGCTTGGGCAGGGTAAGGACATCAAGAACTGAAAGGAACAGAGGACTTTTATCTGTTAGGCTGAACCAAGCTGACCTTCAGCTACTCCTCAGACTGTAGTTACCTGCATCGGGCTGGCTTACTCCTTCATCCCTGTGATAACACTGCTTTCCTCACATTCAGAACTAACTCACCTGAGAGAAGATGTGACAGTGACTCATGCCTGAGAAGGAGCTCTGAAGAACAGGGATGGGGTCTGAAATGATCCCTCAGGAGCGAGTCTCAATTGTTCAGGCTCTGCTAGGAGAGACAGTTGTGTCGTCGTCCATCTTGAGAGTCATTCCAAGGCTCTGGTCACGGCGATAACCAGGCAAATATTGTCCTACCACTGTTTCACCTCTAATACAGCCATCCAGACTGACCATCATATTGGTTCCACTGTATTTAACATGGAAGGGAAAGAACTCACCACTTATAAAAATATTATCCTATCTCATTTTGTGTAATGTGTTGAAGAAACGTGCACATTTTGATGGTGCTTTTTTTTCTGGGTGATGTGATTGTGAGTGGTTTTACTTTCTTCTTTCTGCTCTTCTCTACTTTCCAAATTTCTCACAATGAACAGATATTTTTATTAAAATCAGAATAGGAATTTTAAAATGTATACTATGAACGGTATGCTATTTCTCACTTGATTACCAGGTACCCTCAGAGTTATAGAAGGTGGGTCTGAAAGGTCATTGGGTTTATAGCATAGTTCACCTGATGATTCCTATTATAGGGAATTCCTATTATTCTTAAGCTGCCAAAGAGAGAAAAACTTCTCTCTCCTGTCCCAATTTCTGTCTTGTCTTTTGATGTATCTTGTATTAAAAAGATCCCACAACTTCCTGTAGTATCGTGAAAATCCCAGGATAATGCAATACCCATTTAGAAAGTCCTCAGTCTGTCCTTAAGAATTCCCTGAATCACATCATGTCAGTGGCCCATTAAAAATCCTCCACTGGCTTCCCACCATACTTAGAATAAAATCCCAAATCCCTCCATGACATACAAGGAGTCTGCTACCTCTTCAACTTATCTCTTCTCACTCTTCCCTTGTTCACTCCGTTCTGGTCACATCAACCACATCGATCGCCCAGCAGGCCAGGAAAGGTTCCACTCCACGCACCTTGCATTTTACAGCACCCTCTCTCCGGTACACTCTTCTCTCACATGTGGCTATCTCTCACTTTACTTCTTCACCCAGGCCTTCCTTGACCACCCCAGTCAAACTGGCAGCTTCCCAACAACCTCTGTCACATCATCCTGCTTTATTTCTGCTATGGCCCTTTTCATACCTGACATTATGTTACACATTTATTTGTTCGTTTATTGTCTGTCTCCTCCATTAGAATGTAAACTCCGTGAGAGTGGAGGAGTTTACTGCTGGGTCCTCATTGGATAGAACAAGACCTGGCACATAGTAGGGGTTTAGTGAATATTTGTTGAATGAATGAATGAATGAATGAATGAATCCTAACTAACAATTCCTTTATCTAAAAAAAAAATTTCCCAACACGTTTCAAACTTTCTTATAATATCTCTAAACTGGTATTCTGTTTCTTCCATTACCAGAAGGGTTTTTCTTTGGATAAGTAAAGTCATGTCAATCTTTATCTCTTGATTCTGAGACTTTCAAAGTTTTGTGATTTTCTAAGTCCTCTTCTTCAGCATTTGACTGCTGACTTGAGGCTCTCTGTTAATTTCTGTCAAGTGGGATGTGTTTTGGGGGAAACAGTCAGATGAAGGAGACGTATTTTTGAATTCTATATTTGATGTGAAAAATTAATATAACTTCTTCATTTTATGTGATAATGTTTGTGTTTTATTTTAATAAAAATATTTTAAATTACTTATCACCTCAAAAAGTTAAAAATAGAACTAATCTATGATCCAGGAATTGCACTACTGGATATTTATGCAAAAAATACAAAAACACTAATTCAAAGGCATATATGCACCCCTATATCTATTGCAGCCTACTTACAATAGCTAAACTATGGAAGCAACCCAAGTGTCCATCAAAAGATGAATGGATAAAGAAGATGTGGTATATATACACAATGGAGTATTATTCAGCCATAAAAAGAATGGAATCTTGCCATTTGCAATGACATGGATGGAGTTAGAGAGTACAATGCTAAGCGACATAAGTCAGTCAGAGAAGGACAAATACCATATGATCTCACTCATATGTGGAATTTAAGAAACAAAACAAATGAGCAAAGGAAAAAAAGAGAGAGAGAGAGCAGCAAACCAAGAAACAGACTCTTAACTATAGAGAACAAACTGATGGTTACCAGAGGGGAGGCAGGTGGGAAGATGGGTAAAGAAAAAGAAAAAAATAAATAAATTATTTATCATGAGGCACACACTCCATGATGATTTTACCCTCTTCAGTCCTGTCTCTTTCTCTCTTTCTCTCTCTCTTACACACACACACACACACACACACACACACACACACGAATCCGTACCCCAGGATAAATATACTTCCCTCTGGAAGTGTGGCATTAATCATCCTTAAAGGGGTATTAATGCAAGAAAACATGAGGACCCCTTGTAATACTTGATGGGGAAGCTTTGTGGCAGGCAGTAAGATGACCCCTGTTATATAATAGTGAGATTGAGAGTAGGCTTCCTAAAACATTCTAAATATATCCACTTTACCCTATTTCATCCTTCTTCACTTCTCAATAAATTTATTAGGTTACATTTGTTCAAATATAATTGAGTAACATGGGGTTCATATTCTTTACTTGACATTGGTCATTAGAAATAATGTTGAATACAGAAATATTACTCTTAGCATGAGAAAAATTCAATATAATTATAATATAATTTTGGATATCATGTGGATATAGGAAACAAAAATATTTTTATTGTCCCAATTTTGGACTACACAGTAAATTCTTTTTTTTTTTTTAAAGATTTTATTTATTTATTTGACAGACAGACACAGTGAGAGACGGAACACAAGCGGGGGGGGGGGGGGGGGGGGGGGGAGAAGCAGGCTT